>NC_045696.1:12196688-12554053 GCF_009834535.1 Camelus ferus | reverse complement strand
TGCTGGCTGCTTATACCCATAGAATGTCTGAGCTGGAAAGAAGCTTCAGCATCATGACTGTTTAAAAATCATTTTGGGGGCTCTTACTATGTATTAAACATGATGCTAAGTAGTTACAAAGATGACTTCCTTTTATTGTTTTATCTGTCCTGTGAGGTATGTGATCATCTACGTCTTATAGGTGAAGAAATAAGACTCCCTATCAGACATCAGTTGATGTCAAATAAAAGCAGGTATATGATATTCAAAAAAAAAAAAAAAAAGAAATAAGACTCCCAGAGGTAATGTGGTCAAGGTCTTAAACTAGAAGTCAGAGAGCAAAGATTTATTATAGTTTTTTAGAAGCTTTTACTTACTTTTTGTTAGATAATTTGATTAATTAATATATAGTTGTAGTGTGTGTTTTTATTTTATTTTGTGATGGTAAGAACAATTCACATAAGACCTAGCTCGTTAAGTGTTGAAGTGTAGAGTACGTTGTTGTATATCACTGTAGGTATAATGTTGTAGAGAAGATTTCTAAAGATTATTCATCTTGCTTATCTGAAACTTTATACCCAGTGATTAGGAATGTCCCATTTTTCCCCTCTGCTCAGCTCCTGATAACCACTATTCCTTCCACTCACTGATTTTATGAATTGGACTATTTGAGATATCTCATATAAACGGAATCATGCAGTATTTGTCTTTCTGTGACTGGCTTATTTCACTTAACATAATGTCTTCAAGTTTCATTCATGTTTTTGCATATTGCAGAATGTTCTTCTTTTTAAGGGCTGAATAGTATTCCATTGCATGTACATATCACATTTCCTTTATTGATTCATCTGTTGCTGGACACTAGGTTGTTTCCATATCTTGGTGGTTGTGTATAGTGCTGCAATTAACACAGGAATGCTTCTATCTCTTTTGAGATCCTGATTTCAGTTCTTCTGGATAAACACCCACAAGTGGGTCTGTCGAATCATACTGAGGTTTTATTTTTAATTTTTGAGGAAACTTTAGATTGTTTTCCATAGTGACTACACCAATTTTTTGCATTTCCACCAACAGTGTGCAAGTGTTTCAATTTCTCCACATTCTTGCCAACACCTGTTGTCTTTTGTGTTTTTTCTTTTTTGATGACAGCCATCTTGACAGATGGGAGGTGACAATCTCATTGTGGTTTTGATTTATATTTCCCTGATAATTGGTGATATTGAGCATTTTTCATGTACTTGTCCATTTCTATTTCTTCTTTGGAGAAATGTCTATTTGAGTCCTTGGCCCCTTTTTTAATCAGATTACTAGCCTTTTAAAAAAATGTTTACTATTGAGCTTATTATATGATTTTTAACCACTATTCCTATGTCTTGCTTTTCTTCCACCCTCTCTTTTTTGAAATGAGGCCCTTGGAAACTCTGTGATGTTCCAAGATCCCTGGGATGGTAAGTAACAGAGAAGGACTTACAATGTAGTCTTTGACTCCCAGGCTGTACCACTCGTCACCATGCCAGGCTTCCTTGTATGACAGAGGAGATGGCTGAGATGCAGAGGGGTAGTGACATGTAGACTAAGTGTTCTCAGTGTTTTAAAGTAAAATCTACAAGACCTGTAGCAAGATCCCTTGGGTATAAAAGGGAGTTAAACCTCCTTCACTGCCTCTCCTGGATGCCTTCCTCCCCAGAAATAACCAGAACAGGAACGATTTCAATGTCCTTTGGCTGATAAATGGATATAATCATTATTCTTTAAACAGAAATAACTCATCCACAGACTTTTCAAATGACTTTTGGAAAAACAAACAAGCAATTTTATACAGGTAGCCTGGGCAGCTTATTTTACAAATGCCCATTCCATTTATTTCGCAGTTTCCTGAATTTTCCATCAGACTCCTATTCCTGTTGACTTAGCTTTTCATTTACTTAGAAAATCTTCGTTCATCTGAAATCTTGGGACTTCACTGTGCATTACTTTTTTTAGTTTTTATTAAAAATTATCCCTAAATTCTCCTCATTTAAAAGTTTTATTTAATATTCTCTTTTATCTTATTATTATTTACTATTCTCTTTTCCACTATTTCTTCTTACTTTTTGACCTCTCTACACGAGTTCTAAAGATAAAACAATATCCTGAAACTCATGATGACTCCGTGTTTCCCCCTTGCAAAATCTTGTTAACTTTTGGAAGTTAGTGATTGTCCTTTGTAGACGTGTCTGTTTATATCTTCAGAGAATGCCAATGAAGGCTTAAACAATGTCTTCTTTCTACCAATAATTAATTTTTATTTCAAAGGTTTGATGACTGCAACAAGTAGACATTTATTTGTGTGTGTATATATAAGGGTTAAGAATGTGATCTCTGGTTACCTGGGTCAAATCTGGCTCAAATCTGATGTGACCTAGGGCAAATCACCTCATCTTTCTTTGCTAGTCTTCTTACCTGAGAAAGGAGGAAAAACAATAGTATCTATCTCAGGTCTTCCTATGAAGATTAATTCATGTATATGAAGTTCTTGGAACAGTGCCTGGTTCAGAATAAGCAGGAGATAAGTGCTGGCTACTATACAGGATTATAAATTCTCACAGCTTAGCTATTGGTTCTAGATCAGCACTGTCTGATGCAAACATAATGGGAATCACTACGCAACTGATTGATTGATTGGCAGGGTCACAGGTCCAGAATTCAGGCTTTATTTACATAGCTGGGTCTTTGAAGCTTTTACCTTTGGGGAAGTGAACTGTTAATTTTGGCAGAGGGGGCTTTGAATAAGATCGATCATATTTTAACCACCAGGCCATCCAAGGAACTATTTCAAAAGGGATAGTTGAGTATTTTCACACATACACTATTAAGGCATCAAAATTTTTGGTGTTTTCAGTATATAATTTTACTGCTGCTTTTATTTTTTTTTCCATTTTGCACAACAATGATATTCAGTATTAAGCGGCATAATTCTTTCTCTACTAATGAACCAGTTTATCCACTTTGCAAACTTTTAATTGAGGTCTCATTAAAAGGAAATTTATAATGTGGGAACACACAGGAAAATATATTGAAAATCAATAGAAAATACTGTTAAACTGTCATAAAATCTACAATTTTATAGAAGCCATATTTTAAAAAGGTAAAAGAGAAACAGATGAAATTAATTTTAAGAATACATTTTATCTAACTCACCATAGAAAAATGTTTCAGTATGTAATCAATACAAAAATTATTCACAAGATATTGTACTTTTTTTTTTATCATCCTGTGTCTTTGACATCAGTGCATATGTTACACTTGGACTAGCCACAATCTGGTGCTCAGTGGACACATTTGGCTGTTGGCTCTTGTATTGGGCAGTGCAGATGTAGAATGTCAAACATTAAGATGAGCATTCTGATATAGTATCTCTTTGCCATGGAGAGTTTATGTTGCACAATTGGCAGACTATCTGAGTAATACTATTATCTAGGAATAGGACTGAGCTCCAGAAATGTTGAGAAGGATCAAGTTGGTCTCCAGGGTTCCTCAAACTCCAGTGCGAGGTGTTCCTTCCAGCTAGCACAACACTGCCCACTGTGGTCAGGATCTCAGGGTGGGGCCCACCCAAACCTACCCTCCAGGGCTTTCTACTTCCACATTACTCTCTGTTCTGTGTTGTAACCCCCAGGGACCTGACAGTGATGAAGTTAGGATCAATGCTTGTTATCCAAGGTAGCTATGTTTTTAAAGTCTCTGCAAACACTGAATTAGCAAGTATGAAAGCATTGCTCCTAGAGGAAGTACACAGTTATTTCCTGAGCCTCTGGTCACAGTATTTTCCATCAACTGTCCAACATATAACTTTGTTTTCTGTATTTCTGTTTAAAGGTACCTTATTTACCATATATTGTTGATTCTTTAACCTTGAACTCATGCCCAATAGCACTGTAACTCATGCCTAAAAATGAAGCTTGTTTAATACGTATTCTAGACAGTACTTCAGTGCTAAGCATGGTGAGTTATTTATTTATTTATTTATATATTTTAGTTTTATTGAGATATAATTGACCTACAGTAAGGTGTACAGCATCATGATTTGACTTGAATACCTCATGAAATGATGACCACAAGTTTAGTGAATATCCACAATATCCACTAATTTTGTATCTCATATAGATACAAAATTAAAGAAAAATAACTTTAAAAATATTTTCTCCTTGTGATTTATTCTCTTAACTGTCACGTATAACACAGCAGCAGCATTAATTTTATTGATCAGGTGGTACATGACATCCCTAGTACTTATTTATCTTATAACTGGAAGTTTGTACTTTTTGATTGCTTTTGTCCAACTCCCGCTCCCTCCCGCCCCCTGCCTCTGGTAACCACAAATCAGATCTCTTTCTCCATGAGTTTGTTTGTTTGTTTGTTTGAATTATAATTGACCTACAACACTGTGTCAGTTCCTCGTGCATAACATAGTGATTCGACGTTTCTATACATTTCAAAATGGTCAACATAATAAGTCTACTTACCATCTGTCACCATATGAAGACATTACATTACTATTGATAATATTCCCTATGTTGTACCTTTCATTTTAAACAGTGAAATCACCAACCCAAAGCACAAACATGCAAAACACATGGCAGTAACTAGACTGCAAAAGGTCACTTATCTCATAGGAAGAGAACAAAGCTAGAGGCAGAGTACTGCCTTGACTGACCTCAGCTGGGAATGTGTATGTGAGGAAGCTAAACGTCTGCTGTTTTGTGCATACCCAGGACTGGCCATAAAGCTCCAAAGTATTGATTTTGGGGCTACAGATAAATTTTAGTGAGTAGGCAAGACCAGAAATAATGAGGATCGGCTGTGTTCTTTTCTGATAGCGTCTGCATATTCAGAGATGTTTCTAGTGGATGTGGATGAGCAGTTGGGAAGCCACCAGGTTCCTTCAAACTTCATCACACGGATGATTGCTTACATATGGTGAACTGCCCGCTCCCGGCGAGTGGAGCAGCTATGGGAATGTACAGTGGGGCTTGATTGGGTGGAATCAGCTACAAGCACAGAGAGCCAGAGAATGAGCAGGGCTGAACCCTGGGGAGAGGTACAAGCAGCAGAGCCCCAGACCTAGTGAAGCCCAGATGCAGAGCACTGGCAGGGGTGAGAGAGAAGGTCACCTGAGGAGGAGCCCCTAAGAGGAAGCGAGTTTCAAAGGCCAGGACTCTTGTGTGAATACGGCTAGGGTGTCCAGAGTTGCCTTTTTGGGGGAACTGGCTGTGTGGGGCATAAGCAGATTTCTCTGGGATAAAGGCACAAGGCTGTGGGCCAGGACAATACCCTGGCTCACACTTTGGCTTGCTGTACACAATCAGTGACAGATTATGCAAGAATTAATGGTATTTCCATCTATTCTTTTGTCTCATCATTAATCAAGTTGACCTAATTTTCTTAATTCGCCGGGACTTCACCCTTTGTCTCTTCAAACGGCCTTTTGTTTGAAACCAACAGAATATATGTATATATTGTGATTCTAATTTCATCAAGAAAACAGCAGCATTTAAAATATAGTGATTCTGTTATTATACAAGTTTATCCATTACACAGAACTCTCCTTTGGATAAATCTTCTCAAATAATTTACTTTCTTTTCTTTTTTATTTTTAAGTTGCAAAAAATACTTTTAATGGAATAAAATATTGTTTTAATTTATTGGAACAAAAATCTTAAATGATCAGGAAACATCAAACATGGCCAAATGATATTATATTTGCATGCTAAAGTTAAGAGAAAATGAATAATAAACTAAGCTCAATAATTTAAATCAGTATAATAATCCAAAGGAAGCCATGAGGAAGTATACAATGAACATAAGAGCACACAGACTTCTGTCAAACTTCTCTGTGATGTCTACACATTACATCAAATAGAAGGTCTCGCCCCCTATGCATCAAATAATTTACTTTCTTTTTTAAAAAATAAAATTGTGCTTAGCCTTCTGTGAATTACACAATCCCAGGTCCCAGTAGATAATCTTACACTAAAGTTTATTCTTTGAACTAGGAATGTTATCTGGTTTCATTGTTTCCAAATTGGAACTGATTTTTCCTAGTCCTCATTCTACATACAATTCATTCTCATCTCATCCTGCCCTATTTCAAAACACTGTCCACACCCTACCTGTCCAGGAAAATGTATTTATATTTTGAACAAAATTGACAAGACCTAATGGGCATATTTTCCTACTTTATTGCAGCTTTGCAAAAATTAAGGGATAACGTAGGGAAGAGTAGGAAAAATATATTTGGAATGATACAGTACGGGGCAGTGGGAAGTCAAATAACCAAGTTGGAAAAGGATGCTAAGAAATCAATCAATAAATTAGAACCTGGATAAGATGAAGCTTAGAAAAATCTTCCATCAAGCAGAAGACACTTTTGTTGAAGAGGTATCAGGACAATGATGTAACAGAAAAATTTAAGAAATAGAGAAAGGGTCCCATAACTGTTAATATGAACACAGCTCCATAAATGTTACTTATTATTCTGCTGTGCAGTATAAGGTGGTGGCCAGGAGTTGTTAGCTCAAGTCAGATGGACTTGGGAGTAAATTCCAGGTCTGTTATTACTGACTGACTCTCAGCTTTCGTTTTCTTAGCTGTATATGGACATAAATAGATAATGCACCTAAAATGATTAACCAGATGCCTGAGGCAAATTAACTTATTAAAATCGTTTCTTTAAATGCACATTTCTTAAGCCCCTGCTGTGTCCTGTCTTCAGAGAGCTTATGGTCAAGAGAGGGAGGCAGACAAACAAGCACACGGGTAGATAAAGGCAGATGGAGAAGGAAAAATGCCAAATGTTAGGAGAGCAGCAAACAGAGATCTGGTCTGATCTGAGGGCCAAGGAAGGCTTCCTGAGAAAGTGATGTTGGGCTGAGAAGTAGAGGAGAATTGGGGGTTAAATAGGTAGAGAAGGAGGGGCACGTGGAATAATATTTCAATAATAGTTTAAAGTTTATTCCAGCTCTAATGTAGATAAATCTGACTTTAAGGTGGCATCTTTCTGACTTCATTCTGGAGATTTCTGTTGTATTTACCTCTGTTTTATAGGTCTGTGTAGCCTCTGGCATTAGGAAGTAATCTGGGTTTGGATCACACAGCAGTGAATTAATGGATATAAGAACTTTAGAAATAGTTAAAACAGGAGATCACTGTGATCTTAGACAACTGACACAAATGCTGCCACTACTGTTCATGTCTGGGTGATAAGTTCTTGTAAATGCAATCTTAGGTGGTTTGAAGGGCTAGTCTTTAGGAAATGAATTGTCACCAAGAATACACCACCTTGCTATAGGCTATCATTAGGTCCCATAATTGTGGCCCGACAATGACACATATCATCCTTAACTGGACCTGCTGTACACGCAAAGCCCCGAGGTACTGGGAATCACAGGTTTTTCTGGGGAATTAAATGTTGGCCCGTGTGGCTTGATGGTGGCTTGATGACATTGGGAGAAATGGGCCCAAATAGGTGGGCAGAGGCCACATCAAGCTGGGCCTTTATCCTCAGGGCACTGGGGAACCAATGCAGGACTGTAAGCTGGGAAGGGATGTGATCTGCTGTGAGAATAGAAAGAAAGGGGGCATGGATGCTGGTTTTCTGTTGCTGTCCTTACTGTGAGAGCTGATTGATGGCAGTTGCGACTGAGTGCTGACATGCACAACTGAGAAAAGCGGAGAGATTAAAAAAGAGAGCTCAAAGCAGGGGAGGTGCTTTGATGGGCTGGGTGTGGCTGCTGAGGTAGAGGGAGGTGTTAAGGATGACTCCTGGTCTTCCAGATTGGAAACTGCCCGTGTGGTCGTGCCACTCGTTGCAATGGACAATACCAGCAAAGTGCCACCTTTGCAGAGTAACTTGTCCTTATTTACATGCAGACATGTTTCACGGATCTGAAACCACAGTGTACATTTTGCCTAACAACTTACTTTCATTCACGAAAGAGCATCAAGGTTCATACGCATGTATCTCTGCAAACTCAAATACACGAAAATATTAGGTTTGCCCACGATCGTTCTACCCTATTCCACATCTTTCTTTAGCTTTATTACAGACTTGAGAAATTTGAAATTTTCACACTACTTTTAATTATTTCTGAAACTCTATCTTACATGTTATATTCATGGATTTCTAAACAACTATAATTTATGAATCCCCTGATCAAACAGTTATTTTCTCCCCGGAGAATGAATTTAATGCTCTGAGGATTTAGCATCATATTCGAGGCTCTGAACCACATTCCTTTCTCATCTTTATTATTTCCCTTCTCACTCTGAGCATATGGCATTTTTTTGGTTTTTATTCTGTTGGTCCTTCTGCCTCAAATGTCCTCTAAATACGTCTGCCTCAGCTGAATTCGTATCCATCCTTTGAGGCCTCTTTGAAACGCTACCTTCCCTCTGAAGTTTTTTGGAGCCCTGTCAAATTGTTTCTAAACTGCCTCGTTCTGGTGTTTATCTCATAGACAGACTTGCATTAAAGTGCAATTGTTCCTATCATTCTCCTCCTTTAGGTCAGTAGTTTCTAGAACTTTTTTGATGATTCTTGCTGATTTAAATTGGGCTCCCCTAGAAGCAGATCCTGAGATAAGGATTTGGAGGCAAGTCATCTCTTTTGGGAGGAAATTCCAGGAAGTGCCTTTCAGGGAGTGGGGGATGGAGACAGGGAAGGGAAGGAAGCCAGAAGAAGTGTGTTACTTCTCAGACACCCAGGGCTCCTTCCCTCTGGGGCTTCCGAGAAGCTGTGCAGAACAGGCCTCAGGGCTGCTGCACCTTAGGGCAAGGATGCTGGGGAGATTGAGATGGTCCTCTACTGTTGGTGAGTCAGGGGTTGGTTGAGGGCTGCTCAACCCTTGACTCCCCAGGACTTCTGCTATGGCCTGCTCTGCTTCTGGGCCAAATAAACTCCAGCAGCCAGAGGGCCCCTCATACAGAAGTTGTAGATATTTGCAGTTGGTGAACAGGGAAAAATGAGTGCTAAAGGCACTGATAATGTCTCTCTCTCTCTCTGGAATATTTTCTTATTTCTAAGTCATATACAACAGTGACAGCTTCTTCCTTCTCCTCAGAAACAATTAAGAGGACATGGTATTTGAGAAGGAAAAGAGGGTATTGCCAGAGGGGAGTGTGGCAGGGACCTTTTTTTAAAAATTATTTTATTTTATTTTTTATTAAATGTACCTAAAGTTTTTAGCTAATATACTTTAATAGTGAACATATTAAAAATTAGAGTCTAGAGTTTATAGTAGCTGCAGAAGGAAAGTAAAAACTAACAAGGCCCTAGAGTCTGACTGCTTTCAGTGCGTAAGTGCCACCAGCAGTGGGAAGGGGTTATAAAATCTTATCATGGAATGTGAGAGGTATTAACCACATAGTTTAAAAAAGAGCATTTTCTCATGAACAATGTAACATAAGGCCTGTTTAGAGAAGAACTTGGAATTTGCATATGGCTTTAGCTTAGGAATGTGTTACCTGAAATCTTAAAAAAAAAAAAAGCAAGTGTATTTTATGTGAAGCAGTTGAATTTGATTCTTCCCCAGTAGAGAAAAGAGAAAACTGACTTTTTTCATTCATTCCATTTTCCATACGTTTGTAGCGCTCACTGTCCTCTGATTCTTTTCTGTTGTGTTCTCTTCTGTTACTCCTATTCCTCCTCCCTAGTACTGGCTGCTTTTGAAGGTGATGTGATTTCTGGGTTTGTAGCGTAAGTTAGTTTTTCGAGAAATGAATCAGTGCTGAACTGCATTCACAGTGTCTGAGTTATCAAGCATTTAGGAGATTTTTCACCCATACACATACAGAGAAAATAACTTGAGAAAACGTACATAGATTCTCTTATTCATTTGCACGGTTCCTATCACAAATGATGTTTTAAAAGCAGAGAGGTTAAAGTCTTGGTGGGCCTGTGTTACTTTTACTTTCAAGAACAAAATCAGACCACTCATTGGCTAGTTTTTCTGTTTCCAATTCAACTTCCCAGCAGAATGCCAATACGGTCCAGAAGTTTAATTCATTATTATACAAAGTCCAAGCGAGTGAAACTTTAACCTCTGTTTCTAACCACTTCATGTTGGTTTTATCTATAATTAACTTAGTGAAAGGCATCTGATGACAGATTCTTTCTTGTGCTTCAATTACCTAACTTATGAGGCCCTCCAAAAAGTTTAATTTAACCCCTTTATACTGAAAGAGTGTCACGTGGTAGAGCAGGAATATTAACTAAGAGTTCTAGGTGTTTTAACAAGGAATCCCAAATGGCAGTATTGGATGAGCCCACATGGGGAGTTTATAAAGTGTGGTTGGTTAGGTCTGAGGCATATTATGTTCAAAAGAACACAGTACCAAAACCAAAATTAGCTTCAAAGTAACTTAAACCCCTCACATCTCTCAAAATCAATGCCTTTAAAAATTACTTTTCCCATCCCTCTCCCATCCATGGTTCATATTCTCTGCAGGTGTACCTTGGCCTTTGTTTGTCAAATGTCCTTCACCTGGGGAAACTCCTCCTCTAGCCCCAGAACTCTAATTTCCCATGCTTTTCTCCTCTGCCTCTCACATGATTTTCTGCGTAAAAAAATGTCTTAAAGAAATCAGTCTAGCTAAAGTGAGAGCTCCTTGGAGGGCTGAAAAGAGGAAGACAGATTAGGCAAAGGTAGAATCCTTTTTATAGGCAGAACAATGGAGAAGCCAAGGGATTTTCACAAAATAATCTTTGTATTTAAAGTGTACAGATAGGGACATAGGAAATTTCTTTCATCTGACAGCACCAAGGGGCATTTTATTAATGCCAGACATGGTTGTCTTTTACAACAGCCACTTTGAGATATTAGGGAGATGCATCCCAGAGTTTCACCTTATACTGTGGCTCTTCCAGAAACCCTTCCTGAATTTATATTTTAGAATTGTGCCGTTCATGAGTTCTGCAAGTTAAAGACAGTTTGAGAACTCTCGGATTTGGTAAATAACTCTGTTTGCCATCTACACCTTTCATGATTTTGAAGACTTCATTCACTCTTCTAACTCTCCTTCTTTTAATCTCTCATGTTTAAGAAATGCCTGCATTCTCTGAAGAATTTTGGTTAACCTCCTTGGACCTTCCTCCAGTTTGGCTATGTTTTCACTGAGATAGGCAGTCGGAATTGCTCATGGTATTCCAAGTGTATGAGCCAGTTTTGCATGAGGAACAGCAGCCTTGTATGATTTACATTTAGCATCCCTTTCTGATAATCTTAGAATTATTTTTGGTATCATAGATTCCCAAAGAACTGTTATCTTTAAAAACACATCATTTTCCTTGGTCATAAACAATGTCGAGACTGTCATAAGTATCCTTCTGGTAATACGACTTAAACTAATTGTTGCACCCACCTAGCCTGTACCCACATAAAATATTATTTGCTATTTTTCTCCATACCTTGAAGACTATAAACTTGGGGATTATAACCAGGAATAAGCTGATGGACATTCTAAGATTAAATATAATCATTGATTACATAAGGATGGATAACATAATGGTGGAAGAATCTACTCTTTGAGAGGGAAATGGAAGCATTTATAGTAGGAGGAACCAATAAAAGTAAACTTTGATTTTCAAAAGAGCTTTAAGATCTTTAACTCCACAGGTAAGTTTCCTATTACTTGACAAAACATTTTATTGCAAAGAGAAGATTGACTACATACAGGAAGCAAACTTTATTTACAAGAGAGCTATTCTCCTTCACCTGTCCTGACTTACTTTGACTTCAGGAAGTCACACGATGAAAACTTGAGTTTGCTTATCAACCAATTCAGCTGGTAGACTATGGAAGTGTGATTTAAAGAGTGATCTTGGAAATTCAGAGGTTCCTGAGAGAAATTTAGAGGGTCTGGGAGGTCAAGACTACTTTCGTAATAATACTAAGACATTAATTAAATTTTTTTGTTTATATTCTTCCATTAGTGCACAGAGTACACAAAGTTTATTGCAACTAACCTTTGAAAAATATGCTTGTTGAGTTTTGGTGTAGTATCAAAGAAGAATATCCACAAATATCTGAAAATGTTATTAAAATGGCCCTCCCATTTCCGATTACATGTCTGTATGAGGCTGATTTTTCTTTGCATATTTTAACCAAAACAATAGATTGCAGCAAATTGAATGCAGTTGCAGATATGAGTACAATTGCTTTTTGTTAAGCTGTGCATTAAAGAGATTTGCAAAAATGTAAAACTCTGTTACTCTCCTCACTATTTTTTTGAAAACTATAGCTATTTTTCATAAAAATGTCATGTGTGTTAATATTTAATGGGTTTATTATTGTTATTTTAAAATGCATAAGTGAATGTTAAATTCTCAACTTAAATTTCTTGTTTAAGGACTTCTTTTTTTTCCTTTATTATTATGACCTCATAATTTCAAAAGGAGAAAAGTTTCAGATATTTCATTATAGACTAGATTTTATTCATCTTGTAGCATCAGGTTTTGCAATAGGAATTTTCCCAGAAACTGAATCAGGATTATTGTTCTCCCATAATTAAATTTCTACTATAGGGACTATCAATTAGCATAACCCATGTAAACAAAAGCCCTTGGAGATCATCAGTAATTTTTGAGAGTGTACAGGGGTGCTAAGGCCAAAAAGTTTGAGAAATGTTAGACTTTGGAGAATCCAAATATCATTTCCACATTCTTTGTGCACATGATTATTTACTTGTTCAAAGGGTCCAGTTATATTTTCTTAACCTACTAGAATATTTATATTTATCTTAGAGCATAGAGCAATTTTCTACTGGCTTAGAGTTCCAAGCTAGATTAGGGTACATGTAACAGCAAGAAAACACAGTAGTAATAGTATGATACAAAGAATAATGTCAATTTTACCTCTTTGTGATTCAGAATGAGTATCTAAACATTCAGTATTTAACCTCCAGATAATACTTTTATAAACTGGGCTTATTATCTTGAAAGTACAAATCTTTCTTTTTCCATGGTGGTAGTAGCCATGAAGAGGAAAATATAGTGTAAAGCCTAGGGAAGTCATCTAATTCTTTAAAAGTTCTGAATTTTCAAATGTAGATAAGACAAAAGTCTCAAAATTCTAGAAAACATTAAACAATGTAAAAGAAAAGTGTACAATAGATTTTCCTGCTTCCAGGATGAGTAAATTTGACCCCAGTGGAGCCGTCTCATGGCTGTATTTTACACACACCTCCTTTCTAGCTACGTGTGAGATACGACAAAAGCAACATTTGACTGAGGACTAACAATTTCTCAGAAAATACAACCAGATCCTGTAAGTCTTTAATGTTTTTCAAGTGGAAACAAAACATTGTGCAACAAATCAAATGCTATCATAGTTGTAACCAGCTGTTTTTGCATACTCAAAGATATACACCAAGGAACTCTTCTATGTGAAAATAGGCAGGATTTAGAGATGGATTTGAATTCCTATGAGATTTACTGCAAAGAAAAACAATTAACCTGTGATTTTGCCTGTAGGGAATGAAGCACTGATAACTGATGTGGTAAGTAGAATAAATGGTTTCCCAAACATGTCTATGACCTAATCCCCAGAAACTTGTAAATGTGGCAAAAAAACAAAAACAAAAAATAGAAACTCTGCAGGTGTGATATTAAGGATTTTGAGATGGGGAAATTTTCTTGGACTACACAAGCGGACCCAGGCTCATCACATAGGATTTATTTATTTGAGCAGTTTCTGTTTTTATCCGTTTACTACTTCTGTTTTGTTAAATTGAGGTACAGTTGACTTACAGTATTTATTAATTTAGGTGTACTACTCAGTGATTCAAAATTTTTATACTCCTTTCAAAGTTATTATAAAATATCAGCTATATTCCCTGTGCTGTACTATATATCCTTGTAGTTTATTTATTTTATATGTAGTAGGTTGTACCTCTTAATCCCCTACATCTGTTAGGTCCCTTCCCCCTTCACACTCCCCACTGGTAAACCATTACTTTGTTCTCTATATCTTTAAGTCTGTTTCTGTTTTGTTATATTCATTCATTTAATTTATTTATTTATTTTAGATTCCACATATAAGTGAAAACATACAGTATTTGTCTTTCTCTGTCTGACTTATTCTATTAAACATAATACCCTCCAGGTCTGTCTATGCTGTTGCAAATGGCAAAATTTCACTCTTTTTTATGGCTGAGTAGCATTCTATTGTGTGTGTATGTGTGTGTGTGTATACCACATCTCCTTTATCCAATCATCTGTTGATGGACATTTAGGTTACTTCCATGTCTTGGGTATTGTAAATGGTGCTGCTTGTACACTGAAATGCATGTATCTTTTCAAACTAGTGTTTTCATTTTCTTCAGATACATACTCAGGTGTAGAATTTCTGGATCATGTGTTAGTTCTATTTTCAGTCTTTTGAGGAATTTCCATACTGTTTTCCATAGTGGCTGCATCATACAGGTCTGCATCATACAAAGCAGAGTATCTTTCCTGGCTCTGGTGAAAGCAAGGGAGATGTGGCTACAGAAGAATGGTTAGAGGTGCAACATTGCAGGCTTTGAAGATGGAGGAAAAGGACCATGAGTCATGGACTCGTGAGCTGGAAAAGGAAAGGAAATGGATTTATTCCTAGAGCTTCCAGAAAGAAACAAGTCCTGCAGACACCTCAATTTTGTCCTTGTGAGACCCTGACTGGACTTCTAACCCGAGAAATGCAAGATAAAAACACTTGTGTTGCTTTATACTTCTAAATTTATGGTAACTTTTTACAGTAGAAAATGAATACAGCTAGGTTGAAATTGATAATGCAACCCCCAGCTCTTTCTTTTCTCTTCAAGTACACTGTCATCGGAGCTAACAGTATTCCATCTAAATCTGCTGTCCAAATAATTAGATAGGAATTCAATGAGGCACATGTTGCTTTTCTATTTCTTTCAGTGGATTCCCTCTTGAACCCATTTTTAAATATGATGTCAGAGTAGGTGAGGTAGGAAGGCAGTCTCTTGGGGAAGTCATCCTAAATTCTTGCCTTTTCTTTTGGTGGGGAAAGGGAAGAGGAATAGTGAAGAGTCTTAAAAATTACTTAGATCCACTAAGTAATTTGTTGTGGTTATTGAAGATTGAGAGATATATAAATTTTAGTTTACTAAAAATAGAGTTACCATATAATCTAACAATCTCACTCTTGGGCATATATGAAAGATGAAATCTCTAATTTGAAAAGATACATGCACACCAATGTTCAAAGCAGCACTGTTACAATAGGCAAGATATGGAGGCACCCTAAATGTCCATCGACGGATGAATGGATAAAGAAGATGTGGTGTATATATACACAATGGAATGTTACTCAGCCATAAAAAAGAATGGAATAATGTCATTTGTCACAACATGGATGAACCTAGAGATTATTATACTAAGTGAAGTAAGCCATACAGAGAAAGACAAATACAAGATTTGCTTATATGTGGAATCTAAAAAAAAAAAGCAACACACAAATGAACTTATTTACAAAACAGAAATGGACTCACAGATAGAAAATAAACATATGTTTCCCAAAGGGGATAAATTAGGAGTTGGGATTAGCAGATACAAACTACTAGATATAAAATAAACAAGGACCTACTGTATACCACAGGGAACTACATTCAATATCTTGTAATAACCTATAATGGAAATGAATCTGAAAAGGAATATATATATATATATATAACTGAATTACTTTACTGTACACCTGAAACTAGCACCACATTGTAAATCAACTATTCTTCAATAGAGCAAATTTTTTTTAGTTTACAGAGGAGAATGGGTTTAAAGAACGGTTAAAAATTATTTGTTAATTTTTAAAGCTTTGGCTCAATAGTACAACAGTGGGAGGGGAAGGTCAAAGTGGGACAAGAAAAAAAAAAGAAAAGAAAATAAACAGCAATTTAGTAACCAGCTTGGAGAGAGGAGAGCAGTTTCTGTTCCTTCACCTTCATGGAATTCTGTTGACTTAGGGCCAAAGATGCCTAGGGGAAGCCCAGAACATACGAATGGTAGCAGCAGGAAGAAGGGAATAAGGCAGTTGCTCTGGATGTAAAGTTAGAAGTGCCAAAGCAGTTTGAAGCCAGCTAGGAAGTTTGCCAAACTATGAAAACATCACTGCTTACTGCCTTTACATGCTCCACCTGGTATGGGGACCGGGACAATGTTTACACTCAGCATTTTTATTTTGAAACTTTGTCACTGATTTTTATTTAAAGTCAATCATGTATTTTAAATGACTGGCATTAAATTACTTAAGAGTAATTTTTAGTGCCTCTTAGGGCCAACAGTTTTCCTAGGAGATGACAGCTGGGAGTCGGAGGAAAATTAGGCTTACCTGAAAGAATTTGCGTTTTTAGACAACTTTTCCCCACTGTGTCCACTCAAAGTCTACCTGCATTTCATAACCCTAGTGAAAAGGGAATAATTATTTGCCAAAACCTCCCAGAACATGCTGAACATCATGGTAAAAAGAACATAGCATGCAGTAAAATTGCTAAGCAAGGAGGGTAGAGCTACCTCCCTGATCACTTATGTCACATCCAGATGGTGTCCCTGATCCAATATAAATTCCTATCAGGAAACACAGAAAGCAAACCTTTCAGAAGCTGCACATTTAATCTGAAGTCTCAGGGCACTTAGAAAATGCCTTCTCATGGGTATAGGGAGTTTTAATTGCAAGAGGGATGAATTTGGCAGGTTGACAAGGAACCAGAATGGGAAGGAAAAGAGTTTCTATGTAGTCTGAATAATACTCCCCAGCTAGGTTTAGCTTATAAAAAGTTAGCATTTTAAGCTAGTCCTGGCTTCCTTCTGGTCTAGGAAGACTCAGTTAACTTAGTTAATTTCCGAGACATGAGAGGGTTCCTTGAACTCAGCCTACCAGCTGATGTTTGTACATTGAGGGTTCTTTTCTTCTGTCCCTTAATGTTCCAAATAATAATTTGAACAATATTTTAACTGTAAGATGACATTGGCAGATGCCGTTTCATAGGTTCATACCATCAATTACCATTAACTCTGACCAAATAAACTGCAAACTCATGAACACGGGGTAAAATGCTGGTGTTCTGACCGAGGAGAACAATGTCTGAAATACCAAGAGAAGGATGGAGAAAATGTAACACCTCATTAAAAGTAATGTTATTACACTGTAGTTTTTTTTTTTTAAATATAACTAACTCTGAATCAGAGTACCCAATAAATTTTGCACAAGGTGAATGTATTTCTATAAAAACCGTGTTCTTTCCTGTGCTGCAGGATACTGATAAAACACAGGGGTTGGGGAAGGCAGGAAGTGAAGTGTAGCGGAAGTTCCCGCAGGAAGTGCCGCCTCTGGCTTGGACCCTGGGATTGAGCAATAAAACGGAAGTCAGGAGGCTTGGATTTTAGCCTTTCTTCATCCCTAGCTGAAGGATGAGCAAAGCACTTAATTCCTCACTGGGCTTCTTCTCCTGTAATGTGGTGTCAATAACACCTACCCTGAGCATTATGGTAAGGACTGTATCCGAGAAAGGAATCAAGACATCCAACATAAAACCTGACACACTGATGCTTGATGAGGTGGGCTTTCTCTTTCTTTTGCCTTAATCTAGAAAACAAGGGTAATAAGGCTTACTTTATACCTTCCCCTAAGCACTCCCTGTATCTGGCCAGAGGTTCTTTAGGGAAACCCCCCGACCCTCCCACCTTGTCTTTTGAAAAAGCTGGATGTAATCAACACTGGAAATCCTGTTGAATGTGATGAGGACAGCTATCTCAACAGAGGCAGAGTTGTGAGAACAAAGTCAGGGGCCAAGGAGGAGTAGGTCAGGGAAAGCTACCCAGTGGAGGTGACACTGGTCCCCTGGTAGGAGGGGATGGGGAATAGATCACCACCTGGGAAAGGAAAAAAAGATGCAGACATCCTAGGGACAACCTTCTCCTCCTTGATATTTTGCTAAGACTGGCACATTTAGTGGCCAGGAGCTGGTGTCACTACCTCTTTTTCACTTTAAGGAACAGCGACTGGTTTATTTATTGTTTAGATGTTTTGGGAGAAAGAAAATTGTATAAACCCACGAAATAAATCTAAGTAATATGGAGAACATGTTTAATATTTTAGGGATTTAGTGAGAAGATTTTATGAAATTAATCTGAGTGAGGATCCCTGGCACATGAACTGAGTGTTTATACTTCCCGTCTCACCAGGCATGACAAACCCTATCTGAACTATCTGTTCCTGTGTACTGTTAGCAATCTCAGACTTGAAAAGAGGACAGGCATGTTTGTGCTTGTAGACTTTTTCCTTTAAATGCATTTAACAAAAACTGAATATGTCTATCTTTGGCTCTCCGTCCTTTTATTGATGATATCTTCTTTGCAAACAAATTTCTCTGAAATTTGATAAGACTTGAAACAGGACTAAAGTTCAGTGTATGCAACTTTATTTTTGCTTTGTTCAAACCTCAAAATGTTAATGGTACTTAAACATGTATTCTTTTCTTATTTTTGTTTGGCACATATCCATCCTCCTCCTAAAAAAACAAAAAACCAAAAAACCCCACAAAACTCAGCAGGCTGATCCACTTAGGTGTAAATTCTGGCCAGTTTATTACCTTCAGAGTCTTCTTTGGACAAATGTGGTGCATTTCATATTTTTCCTAAATGTGATGGTAGGGTCACCCACAGCCGTCATAATCTGTTTTTGTCTTACTGGGCTTCAGGATTCTCTGTGGTAGATATCCATTGACACTGACTCCCTAAGTTTCCTTAAGCATTGAGTAATGATTTTTAAAAGAACAATTCCAGCACTAGAGTAAGTGTACTCCTTGTGACTATGCATACTTTCCTGAATTCAACTTGTCTGAGATCTGTTGACTCACTCTTCCATTTAGATAGCAGATGCTTCATAGCACAATTACATCACTGATCCTGATATAGCTGGCTGTTTGTTTTTACTTTCCACTCCCCATAACATCGGGTTATTATGATTATGACATGTCATCTGCTTTTAGTTACTTGCTTATTCACGAGAGTACTAGTGTATATTCTATCATATAGAGATGTTCGGTATATATAATAATAATAAGAATTGTTCCCTGGGGCTTGGAGAGAGAGGAGTGGCATGAACCTTAAATATTAAAGCTATAATGAAACTGGTTTCACTTTCAAATTATCCATTCACTTTGATTTCCTTTTTTCCTCCCTGCTCAAAAAAGTAGTGTTTTTATCAATCAGTTTAAACCAGGTCATAATGCAGTGACAAACAACCCTAAAAACCTCAGAGGCTTACAATAACAAATATGTGCTTCTCCTTTGTGTCACATATTGGGTGTGGCTTGGTTATAGCTTTGTCCCATGTCTTCTTCATTCTGAAGGAACAGAGGGCATTGACTAATGGTAGAACCACACAATGGCTTTTAAAGGGTTTGTTCAGAAGTGGACCATGTCACTTCCACTCACATTTCATTGGTTATTGCAAGTCACATGGCTAAGTGTGGTGTCAATGGAATGAGTAGTATAATCCTCCACCAAGGAGGGGACAGTAGAGAGAGAGCCAGTAGGAAGGAACTGAATGAAGCAGCAGCAAATAATTTGAAAAAATAGCTCAATGTACTTTCGAATGCTTGCTAACATCTCTTTACATATATACACAGAGAAACATACACAAACAGTGTGACTGTAAAGCAATGAGCATGATTTTTCTCAAAATAACCTTATCTGAATTTTTAATCTCTGAGTAACAGATGTCTGTTTGAAAATTTTTTCAACTTCTCCAAAATTGTTCAAAGGCTTGTGAACATTATTTGTACAGTCTTAATCCTTTGAGGATGGTTTGAAATTTGGAAGTGGTTAGTACTCATTTCTAGTCAATCTGTATACTTTACTTTAAAGTACTTATAACCCTTGTGACATTTGGTACGTGCCTGTTAGTCAAACTTTAACTTTTTTTTTAAGCTTCAACTTTTCAAGAGAATAGGATGTATCATATCATATTTTATTAAATAGTGAATTTTAATTAAAATTTTAGATTTTCTTTTCATGAAGTTATATTGAAGTTCACTCCAAAAAATAAATTCTAATAATATTTTGAACAATGGTTGTATGGATTAAAATATGTGCCTAATATTAGGAGGTGAACACTTCAGAGGTTAAAAAAAAACTCTCTTGAATGCTTATAGTTTGGTTGGTTTTACAAAGAATGCAGCAAAACCTTGAGATAATATAAATTCTGATAAGTTTTGGCTATGGTCTCTCATTCTTCACCCATGGGGCAGGGTTTTGTTGGGGTAAGTATTTAAGATTCAGTGCATTAAAAAATAATTGGTTTATTTCTGACGCAGCTAATAAAATAAACATATTTTTGCTCAAATAGTGGCTAGAAGAGTGGAAAAATTGGTTTTCATTAATTTTGCAATAATTTAACCTTAGCTTTTGTAAGCTTGCAATTTTTGGATCCTACTTAAGCTTTTGATTCATTTCTTGTATTTGTTATATTTTATAGTCATTCCTTGTTTGTTTCTGTGTTTTTTCCCCTTTTTTCTTTAAACAAGGATTTTAAATTCCTGGAGAAGGTGAAACCAACTCTTTATATTCCTGGCACACGTCCTGTAATACCAGTAATTATCATTATAATACCAATAAGTACTAGCCTATCTGAATTATTTATAATGTGCTCAGCATAATTTTAAGCAATTTCTTATTTAAACTTATTTAAATCTATGAGGTAGTCAATTTATATTATTTTCAGTTTATAAATGAGGAAATTGAGTCAAAGAGAGATGAAGAAACCTGTTCTAACAGCACAGCTAGGAAGTAGTTAATCCCAATAGACTCTCCAGAGCTCATGTTCCTGCTAAAACTGCATATGCTGCAATATATATGTTTGTTAGTTCATTATTCACGCATTTAGGAAAAAAATTAGTAAGCATTAACTATGTGTCAGGCGGTATCTTAGGCACAAGCATGATAAGGTAGAAGATCATGGTGTTGGCCTCCATAACAGACTCAGATCAGCTAGTTAGCAAGAAAGAGATGAATGAAGTTTTTCAATGTTAAATCTTGAAGAAGTAGGAGATACTCAGAGAACTGGAAAGAGGGAGATGTCCCAGCAGAGAGAAGAAAACATTAAAAATCATAAAGAATCAAGATTAAATATTTCAGAAGTGCAACTACATTTTATCTGGAGTGTGTCAAGTAAAGCGGCAAGAGGATGAGAAAGATAAGCAGAGGCCAAAAGATGGCTGGTTTGGACCATGCTAAGGATTTAAGGCTTTAACCAGAAATGATGATAGGAGACTGGAGAATTTGAAGAAGAGCTTATATTGTTGATGACTTCTTAGCGCCATCCTAAAAAATCTCCTACACGTTCCATTGTTGTTTTTCTAACAGTACTTAGAGCATCAAAGATGATGTATATGCTGTTTTAACAGGATGATGGGCACATAGACCTAAGCCATTCTTGCAAATTAGGTCAAAGCAAGTTCTGGAGTTTGAGAAGTCCACAAATTCAAGGCAAAGATGTACAATAACAGTTAAAAGCATGAAAAAAAAAAAAACAACAACAGAAAATGAACCACAAAGTGTATCTGGTATAAATGTCCAGTGTGCTTGAGGTATGGAATCACTCAAAAAAAATGTTGACCAGGCCAATGCTTATAAAAACGCATACTTTCTTTGAAAAATCTACCTTTGGAAGTGCATTTGTAACCACATCATAATAGCCAAACAGTTGTATTTTCAGTAACAATCCAATGCTTTGTTTATGCTATCCACTACCTCTAGGTTTGTTAAGTCAATCTTTAAATGCACATATTTACTGAAAATATTTTGAAAAACAGTTCACTTTTGATAGTGTGAATAAAGAAGTGAAAAATCCATGTTGATTTTTAATTCAGCTAAACATTGATTAAAAGAGACAAAATTAGAGCTTGTCTACATTATTTTTGACAGCTTATAAAAAGTGATTGATATACATGTACCCTTAGATGCATGAGACTGCAAATGCATGAGTGCCATGCTCAAGGCAAGTAATGTTATGTAAACCAGCTGGACTGATGTAGGCTTTCTGTACTTTGCATGATAAAGAAGGCATGTTTTTCTGTACATTCCACTAATACAAAGTGATGTGATTTCTAAAGATAAAAATGTATTTAACCTTTGCAGGCTGTGGCATGCATGGGTATCATTTTAAGACTACTGCTGTGCAGTTGTAGTGTTAAAGGAGAATCAGAGATTTGGCTTAAGAAAAACATGTACAACCTACAAAATTCCTCATTTTCTTGGGGGCTTATTGATAACTGGTATTTGGCAGAAATTTTTAGCGTCCAGTTGAACTGGCTTAAAGGTAAATCCTTGCTAGGTTAAAAATGTTGCAAATCATGTTATCCAAGTCCTTATTGCTATGATAACATTAGCTTTAGTAATTTGTCATGCTTGCTAAAATTGGGACAGATGCTGGTGTGCTTCCACATCTAAAACCCATCACAAATGCCACCTTCTTTGTAAAGACTTTCCTGACTCCTCCCAGCTTCTCATTTGTAGACATCTCTATAAAAACTACACATTTGTGGAATGAATCATTTACTACTCACATTATGCACATCTTTTCATTTTTAGTACATTTCAATGGTTTTGAGTATTTGCACAAATTTGTGCAATCATCACCACTAATTCCAGAAAATTTTCATTACCCTACAAGGGAACCCAGTACCCAACAGCAGTAACTCCCCATTCCTCTCTCCCTCCAGCCCCTCCCTGACAATCACCAATCTCCTCTCTGCGTCTATGAATTTGCCTATTCTGGACCTTGTCACATGCGTAGAAGCCCACCAAATGTGACATTTGTGACTACCTTCTTTCACTTAGCATAATGTTTTCAAAGTTCATTATGTTGTAACGTATGCAGCATTTCATCATTTTTTATTGTAGAATACCTTTCCATGGTATGGAAATACCCAATGTGTTTATCCATTCATTAGTTGATGGATATTTGGATTGTTTGCACATTTTGACCATCATGTATTACACTTCTATAAACATTTGTGCACATGTTTTTGTGTGGAACACATTGTACATTTAAACACATTTTGTTAGAATTAAATTTTATCTACTTTTAATATTTACTTATTTATTTTTACACATTGAAATATATTTTATTAAAATTAAAACATTAACATTTAAAAATCTACTAAACAATTAGTGCAATGTTAAAATATTTAAGATACTACAGACATACTATTAACACTTTGGTTTATCTTCTTTTAGACTTCTTTGGTTACATTTATGATACTTAAATTTAAAAAAGCAAACTTAACCTCTAATGGAAAAAAATATATAAACAAATATATACATATATGTGCATGACTGGGATTTTGTGCTGTACACCAGAGATTGACACATTGTAAGTGTACTTCAATTAAAAAATAAATGGAAGATTAAAAAAGCAAATTTAGTATCAAAATGTGAATACTGTTTGATAGTCTACTATTTTTACTTTACTTTCCCTATAGTAGAATATATCTGGCATGTATGTGTCTAGGATAGGATTTTTAATAATGATATACATCTCTATATTTTCTTTTAAATATTAGATTATATTTATGTACATTATAATTACAATTCTTGAGGGCAGTTACTTTGCTTTGTTCTTCATCCCTTTCTTCTCTTCCACTAGTATCAGCAAGTGCCGAGTATAGTAGTCTCTCAAATGTTTGCTGAAATGAATTTAAAATATATATGAAGCCATACATAGAGTTTCAGATTTGTAAAGAGACTTAGGGGTCAACTGATATTGTGAATAACATGGGTGACATGGTTTTTCAGCTAAAAGTGGATTTAACTAATGACTGTAATTTTGACTTTTAAATTTGCATACTTAACCACTATACTGTACTACATTTTTTCATTAAACCCTTTGGGAAGATTGAAAGAAGAATAACAGGAAATTTGTTCCTAAGTCAAATTGTAAATAATGTTTAACAACTTCCTGGATTCTGGTACAAAAAAATTTGAAGATTAGAGACAGTTGAATGATTTTTCAGCCAATTAAAAACTTCATTGGTGAAAACACATATTATCCTCTGAAATCATGAAATGTTCAACAAAATCATTAAAAAAATCTCAGCCACCTACAGTATTGTCTTGTCATATATTCATGGATTGTTTCAAAAGAGTAAGATATATTTGTTTTGCATGTTGGGTCCAAACTTCAGTGGTCTAACATCATTGTTAACACTCTATCCACTGTTAAATCTTAATAACATCACTAAGTCTATAGTTGTCAAGTTGAGCTTGTTCCAATTTTTAAAAATATCATTAATCCTAGCACCTAGATTGTGGTGTGAAAATTCTATTTCCCACTATAGGAACTCAGAGTTTCTTGGAAGAATTGCTGATTCTAGGTTCTGAGGCAGGATATGCACAAAAGCAGCTGACTTGTACCAGATTCAAGGAAGCCATCGGAGACTCCCAGGGCCAGAACCCACCAGGGACCAACCTGAAGAGGCTCCCTCACTAGTAAAGCCTAGGACAATTTTGACCTTTAATAAAGATTTTAATTGCCATATTCATATTTAATTAATAATTTAAAAATGGTCATTTTTGTAAGGAGATAGAGAATCAATTCATTATCTTGAAAACTGGTTTTAAAGAAAGGGAAGAATCATTTATTTATCCTGTTTTTTCCCACATGAAGTGTCATACGGGATAACAAATAGTAGATGAGAAGCATCTCTTTATAAAGAGTATTCCAGTGGATAAATTCAAATGATAAAGAAAAGGAACTGAGAGATTTGTGATATCACCCATCAGCAACACACAAGGAATGCAGATCTAGGCACTGAGCTGCTGTCACAAGAGAGAAAACCAGACACAATGAGCCTCCTGATGGAAGAATTCACCACGACCTATAGTCTTGCCAGTTTTTGCACAGCAGAGGAAAACATCGACAAAACAAAAAGACAACATACTGAATGAGGTGAAAATGAGATAGGAGGGAAAAGGGATGACAGGATAAACTGGTTAGTGCAAAGATGGTAGAAGATTCACTTCTGGTAGACCTTGGGCCTCATGTCACACCCACAGTTACCATGACAGTTCCCAGGCTGACCCAAAAGGCCAAAAAATGGATGGAGCTCCATTCCTGAAAATCCTTGCCCCTTTCCCCAAACAGTCTGAATAATCATCCTGCGTGTTAGCATATGAAATTACCAAGCCCATAGAAACTAACAACCCCGCACCTCGCGGTTGCTCTCTGTTGCCTTCTGAGACGGTCCACACTTTGTCTATGGAATATGTATCTACTTTTACTTTAAACTAAACACCCCCACACCTTTTGGCCTGTCTTCCTCTCACCTTCTGAGATGGCCCATATTCTGCATATGGAATGTGTATCTCCTAAGCTGTTTCCCTTCTGAGTGAGATGGGCTGCACTCTGTCCATGGAGTGTGTATCTCCCTGAATAAATCTATGTTTACTTCATTGTGCCTCACTGTTGAATTTTTTCCTGCACGAGATAAGAACCTATTCTCCAGCAACAAAAATACTTGCAAATGATATGACCAATAAGGGGTTAATATGCAAAAATATATACGGCTCATAGAACGGGACATCAAATAGTAAATACTTTCAGTTTTGAAGGCCATATCACCTCTGTTGTAGATATTCTGTTCTGTCCCATGTACAATCGTATGTAGTCCAAAAGAACATGATACATAAGTTAATTGGAAGAGCAGGGTTTGGCCCCTTGGGCTGTAGTTGACACAGCCCCGATGTACACATTTAAATATTTCCTTTCTTATTGTGTGTATGTTCAGTATTTTACTAGTGAGCTTTTTCACTGTATTCATTTGTATATCTCATACAAAAATAAACAAAATGAGGCAGCGGAAAAATACGTATATTTTCCTCTAGTTGTAGTATAAAGATTTCAGACTTAGAACCAGTTTTTAAAGTATGTGTAGTGCATATATCTGGATTTTTCTCTGAACTTTGATAATAAAACTAAGTATATTTGTATCAGCCTTCTTACTCATTCATTTATCCATTCAACAATGTTTATTGAACACCCACTGTGTGTCAAGCACTATTCTAGCTGCTGGAGGTAAGCAGTTTAGTTAAGCAAAGTCCCCATCATTACCATGCCTACATTCTAGGGTATAATAAGATTTTTCTAATAGTTTCTCTCTGATTTGCAGTAGAGCAGCTTATGAATACAAATGTTAATGCACTTTGATTGTTAGATTTAAATATTGTTTGCATATGTTTTCCTATAAATTGACTGTTCAATTACTCTTAAAAAAATCTGGGACTCATGTTGTATGCTCACTGTATTTTGTTTCAGATTTACACTGGAGCATGCTAGGATTCAAAATTTTTTTGCAAAATCCATTGAAGACCTGGACCATGCACCATCACACTTTACTGTCTTCAAGTTGCATTGTGTGAATTTGAGAGATGCTGCTGTGATGGAAATCGACCTTAGCTGATGATAATTGGACAGGTGGACTGTTAACTTGAGCATCATCAACTCGTCATAGCCATCAACAAATTTTCCTTGAAAATTTATTTTTTAACTGGTGATGTGTATCCACTTTTGGCTTTGGAGGAATTTATTCTTATTACCTGGGGAAAAGAAAAAGTGATCTAAGAAGACCGCAAGACTTTTAATCAATCACTCTATAATTAATAAAAAGTCAAACTTTATCTAGAACTTACAATAAATGACAAAGTGTTAGGCACTCATGTTCTCTTGCATAACTGCCAGTTACACCTTGGTGAGAACCTCCATCATCAAGTCTCTCCTGGCATCTAACTGAGTGTCCTGCAGTCATGTCGTTCCTCATGTACTTTTACATGCATTAAAATGCAAAGTTTTAAATTAAAAAAAATGTTGAGTTGCAACTTATCTCCTCAATCACATGTATACAATATATTCATATATCATTTACAGATTTGATTAGAGAAAACTTTATTCTAAGATCTGAATAAAAACAAGTTATTTCTGGTAGCACTAGTTTCTACTCTGTTCAGTTTTGGTGGGTGTGTACATGTTTGTGTGCACCTAGCATTTTTTTTGCTTCCTTTCTTAAAAAAAAAAACCTTACAAACGGTTAAACTACATTAAAATGTGAGTCACGAGTTTGTAGAATTCCTGGAGCTCCTCCATAAAACCCTAAGATCCTGTAGAACAAATCTGAGAAATTTGATCTCTCAATCCCTTTATTTTCTACAGGAGGAAAATGAAGCCCAAAGAGATGGTGCATCCAACGTGGCAGCCCTGAAATCAGACCCGGGAGCCTATCCCCAGTGCAGTGCATTCTCGGTTGCTATGGCTTAAATTTATATTAACAGGTGTTACAATCTCTGTAATTGCTGTAAAGTGCTTACAATCCTTGACATTTGGGATGAGCCAGTTAGTTAGCCTTTAACTTTCTGGTGATCAGTTACACTGTTGGCAGGATCTCCATGGTGGCAGGTGGTGTTGTGTGAGAGCAAACCTACCCCAGAAGCAGCTTCTACACTCCTTTCCCTTTCTGTTCTATATCCTCCTGATTAGCCATGGATGCTTTATGAATTAGCACATTGACTCCAAATTTGGGTTTCCATTGCTGAATCTTGTGTGTGTTCATCAGCATGATGGAAGTTGGAAATAGGCTTTAGCTCTCATGGATGAAATGAAACATATTTTGAACATATGGATTGGCTTCCGCTCTTTTGAACAGGGTATAAGACTGCATGGAGGTCTGCACTAGTCTTTTTGGGATGATAGTCATCGTTTGATTCCCTAATTGGTTCTTAGTCCAGACTTTGGTTGAGGAGGACTTTTGACCTCATGGTGCCTTCTCAGCATGGAATCCTGCCTTTGAAATCTTGCTGAGTCTGCTTCAGGTGAACTTTTCCTACCATGACCACTAAAAGGGCTTCATGCAGCGTGTAGAACAAGTTATGTAAACTGTTTCACACTCACTTGTTGATAAATATTTGCCAATAAATGTCTGTCTGCATGATGGAATTTGGACTGAGATTTGTTTTCCTTTAAATCTTGCAACCAGGTGTGGGAGAGTAGTAAACTCTTGCTGTCTCAACCTTCTTTGGCAGCCAAGAATCTAAGCGTGCAGGACCAAATTGGCTTTGTTAAGTTTGCAACTATAGGCAATATCTAATTTTGAGAGTCAGTGGGTTCTTAAATCTTCTGCTCCCTTAGTATATTTTTTTCCTTCTTCCCTTTAGCACAGCCTTTTGCTAAAAAGTGGGAGTTGCTGCTATAGCTCTTTGTGACTTCCTGGGAAGTAATTAATTTTGCTGTCCTTCAACCTCGTTCCCTTGCTTTTGAGACACAAAGGGTCATGACTGGCCAGGTGTCCATCACCATTCCTTGTAGAGCTGAACCAGATCCACAGGCACCTGGTCATTTCAGTAAAGAGAGAAGGTGACCTGGGGACTTAGAGTGCAGGTGAGTTAGTGGTCAAGTGGAGATTCCAGGTGTTATGGGCTGAACTGTGTTTTCCTAAAATTCATATGTTGAAGTCCTAACACTTGGTACCTCAGAATGTAACTATTTTGAAGATAGGGTCTTTAAAGGGGTAATTGAGTTAAAGTGAGGTCTGTATAGGGTGGGCCCTAATCCCATATGACTGATGTTCTTACAGAAAAGGAGATTAGGACACAGATAGTTACAGAGGGAAGACCATATGAAGACGCATGGAGAAGGCAGCAATTTACAAGTCAAGAAGAGAGGCTCAGAAGAAACCAACCCTGCTGACACCTTGATCTTGGACTTTCAGCCTCCAGAACTGTGAGACAATGCATTTCCATCATTGAAGCCATGCAATCTGTGGTACTTTGTTATAGCAGCTCTAGACAACTAACGCACCAGGTCAGTTTGTTTCAGAGTCTACCTCCCTGACCCCTCTCTTTCATCTGTTGCTGCAGCTTTGGCCCAGACTCTGAAATCTCACGTGCTGGAATTGGCTTAAGCACACGAGGTGCCTTATAACATCCCATTTTGTGTTGGAGTGAGTTCCAGGAGGCAGTGCAGAGCCCATTTGCCCCTGCAGGAGGAGCTGGCTTTGGAAAATAAGGGACCTCAGTCTTGCAAATGAGAAACTTCCTGCAGCAGCTCCAGGCCCTGCAAGGAATTGCTAACAGAGATGTAACATTCTGGATTATTTTTATTCTTCTCTCTGCAGGTGAGGAAAATTCTCTCTGGCTGTAAGTTAAAAACACATGCTCTAATACCACAGAAACTAAGATGAGTTTTCAGTTTTCTGCTCTCAGTCCCCAAGGATGGACTTATGTCCAAAGTTTGTGCCTTTCCCAGCTTCCAACTAGATTATCCATCCCTGATAATCCACCTTATTAGTTGGCAAGCAAGCCATAAATAAACCCCAAATTGATCCCAAGATGGGGAGGAGGAAATTATACCTACTTACTTTAAAATGTATCATCAACCCTTATAGTCTTGAAGTCATGTCCAGAGTGGGGTTGAAATATATCACGTCTGTTTCTATTTTGTAGTATTAGTGTTCAGCTTGCCCTCTGTCCATTGTCAATGATGGATACCCTGCCCCCACCACTGGCAATCTTTTTGGCAGTCACTTTGCATATTCAAGGCACTTAAAAACAGTTGAATAAATCATGGGTTTTCCAAAAGATGGACACTGAAGCAAGATGAGTCAAACTACAGTCTGCTTGATGTAACTTGTGCATCTACCAAGTTGGGATCTATCAGTTTTCCAGCTGGAACTTCACATTTAAAGAAATATATTGGCAGTTATGGCAGTAAAAGTTTACTAGTTAACTTCTGTGAACTTTGTCTATAAAACTGAGTAACCACCTGTTCTACCTTCTTACGTGTGGTAGACATGGAGGAGCAGCCAGTTGTTTTGAAGCACTTGGTAAATGCGCTAAAGTCACACACCAAGTGCAAGCTTCCTATAATTTCTCAGTGCATTCCAGCTCCCAGGGCCCTGTGTCATTACTGAATCCTTCAGAGTTGCTAGGTCTGGTAAAGAATTCTCAAGTGCTAAAATCTGGAGATAAAAATAACCAAAAAAAAAAAAATGCAGGTGGATAAACAAGGAACCTGATGGTAGAGTGACCCTCTTGTTCATCTCTCGAGGGACCAGACAGTCTTACTTGGAGAATCATTCTGTTCTCTTACTTCTGAATGAGTTAAGCTCCTGTGAATCCTGCATATCAGAGGTCGTTGACCAGAGTTATAAGCCAACCTATCTGAGGGCTTAGATCTAATGAATATTTTCTCTTCAAGTCTTGAAAGATATTAGCAATCATAATGCAAGAGACCTGTGAGCATTTTCATATATTTTTCACTTACTCATTTTTTAAAAAACGGATATGACTCATTTGTATTTGAGCTAAGTGTTTGAGTTAGGACTGATACTGAGGGTACTAATGTATCTTAAATTCATTTTTAGAGGGAGAAAGTAGTTATGAATCCATTTACAACAAACAACTTGAGAGAAATAGTGTTAGACAAAGTTTTGATTGGAGAAAATAGTAATGAAGGATCTGACTTTAATGATAGGTAAAACACCTAGGCAAACTTTCTTTTTTCCCTTCTACCTCCTCCTCTACTTCCTTCCCTCCTCCTTGTTCTTTTTCCTTTTGTTCCTCTCCTCCTCCTCTTCCTTCTTCTTCTCTTTTTTTGCCTCTAGTGTGTGGAAGGAGGAATAAGAAAGCTAGAGTCAACTAGTTATAAAGGAGATAGCTTTTTTGCTCAGTTGAATCAGGCAATGTGAGGTTAAGGGAACAGCTGAGACTTAGCACACATCTGTAAAGAAAGCTTTGGGTTTTAATTTCTTTAATTAAAACAAACAGGGAGAGATGGAAAGAGAGAGCAAGAGCCAAGGAGAGGAAGAAAACCAAGGCATTCGGGTGCCTTGAGCCATATGGGTGCCCAGGGCAGCCTGCTAACGTGGCACTCTACACCAGTCATCTTTAAATATTTGCCCTGTATTTATTTTAGAGGAGGGGCTGAGTACTGCCTGCGGAAGGACAGAAGAGGACATCTACCTTGTGGCAGAGTCCACTCTCTACTGTGCTGTAAGGGGGATTCAGCTCCGGCCCCAGACTCGCTGTCCCCCTCTATCAAGCAGGAGGCCTGCACCTGCTGGGGCGGGGGGCTGCTGAACAAGCACCTATGTCCAATTCTAGGACTTACCTAGAGTCTTCTTGTCTGCAAATGACTTAAAAAGTTTTACTAAACAGATGCAGTTCTTCCTTGGAAGATGTTACGATAAATGCTGTTTTCTCCACCTTCTGAAATTTCTAGTAGAAATTTAGTGCCTCACTAATTTGTAGCATCTCCTGTAGATTGGTACATGGGACAATTGTTAATTTCAGTGGGGTGGACAGTGGGAGAGAATCAGAGGAAGACTCGGTGTGGAGGACAGGACTCAACAAGAGGAAGTTCCAAATTATTTAAAATTTGTTGTAAAGAGTAAACAAGAGCTAGAAAAATATTTAAAACGTACTCATAATATGAATGGCAATAATTTGAGCTTCTACTCCTATCTTGGGAGTTTGCTTTGTGAGAGTGACTACTCTAATGTTTGTGCTCTGCTGTTTGGAAAACAATGTACACCTTAAAAAATGAATGTGAGTGCTCGTGTGATTGATGGACCTATAGTTGTCATGGTCCATTGTGGAAGGAATAAGTCACAGACTTGAGCAATTTTCTGCTTCCCAATGAAATGACAGAAAAGACCATATATTGGCTTATTGGCTTAACGAGTTCACAAATTAAATTATGAATATTAGTATGAAAGCAGAATTAATGTGTGACATTAAAATCAATATCTTCAGAGAGTGGAAATGATTCAGAGGACTATGTTTATGGTTGTGGAAGCAACCATCAAATGTAATGAAAGAAACCAAGTGTCCTAGTGACTAAAGGCATAAAGGAGATTTACAGAATGACGATGTCCCTGTCATTGCTGTTCCAAACTTACCCTTTTGGGAGATAGCGTTAAGCACTCTGACTCTTCTAAGGACGTTGTAAACAGTAGGTAATTTACCTTCTATCTTCCTATTGGTCATTTAGGTGGCACTGATCACCAGTCTTCCAGGTTGGGAAATAACTTCATCCAATACTGTAAATTTTTTTTTCCTTTAATATTTTTTGGGGGGAAGGTAATTAGGTTTATCTATTTATTTATTACCGGGGATTGAACCCACAACCTCGTGCATGCTAGGCACATACTCTACCATTGAACTATATCCTCCCCCAACCCCATAAATTGTTGCTATTATACAGAATGAATATAGATTTGGTCTTTGTTAACCACCAGGGCTGGCCGCCTACAGGGAACTCTTCCTTTTCCAGTAGCCAGAGAAAGAGTTTGCCTGCAAAGGGAGAAAAGGTGCTATAATTACCCTGCCACCTTCTCCTCATAATTAGCGCTCACTTTTTGCCTTGAGTTTTCAGGCAGGATCTATTTGGACCTTTATTCTTCCTTCCCCCAGCCCTCTGTTTCCCTCCCTCCACTGCCTGTTCTCATTTCTTTCAAGATGTGATGATAGTTCCCACATTCTGTCAGGCCCCTCCCAGGGCAAAGGTGAAACACAGGGCAAAGGTGAAACACAGGAGAAGTATATGAATCACCATCAAGACCCTACTTGACTGCAGCTCCTGAGGCCTGAGTCTCTCCACAAAGGCTCCACCTTGGTCCATACCATGATGCATCTCCCTCCTTCACAGCAAGGTGCTCCCCCAAGTCCCAAAGGTCCAGAGAGAAGCTCAGATACAAACTACAACTGGTTACATCACTTTCTAACATGGCAGATCTCCCATCCCACTTCTTGGGCTCACTAGCTTAGAAGAAAAATCACCCTCACATAATGTCTGCCTCCATGAATCTTGGAATGATAGAGTCTGTCTATATTTGAAAAGTTTTTTTATGAGTAGTTTTATTGAATAGAGAGAAATCATATGCTTAAGTCCCAAAGATAGGAGATAGCAGCAAGAAAAGAAAGTACACTTGGGAGCTTTAAAAGTTATCCCCCATGGTTGAAGTGCTTGGTTGGGTGGGGGAATACATGCTGCTTTAGGTTTTTATTTCATTTTAACAAAGTAATTTTTTAAAATCACATGGGATGGAGTCATTTGCATCAGAGTCTTTGCACATTTAAATGGCAGGCACTGTTTTTCGAGACTATAAATTTCGTATTCAGTTTAAGAAAATGTATTTTTGATTGAGGTTAACACAGTATTTAAGTTAATGGAAAACATGCTTCCATTGCAGAGTATTTCCACCAGAATTGCTGGATTCTGTACAACAATCTGTTTCTATTTTGAAAAAAAAAAAGGAGTGGTGCTGTTGTATGACCTGAATATTCCTTTTTTTCCCCTCTTATTTCTGCCTTCTACATTCATGTGTTTTCTTCTTCACGTATATTCAAATCAATGACAGCATGAATTCATATGAAAATGTTTCCTAGTTCTATATATTCTTCATGTTTTGAGAAAAAAAAATATTTGGCTTACAGCCTGAGCTTCATTTCAAGGTAGAGAACATGAGTTCTCACTACTGTTACACAAATGATATCGGAATGGGGAGGAGAGAAGTAGTCTCAGAAAATGACTCTTAAACCCTGTGTGAATTAACTTTTGCTGAGTGAAAAACCACCTCAACACATGTAGGCTCAAATAGCAATCATTTTTTCTTGCACTCATACAATTTTCAGGTGGAGGTTGGTTGATCTGATTGGTTTTGACTAGGCAGCTCTGATTCACTTTGGGTTCAGATGGGCTTGGATTCTTGCCTGTCAATGAGTGTTAATTCTGGGGCCCAGTATGGAGAGGTAGCAGCTATTGGGGGATGCTCTTCTCAAGATGAAAATCAGATGGGCAAAGGAAGAACATGCCTTAAACTTGGAACTGATGCTCTGTTATCTTATATCACTGCCCAAAGTGGGTCATGTGCCTAAGTCCTGCATCAACAAGGTGGTAAAATTCAGCAGAAGGAACAGCAAAGTCCAGTGGCAGAGGTGGGGAAAAAGAATTGGGAGCCAGTAGTTGAATCCATCAGAAATCCCAACTCAGTCTCTTTTATTTTTTTCTGCAAGTGGGAATGTTGTCACTGTGTTATCTTCCCTTCTCCACTGGGGCAACAAGACATAAGAGGGAGGCAATTGCTCCCAATCGTGACTTGCTCTGATCTCCAGGTATAACTTTCCCAATGATTCTCAAACTTTGGTGTATGACGCGATTGCTGGTGAGGTTGGTCACCATACAGAACTTGAGTCTGGCTTTCAAATTTATCAAATCAGAATCACTGTGGGAGAGCCAAATCACTTATATTTTTAATAAGTCCCTTGGTGATTTTGATGCACTTTGACTTTTGAGATTCACATCACAGAAAAAGGTCAATCAATTGACATGGTCAGCCTGGGTCTTAGACTTGATAGGACCCTAACAGTATGTCAAGTGTGATAGATTTCATTAGTGTTCAGCAAATACCACACTCTTTGCACCAGAGGCGATTACTTCACTGTTCCAGAGTTTTTGGATGTGGTTCCAAAGTTTTGAGATGTGGTTATAATATTGATTTGGCCAATGGAATGACATACTTCCTGTTCAAGTAAGATTTTAACTTTGTATAAAGTTGTTTAAAAGTTTGTTTATGTTGTTAGGCTTTATTTCTTGCCCTCTGCCATGAGAACTTATCCCAGGTAGCTATGAGCGCATCGGCCTGTGAGGGATGTTGCACAACCCAGAATGAGGGGACCAGATGCACAGCCTGGAACATAGTCACTGTAGCTGCCTCACAGACTCATGTGTGAAAAATAACTTTTAATTGTTTAAGCCAATGAGATTTGGAATTGTTTCTTATACATCATTACTGCAGCAAAAGCTAACAAATACAGCCATTAACTAAATGAGGCAAACAAGGCAAATATCAAACTAGGGTGAAAACAAGGCTTGAATTCCTTTTCACATACTACTCTCAGATTTCTAGATACCTTTTGAAGACTGATTTGAGGCTTTCTTCATAGTTTGTTTTATTTTGACTTAAGCTACATGAAAATGCTAGAGAAGGAGAAACTTGGCTTATAAAGAGATTTAGTCAGGATCTATAACACTCTCAGGGAGGGTCTTGATTCTGAGTTTCCTCCCTTAGGGCCTCAATGTGCTTTTCCTAGGTAGAGTAGGGGGTATTGCTTCTTTTGCTCTTTGTTTCATCAGCAATAATACAACTAATAATAAATGTTAGTACATGCCAGGTGCTCACCTAAGTACTTCCCATATATTATTTCATTCAATTCTCCCAACAACTCTGTGAGGTAGGGACTATTATTATCCTCATTATGTGGGTGAAGATCTGGGCTCACACTGGCCACATAGCTAGACAATGTAGCACTGGGAAGTCTGGCTGGAGAAGCTGTTCTCTTGACAACCCTATTGTCTCTAGAATAAGTTGTCAACACATCTTACCCCTCTTTATTTGAAACAATATTAATGCTCCTCTTGCAAAAGCAAATTGCCCAATTTCACCTAGAACAGAAAGATTCCACATCTCTGCAGTAAAATGTGTGTACAAGACATCCTTCAGAGAACGACTATCTTTTGCAATATTTGTTTTTTACTCCCTCTCTTTTCCTCTCCCCTCACCATTTTGGTCTAAAATATTTCTGTTTCCACTTTCTAATTCTCTCAACAGAGGACAGAAATTATGGCTTTTCCTTTCAGTTTGACCCAGAAACCTGAAGGCAGATTCTACAATTTCTAGCAAAGCACTTCATTAGAATAAAAATCCAATGAAACAACACATTTTTACATATTCCATGAGTTCATGGCAATGAGATGCAACTTGCACCGGGTAAAGTCACAATTTAAAAAATTGTGTAAAATAATAGCATGTATTTATTTAGGGCCTACACAGAGGCATTTTACAGATATTAGCTTTACTTCTAATAAAAAACTTGCAGAGAAATTATGATCTTCTTTTATGGGCAAAGAGGTTGAATCTTAACAAAATCACATAGCTATATGATAGCACAACAGCAGAGACAGATTTTTATGATTCCAAATTCTGTTTTCTGGCCTCCACACTTCATCACTTCTCTTTGAAGAAAGAATTTTTTAAAACCCTTAAATTACTGCATAAAATTAGTTATTTTCCTATTTATTTTCATAATATGAACATCTCTGAAATGGATTTAGCTCTCAATCTATTTCCTACATAGCAAGCTCAATTGATTGGTTAAGTACTCATAACTATAGTCTCTCCTGAATACACATTCTGAGATGAATGGTTAAACAGGATTTAAATATAGCAAGAGAGCGCTCATTCCTAAAGAGAAGCTGCTCTGATTTTTACTGCCCTTTTAACTTTTTGTTCCAACCTGGGCAAATTTATTCTAAATCTTTGGGACATAATGGCTTCTGCTTCATTTAATGGTTTAGTAGAGGACAGGTTCTTAACTATTTCCTCTAGTTGATCTTGTCACTTCACGTCTATTCAATAAGCGGTTAAACGGTAGCTTGATCTACAAAATTGTTCCTATATCTATTTACCCATCACACTTACTCTTTGTAAGAAGGCAATATCCCTAGAAGAGGATGATTTTATGTGTGTCAGGTTCTCCAAAGACATATATTAGCAACCTCAACTCTTTTTCTGGTATTAAGAGCATAATAAACATTATTTGAACACTGGATACTCTAAAACTTCCAGAGGAAAACATAGGGAGAACAGTCTCTGACATAAATTACAGCAATATAATTTTTGATCCATCTCCAAGAGTAATGGGAATAAAAGCAAAAATAAGTAAATGTGACCTAATTAAACTTAAAAGCTTTTGCACAGCAAAGGAAATCATAAACAAAACAAAAAGACAACCTATGGAATGGGAGAAAACATGTGCAAATGATGAGACTGACAAGGGATTAATATATTCCAAAATATATAAACAGCTTATATGGCTTAATGTAAAAAAAAAAAATCAAACAATGGGCAGAAGGCCTATATAGACATTTTTCTGAAGAAGACATATGGATGGCCAACAGGCACATGAAAAGATGCTCAACATCACTAATTATTTGAAAAATGCAAATCAAAACTACAATGAGGTATCACTCCACACCAATGAGAATGACTATCATTAAAAAGCCTACAAATAATAAATGCTGGAGAAGGTGTGGAGAAAAAGGAACCCTCCTACACTGTTGGTGAAAATGAAAACTGGTGCAGCCACTATGGAGGACAATATGAATGTTCCTTAAAAAACTAAAAATAGAGTTACCATATGATCCAGCAATCCCACTCCTGGGCATATGTCCAGAGAAAACTCTAATTTGAAAAGATACATGCACCCCATGCCACTTAAAATAAATATTTATAAAAGTTAAGACTTGCTGAGCACTTTTTATGAGTGAGGCATTTCATGTTGCTAATACCTATCTTAGAAGATAGGGTTTCTAATTTTTCAGTTGGAGAAGTTAAGGCTCTGAGAGATACATAACTTATCAGAGGTCACACAATGGTCCAGTAGGAGAGCCAGGATTTTCACCTGGGTCTTTCTTACACTGAAGTCCTTGTTTCACATTGCCTCTGGACAATGGACTTATCTTGCTTTGTATTGTAAAGAATTGGGAGTCATATGGACCTTTTGTCTGTCTTTTCTTCTGTTGAATGACTAGCATGTCATTGGCTGTATGAAGGATAGTTGCGTTAGTTTAGGTGGAAGCATGACGTCATTGTCTTCACTGGGAGGTTTAAGATGGTTATAGTAATAGGATGGATGCTGTTCATAGCAGCACTATTTACAATAGTCAACACATGAAAGCAATCTAGATGTCCATTGACAGATGAATGTATAAAGAAAATGTAAGATATATATATAAAAAATATATAATGGAATACTACTCAGCCATAAAAAAGAATGAAATAATACCATTTGCAGCAACATGGATGGACCTAAAGATGATCATATTAAGTGAAATAAGTCAGACAGAGAAAGACAAATATCATATAATATTGCTTATATGTAGAATCTAAAAAAAATGATACAAATGAATTTATTTACAAACCAGAAAGAGACTCACAGACATAGAAAACAAACTATGGTTACCAAAGGGGAAAGAAGCAGGGGGGAGGGATAAATTGAGAGTTGGTGATTAACATATACATGCTACTATATTTAAAATAGATGGACAACAATGACCTACTTTATAGCACAGGTAATTCAATAACTTGCAATAACCTATAATGGAAAAGAATCTGAAAAAGAATATATATATGCATATGTATATGTATAATTGAATCACTTTGCTGTATACCTGAAACTAACACAGCATTGCAAATCAACTATACTTCAATTAAAAAAATTGAATGATTTCCTTAAATAATCAAAACTATAACAGTTAAACACAGAAAATACTTTCTAAAATTTTCTCACCAAAATCATACATACGAAATATATAAAAAAAAGGATAGGTGGGAGACAGAGTAAGAAGTTGATTTCCAATCTGTTTCCAGTCAAAGCTCAGACAAATGGAAACAAACTCAAAGATCCAGGGACATTGGAGAACAACAGGGATGTATTGGTCAGAGTTCTCCAGAAAACCAGGACCATTAGGATGTGCATATATAGAGAAAGAGATTTACTACAAGGGATTGGATCTTATGATTATGGAGGCTGGCAAGTCTAAAATCTGCAGGATGGGCCAGCAGGCTAGTGACCCTGTAGAGCCAATGTTTCATTTTGAGTTCAAAGGCAGTGTGTAAAGTAGAATCAGGAAGAGTTGATGTTACAAAGCCTGTAAGCTATCTGATGGAGAAGTTCTTTCTTTTTGGGGTTGGGGTGAGGCAGAGACCCAGTCTTTTGGTTTATTCAGGCTTTCAACTGATTGAATAAAGCTCACTCACACTTGGAGAACAATCTTCTTTATGCAAAGTCCACTGATTTAATCTCACCTAAAACATCCTCATAGAAACATCTAGAATAATATTTGGGTAAATATCTAATCACTCCAGTTCCCCACTCCCTCTCCTGCCCTTGGCCTCTGGTCACCACAAATCTGTTCTCTTTTTTCCATGAGTTTGATGTTTTTTTGTTTTTTAGACTCCATATAAGTAAGATCATATAGTATTTGTCTTTTTCTGACTTATCTCACTCATCATAATGCCTTCAAGGTCCATCAAAGTCACAAATTACAGGATTTTCTTGTTTTTTTTTTATAGCCAAATAACATTTCGTTATATATACATACACCACATATATATATATACACACATACACATCACAACTTCTTTAAGGAATTCTAATTCAAAATGTAAAATCTACATAATTAATTTGGACCTGTTATTTTAAGGTCAAAGATTGATGTTTATGAATAATATTGAAAATTTAAGAGAACTTGATGTCTATCATATTTATATGTTTAACTTATTACCTACAGAAGAATTACTTAAAGGTTTGCAAAATTTTCTTTTTTTTGGGGGGCGGGTAAACTGGACAATTAAGTACCTAAATATATAAATGCAATCAAGAAATATTTAAAGAAACTTAAATAACTAAATTTTTACATGTACTTGTAAATTAATCACAGTCTCTTTAAAAATGACCATTAATAATTTTTGGAGTTATAAATGGAATAATAAGCTTTGTATATTGAATCTAAAAGTTTAGGAAGGAATTAAGTTTATACATTTATTCTAATAAGTAAATATTAATTTTAAAAACCGAAGTAAATATAAAATCAATATAAAAAGAAGTTATCCTTTTGGGGTATCAAAATCTCACATTCAATGTTAGTAAATGCTGTTATAATCTACAGGCTTACTTCATTTTCCTTTCTGAGCATTTAAGCCTATGGAATGAGTATTATTAGAGACTTAGGCATGAAGGACACGCTGCAAATGTAGAACATAAGATGAAGATCTGCAGATACAGTCTGCTAGATTGCTAACAGAGTGATTAACTTCTTTTTAGATTACATAAATAAAAAAAGACAGATTTTAAGAGGAAAAAAGATCATGCTTTCAATACTCTCTAATATCCCTCTTTAATAAATTTAAACTTCAGTGCAGGTATAGTTGATGGTAGTTAATGTAGGTAGAGTACTTGTTCGAATTGAATGGAAGTAGGAAAGGAAGAGAAATATTATATTTGATGAAACCCACAGTTTCATCCTTTAGCTTTAGCTCCTTCAAAATGTGGGCCTATGTAGTGATTTACTTCTGATGAGTAAGAGCAAGTAAGATACTCAGAAACATATGACACTATTTATACATATATTTATTTATGGCTTCATCTGCACCACAAGAGAAATTATAATGGCTTTGCAAAGGCCACAAATCTTTTGCATACAAGTCAAAGTGTCTACTCCATGTGGCTTAGGAATATGTATAAAACTTCCATATGGGAAAAAAAGATTTTATGATACCCAAAAAAATGAAGAATCAACCATCAAAGAACCTACTGAAAAGTGACAAATATTGCAAAACTTTTAATTCCAGTTTTAGTGTCTACACATTTTATTTTGCAATATACTTTATTATTTTGTAATAGAGCTGTACAGAAATTTCTGCCAAAGACGATGGAATTTAATATATGATTATATTATATGTACAACAGCATATGTGTATATATGTACATATGTTGGTGTTTATTTCAATTTGTCTCCAGTGTACATACCCTACCAGATATTCCAGTGACTGACTATTGCTCTCACGGTGAAACTTAAGAGGTGCCAACTCTTTTGAAGTCAATTCCAAAACCTCAGAATTATAATTATATATTTGATTTATTTCTCCTAAAGTGCTCATTTTAAATTAACTCCACACTGAAGTAAGTGATTATCTTAATGACCGACCATGCTAGGTTAAGTTGACTTTGTCTTAACGTCATCAACGACAACAATCAAAAAGAGAAACAAAGAAAAGGAAACAAAAGAAAGAAAAAAAGAAAGCCTAAGATAAGAAGCCAACATTGCAGTAAAATTCAGGTTATCACACGATGTTGAACTAGGCTGTTCTTTCTTATGGGCCATGTGATGTGATACTTGAGGTCTCGGTGTTCCCGCAGATCCCCTTTCGTCTGCATGCTGCACTGCAGAAGTCCCAAACCATGGCCACAGGCTAGATTTGGCCCATCTCAGTGTTTCATTTGGCTTATACAATGTTTAAAACTTTTTTGAGCCAACATTTTGAAATTGGAAGCTTTCACATAAAAATCCAGATTTTTGGCATCTCAGAAAATTAGGCCATCTGGGAACTGGACTCATTACCACACTGCAGTCTGCGGCTGGTGGGGCAGCCACTGTCCTTTTTTTTTTTTTTTTTTTTTTTTTTTTGATTTTAATTTTAAAAATTTAAAATAAACTTGTGCTAATTAAGTTTACTTATTTATTTATTTTTTTTAGAGGAGGAACTAGGGATCGAACCAAGGACCATGTGTATGGTAAGCATGCACTCTAACACTTGAGCCACACCCTCCCACACCTATTTCCCTCTTTGGATGGGCATGTGCACTCTAGGGTCCTGACCAATTGCTACTACTTCACAACACCAAAGGTGTCAGCTCCCAATTACTGCACTTGCTGCTTCTCTTTTATAGGTAGAAAACTTCTCTCTACCAATATCTTTACAAAAAGTGTTTAAAATATGGCAATCTTTAAATCAGATTGTTCTTCGTGGGTTCTCGTCTTTCCTCTCTCATCCATTGAGAATGAATTTCTCTCCTCTATTTCTCACTGGAATTGAAAAAAAGATTTAAGAAACTGTTGATTGGTCTTAGTACTGAAAGGTTCTCAGATGCATGTTTGCTGATTTGCTTTTTCTCCCAAAGACCACGTAAGATTGGGCTTGGGGAAAGTAAGAGACAAGGGGGAGAAGGGAGAAGCAAATAGGAGAGTGTGCTAGTTTTGACTCTGCTAGGAAACTGCTTGGTGATGTTGGGACCTGGACGCTGCAAGCCACCTTTTGCTTGTCCTGTTAGGCTCTGCCAGCAAGGGGTGCAAGAGAGATTGCAAGGCTGGAGGAGCCTGAGGAGGCTTGCTGCTTCTTGTTGGTTCCTGCGGGCTTCCTGTTTGCTTGAAGTTCCTGTGACCATCATCCTAGCAACACTCCTTCACCTTTGCAGCAGCAGTTCCTTCATGACATGGCAGAAGCTTTTCCCACAATTGTCAAACAAGATTCATTGTGTGACCCCCACCTTCTGCCCACCCCTATTCCTTCTTCATGGGTCTAAGTCCCAGCTCATGGGGGCCTCTCCTTCAAATTTCTAAGTTTATATATTCTGGGGTCTTTCTTTTGTTCCCTCAGCTCTAGGGAATGGTAGCCACTTCCTGCAGTTGCCACTTTTGTGATTCCTTAAAGTTCTCTTTTTTCTCTACTTCACAAATTTATATCTAGTAACAATTATTTATGCTACTTTCTCTCTGTTCAGATAACACCTGCCTGCCTGGATCCTGACTGACAGACAGAGAAAAAGTTGATTAGAGCTGTGCTGCCCAATGTGGTAACCACTGGTCACCTTGATTATTTAAATGGAAATTTAATTAATTAGTAATAAATAAAATTAAAAAATCAGTTTGTCAGTTACATTAGGCACATTTCAAGTGTCCAATAGCCCCATGAGGCTACTGGTTGCTGTAATGGACAGTGCAGGTGTAGAACATTTCTGTCATCACAGAAAGTTCTTTTGGGCAGTGTTAAGCTAGAGAAATGAGGGGTCTTCAAAGTAGGGGAGAAACAAATAGAAGACCTTCCTTAGAACCAGGAAATGAGGTGGAAGAGACTCAGGGTGAGCTCTTCTCAAGAAAGATTGAAAAGTACAGAGAGATTCCCTGATCATCATGCAATTAACTTAAAAATCAATAAAAAATAGAAAAGCCATCAAAAATTTGAGAAAGAATGATATGATAGTGAAATTCTAATAAAACATTTCGTATCTCAGTGGAAGGTTATTAGTAAAGTAGTACTTGGAGGGCTATGCAGAGACTTAATTAAATGCTTTAGAAAAGAAGGAAATAGGAAGATTAGTAAGTTAAGCATCCATCTCAAGAAGTTAGAAAGAGAAGAGCAAGTAAAATATAAAGATGGTTGAAATTTAAAAAACAGATAATAAGAGAAATTAACCACAGAGCAAATATAATAGAGAAGACAAAGTCAAGATTTAGTTTTTGTGACAAGACTAAAAAAGTTGGTAAATTCCTCAGGAGATTAATTAGAAAAAAAATAGAGAAAATGAATAATAAATATCATATAAGAAGAAAATATTACTATACATCCAGCAGACAATAGAAAGGCAATAAGAAAATATTTTGAAAATTTCAAGACCAGTAAATTTCAGAATTTAGATGAAATAGACCCATTTTTTAGAAAAAATAATTTCCTAAAACTGATACTAAAAAAGTAAAAAAAAAAAAAAAAGAATAGTCTTTTAACTATTAAATAATTGATTCATAATTATATTTTCCTCCCTTCAAAGGGTTCAGACCCACATGGGTTCTCTATTCTGTCAAATATTTTAAAAAGACTTAGTGATAGTCATTCACAAATCATTCCAAAAATAGTAAAGGAGCAGCAATACCCAATCTCATTTCATGGAAGTTCTCTAGACCTTGCTACCAAACCAGCCAAAGGAAGAAAAACTACAGTACAATTTTACATTAACAAATGTCCAAAAGTCCTAGACAATATAGTCACTAACAAAATCTAATAATATATTGCACCATTACTAAGGTTTTTTATATTCCAACTTCTTTTGGCATTTTGTGAAATGTCTTGGGCAATGATAGAGGTGCTAAAAACCTAGAAATGAGCAATGCTGCCAAAATAGGTATGAATATCCTGAAATAAAAACAAATATTTTGAACACTATGGATTGATGAGCTGGATTATCAATTTGGGACAAAATACTCAGATTAATTAAAAGATATCTTTTGAGCCCTTTGCAAAACCAGAATTGCTTGCTGCAAGTGATTATGAACGCACTTAAAACAAGGCCTTTCAGATTTCCCTAATTTCTTTGTTCAATAAAGCTTCTGGGTTGATTGATGGGGAAAATATACCAGCCTTTTATGGTACAGAGATAATATCTTTGTGGACAAAGAAGGAAAATGTGGTCAGGATGGTAATATATTTAGGAGAATTTGTGAATCTTTGAATGCTAAGTTGCATCTATGAAAAGTAATTAGTATCTCTGAATGCCAGAGAGTCTGGTCACGTGCAGTAAGTGTCTGAGACTATGCTTTCAACATTGTGGGTGTGCTCAGGAAACACAGAGTTAACACAGACTTTGAAAGTTTTAGCGAATTTACTGGATGACAGAATCAAGATCATGAATCAGGTTGAAATAAAGGACCAGGTTTAACAGTATGAAATGTAATAGGATTAAAGTAAATTGTTACAATGATTTCAACATCAACGGAACAAATACAGAAGAGACAAGATGTTCCTTAACATTATATTTCTCTGAAAAAGACTGAGGGTTTTTTTTTTTTTTGGGTTAATAATGACCTCATGACAAGTCAATGATGTAATAGGTCTGCTTAAAACCTAATTCGACCGTAGGTTTCATTGGTAGATAGGCAAGCCACAGAGACAAGGAGGTGACAGGTAAGAGCCTATAACCAGATCTCACCTCTTTCATCACACTTCATTTGGATGCCACCTTTAAAAGGTGATACTGATAAACTGAAATCTTTTCAAGGAAAGTCACACAGAATAAAGAAGGGATTTGAAACCTAAATAATATTAAGAAATATTGTACACATTAAGCTTAGAGAAAAGAAGACATGGAGTCATTTTGGGTATTCTTATCAAATAGAAAAATATTTTTTTCCAGTTTCCTGGGAAGTAAAATTAAAAACAATGGGAAGTATGTATGTATGTGTGTATGTATGTGTGTGTATGTGTGTGTGTGTGTGTGTGTGTATATATATATATCCTTCTCTGTGGATGGACAAGTTTGCAGCCATTAGAAGTGTTCCAAAATGAAAGGGTTCCTGTAGGAGAGACTTTGTTTTCAAAGTGTTTGGGTTTTGAGTAACTTGACTCTAATGTAATTTTTCTTCCATGAGTACTGTTATTTTACTGTTAGAGCGAAATTCTTTTCTGAGATTATTTAAAATTTGTCTACACAACCCATATTTTTGGAACCTTGATTTTTTGGAATCATAAACATTGTTTTAAGTCTCTTACACTTTCTAGGATTTTTGCACACATAGCAAGAAATGCTGTTTAATTTCAGAGACCTACAGTTCAAAAAGTCCATGTCCCATTCTATTAAAAATTTGAGGTGTTTGAAGAGTTAATTCACTTACATTTTGTGTTTGACTTCACCCCTCTCTCAATTTGCATGTTACACCCCCAATAGCCCTAGGGTACAAAACAGTTTCAATCCAAGTCTATCTAGGAAGTTTGGCCTAAGATAACGTCATTTATGGTTAAGAAAGATCATTGTTGTGCTAAGTAATTTTTTGTGGTTGGCAGCCTTAAAAGTGGGGATTTCTGGCTGCCTTTTGGATATTATATCATAAGTATGGATGAGTTGCAATACAAACATTGAAAAACCTTCAGTATGCTTTGTCCAAATAAAAGAATAACCATCCAAGTTATGAAGAGATACATCTCAAGTATTCTGACTCCCACAGATTTTTTTTTTGGTCTTTTTCTCCACTTAAAATTTTCAGGGTATTGTAGCCTGCCAGTGTCAACAAATTTGTGTTTTCTGGTAGGATAATTGAGTTGAGACTTTCCTCCTCTGACCATGAAGTTAGAGCATTGAGTTACAAACCTATGGGTTAGATCTTTGTAGTAGGGAAAGCTGATTCCTCTCTGAAGTCACCCCTGGCGTAATTTAGATACAACAGGACTGCTGCCTTTTTGAGTAAACAATTAATTTCCTATTATTCAGGAGCTGATCTTGCAATCTGTATACAATTCAGATCTTTAGCCTTTCCTTTTCTTACATTTTGCTGCCAACTCTTTACTGTTTAATCACACTCTTCTGTATCTTTATATTTCGACTACTGAAGCAGGAACAAGAAATTGATGATTTAATTTTGAAAATTTCATCAAACGTTTCTTTTAGAAAGTTTATGCAGTATACAACCATATACATACTTGGATATGAAAACAATTTAATTTGCTGTTGAGCATCAGGAAAGGTCATCAGCAAGAAATGTTTACTTATCCATGCCACTTAAAATAAATATTTATAAAAGTTAAGACTTGCTGAGCACTTTTTATGAGTGAGGCATTTCATGTTGCTAATACCTATCTTAGAAGATAGGGTTTCTAATTTTTCAGTTGGAGAAGTTAAGGCTCTGAGAGATACATAACTTATCAGAGGTCACACAATGGTCCAGTAGGAGAGCCAGGATTTTCACCTGGGTCTTTCTTACACTGAAGTCCTTGTTTCACATTGCCTCTGGACAATGGACTTATCTTGCTTTGTATTGTAAAGAATTGGGAGTCATATGGACCTTTTGTCTGTCTTTTCTTCTGTTGAATGACTAGCATGTCATTGGCTGTATGAAGGATAGTTGCGTTAGTTTAGGTGGAAGCATGACGTCATTGTCTTCACTGGGAGGTTTAAGATGGTTATAGTAATAGGATGGATGCTGAGTTAATGAGTTAACAAAAGTATTGCATCGACTGTGCTGGGTTGGTTGTTTTTACTTGGCACCATCACCAACAGCCCCTTTGAAGGCAATGAGCATTTCCCTTAGATTCCATTCCCTGTGTGGGGCTAAGTTAGAATTTGCCACGAGAGGAACTTGAGTGAGATTTGGCAGGTGGACATGAAATAGAAGGTTTTATCCTGGGAAGGTCCTGATGGCTAGATGCAGCTAGTGTCGAGACCTCTCCATAAACTTCCACTTAGTGGTTCTGGCACTTTTTTTGGACTTTCCCAGATCGTGATTTCTCTAGGTTGTGGCAGAGGGAATGGTTTTCAGACCTCTCCACAAGGTCCATGGTTGGACCTTCGTTCAGATTCATGGTTGTGTCAGCTTCTCAAACTTCCTAGGGATACATGGCTTATTCCCCTCTCTAGCTGAGAGATGCTCCAGCCACTATCTTCTAAAACCTTCAATACTGCATCTTTCTATATTTGTGGAATCCTAATTTCTATATTCCGTCTATTTTTCCATAATGCTGTTGTTGACTTTGTCTACCTGATTAAACCCAGATGGGTATATAAAATGTAAATTTTCATACATTTCAATAGGTAGTAATTATGCACTAATTTTCCATTTTGATTTAGGGGTGAGTAGGAAGATAGGGTAAGTACAAATGAGAAATTGGAAGCAATCTACAGTTTAGAAGAATCTGAAGTTGCAAAAACTTTCACTAATGGTAATTATTCTTTATATAATAATAGATATTTCATAGTATGGATATAGTTTACAGTTTTATCTTGTTCAGGAAACATCTATTGAATATCTACTATGTAAAACCCTGAGCTGGGTTTTACAGCTCATGGGGAGCTAATACTTGTTGAAAACTTACTATGGATCAGATGCTTAGATTTTCAATTCACATCACAACCTCGTCTAGCAAATATTCTCCTTATCTTTCAGATGGGAACTTGAGGCCTAGAGAGAAGAAGTCCTGGCAGAGGTCACAAGGTGATTTAAATACCTGGGCTACTATTCTGATCTTTTTTTCAAATCTCCACTGTTCTATCCACTGGTCTGAGCTGCTGCCTGTCCTTGAAGAATTTTTAATTCAGTTGAGATGGATTTGGAAAAGAAAACATGTTCCCTACCCTCTTCAGTGAATCCAAATGGATTATTAAAAAAAAAAAAACTTAGGGTCAGATTCACTTTTCTCTTATTTATAGCACATTTTTGTGCATTTAGGCACTATCATGGTTACAAGCAATTGCATCTAGCCAAATAGTTTTTATTCGTTCATTTTTCTCCCTGTGCTGGTTTGTCAAAAACAGATTCCAAATGAAAAGTTTATTGTACTCACTGAAATTGGTGAAAAATAGAGAAGACAAATAGAGGAAGGCAAGGAACCTGGGTATTTCCTAATGTAGAACATTTTGACACAATAATTCAATAGAAAAAAAAAGAGATATTTCTAAGACATATTAAGCCCACAATGTGCCTTAGGAACACCTGTAATTTTTCTGTAGTATGTCTGCTGATTGAAATTCTTTGGCATATATTTGAATTCAAAGTGAATTAGCTTCCAGGTGAATTCAACAAACTCTAAAGATGGGTATTCAAGCAGCATGAGTTGAGTGATGAGAGTAAAAGACAATGTTTTCAGCAAGTTCATATCTTCTACGTACATGAGCCAAGCAGATAATGAAGTAAGCAGTTGGAAATTGGCTTTTATATTCAGCATTTCATATCCTTGGCATCAGGAATTCTAGGCTGCCAAACTTGTGTTTTCAGAAACCTACAATAATCCTGTTGCAAAGAACATCTAACCTATTAATCTAATGTTTAGAACCACTTTTCCAAAATTGGGCCCTTTATACTAAAATTATGAATTGCAAGCAGATTTTGTTTACTTGTTCCAATAATTCTGAACCTGTACAAAGGTTTTGGTTTGGGCAGCCCTGGGATTCCAGGAAAATGGAAAGTTAAGAAAAGTATGTTAAAAGTCAATAATACTTTTTTCTTTCTAAATAGATGGAAGTTGGTCCTGATAAGTTCTCCTTGAGAGAATATCTTCTCAGAATCAATTCCTATGCTTTCCTTGACCTGGGGTGAAAAAAACAGCTTCATTGATCTCTAACTTTTGTGCATATTCCATAATTAAAAAGATCCTCATTTGTCTGAGGCTAATATTAAGTCTTCATCCCTTCCAAAGTGAGTAACTAAGCAGAGAAAGAAACTGCTGGAGATAACCATGGAGGCGGTTAGTGGACACACCTCTTTTCAGATGTCTGAAGGCAGAAATGATCCCTACTTGCACAAAATATTTGGCTGCTTTTAAAATGATTAAATTAATGGCTTATAAGGATATTGATTGTGATACATAGCTAACTCAGTCCTCTTGCATTATAAGGACCTGTTCTGATTGCCTTAGAGCAAGACAGTGAGATCACTGCAATCTTCTATAACATAAAACCACATGTTTTCTGGAGTTTCATCTGATCTTTCTCTTCACAGTTGCTCTACCTTCTGCTCACTCCATACTTACGACATCATTTTGTTATTAATTTTCAAATACCGTTCATTGGTCAACAACAATTCCAATCAGTGAACACAGTTTCAATATAGGTCAATGTCTGGACCTGTCCTATCTTACTGGTCTTTTCTGACCTAAAGCTGATGACACCAAGGGACAAACTCATTTGGATTTTTTTTTTTTTTTTGCTAATCATGGAACTAAACATATTTTCTAATGATCATTGGATTCATACAATTTTTCATTGATATCTTACTCTGCTAATAGTACATGCATTAGACTGAGTTCAATGACATTTGGATATTCCAAACTCATTATCATATGCCTGAACTAAACATAAAGAAGTGCATTTACCAAGGGCCTCAGATATCTACTGAAGCAGGATTGCTTTCACTTATTGATTTCTTTGGACAAATGGAGCAATAAACAAACAAGAGAATTGTCTAATGGTAAGGAAGGTTATGCAAAAGTGATAAACAGTTGGTTGAGGGACTATTTTAGCTTGCGTGATTGAGGGAGGCCCCTTGAGGATGCTTCATTTAAAACAAGATCTGAATTTAAAAAGATACTAGTCATGAAAAGATTAGGGATTTAAACTTCCTAAGAGGGCTGAATATCTAGGGCACAGACCCTTAATTTGGATACAAGGGTGGTGTGTTTGAGGTGCAAAAAAGAAGTCCAGTGTAGCTAGAGTCTAGTGAGCAAGGAAGAGAGTCATTGGATCTGGGTCCAAGGAGTGTGGAGGGGACAGATCACATAGGGCTTTGTGGACCAGGCTAAGGTGACTGGATTTTATTCTGAGTGTGGTGAAAGACATTGGAAGATGTTGAATAAGTGATATGATTTGGTTTATGTTTTAGGAAACTCACTCTGGCTGCTGTGGGAAGTACAAGTTTTAGAGAGAGCAGCAATAGAAGCAGCTGGAAGATAATTGTAAGGATTCAGGTGAGGGATGACTATGATGACTTGGATTAAGGTGATATTAGAGGAAAGTGACAAAACAGAGGAATTTGGGATGTTTGTGAATGTTAAATCTCATTGATTGAAAGACTAAAAATATGTAGTTGGTGCCATAAGGAATTGGCATATCCTACAAAATATGTTTTGTTGGTATGTTAGGCCCTGGAAGTTCTTATTTTAACTTGGGTAGATTGCATTTGGTACATAATTTGACCTTAGTGTGCCTCTGTGCCCTCAACCATATTAGAAATATGCCACCTAAAATTGTGAGGAAAGACTAAAGTGAATATGAAATGCTATTTTTAAGAGTTTAGGTAAATTACTAAGTTACTTGAGATGTTTTTCGCTGTATATAGCAGAAAATCTCCACTCAAATACACAGACAAAAAGGGCATTTATTTTCTTCCATTTTCAGTAATTCAAAGGCTAAGTGGGCTCCAGGTATAATAAACTCAATGGAGGCATTGAAAGTTCAGGTTTTTTTTTTCTTTTTCCCTGTAATTCTGCTCTGCCTTTCTTGATTCTAAGAATGGTTCTCCTCAGGGAAGCAAGATGGCCCTCTGTGACAACTGAGACTTTATGTTCCTTGTTTGTGTCTATCAGAGGAAAGATGGAGAGTGTAAATCTTCTTTTCCAGTTTGATTGGATCAATTTCAGTCATAGGCTCATCCTGGGACCAATATCACCTTCCTGGGCATTGATAGGCACATCATTAGCCAAGGATAATTAGGATTTCTCCAGGGAAGAGGTTAGGGTGAATGCTGAATAAAACCATGGTTCTGATAGGAAAGTAGAAAGAGTTGTTGGGTGGGTAATCAACAGTATCTATGTCAATTACCTAACGTTCATTTTAATGTTTTTATAAAATCAATAAATTTTATTTGCATTTTAAGTTTGTAGAGGATCAAAAATGTGCTGTGAATAATTCTTAAAATAATAAGAAGCTTTACCTTATTGGGAAAAAATGTGAAGCAACTGCATAAACACAGTTACTCAAATCAAAATCAAAGATCTTAAATCACTGAAACATGGTAATTTAATTTTCTACCCCAAGCTGAAGGAAAATTTATGAGACAGGTATAATGTGGTATGTTGTAGAGTGTTGGAATCTGAACAAGTTGTCTTACTTGATTTTCACATTTTGATGTTTTTCTTCCCATTCCCGCCTACCTCTTGTCTTTAAGTTTCTGTTCTATTTGTCTCTTTCACAAAATAACAGCATGTTAATAACATGGCAGACCTCATTTTCTATCCCTCTGTAATGACATTAGCAGAGAGCCTCTGAGGTGATTGACGTTACGGGAGAGTCCAAGGAAAATGATGTGTTTGAAAGGGCATGGTTGATCTTCATGGTAATGCTCTATGCAAGATAGTACATCAATTTGGTAAGTATATTCTACAGACAAAAATGAAATCTATTGTCTTGATAGGTATTAATTTTGATTGAGCTCAGGCTGAAATGTGCAATTAAAAATTCATAGATGATGATCCTTCAAGTGACAATGTCTAGAAGTTAAATAACACTGCTTTGTATCAATTGTATACATAAAACTTGCATGTGATGTTCTATATTGTTCTAAGTACCCTATTTTTACTAAACTACTCTTTCATTTATATCCCTAAAACCCTTATGAATTCGAGTCAACATAAGCAGAATATTTATAGCTTTTCTTCTAAATCATTCTGGTAGATGCCTACTATAGCTAAGTTCAAAATTACAGTGACTTATTAAATTACTACACTCTATATTCATAATTTGCATGAAATCAGGGAAAGGGGGAGGCAAAGGAATACCTCTAACTGTGAAGTTGGTCCTTACTTAATTTTAAAAGTGATCGTATTTGACAGCGGGCAAAGTTTTCACTGGAGAAAGAAACTATGCACTTTGGCCCAACTTAGATTTATTTTCAGAACAGCAATGTAGCTCTAACTATCCTCCTGAATAGAATTTAGTCAATCCACAGAAATAACTATAATAACTCCAATTATGGTCTACTCTCCTCTTGACAGTATTTTTGACATTTTTGATTCTCTTCTTTTCTCATCCAATTAATTCTCACATAATACTCTCTTCTGATTTCCCTCCTATCACTCTACATCACTCTTTAGAACCCTTCACTGGCTCTTTTTGCTCTGTCATACCTTAAATGAAATCATTTCCTAAGGTTCTCTTCTACTCATTTTCCCTGCCCTCTTCTTCTCAACCTTCTGTTTCTTTAGTCCCTTCCTCTTCTGAGTTTCCTCACCCACTCCCATGGATTTAACTCTCATTTATATGCCTACAAATTCCATACCTGCATCTTCACCCCTTCCTTCTCAAAAACAGACCTCATCTCTCAGTAGCCAGCCAGCCAGCTCTCTTTGGCTATTCCACAGATGTCTGACCCTCCAGGTATGACCTAAACTGAACTCATCTCACAGAATTGCTACTGCATATATTAGCCGCTTGTTCCCCTTCCACTATTGTCCAGTTTGGAAACCATTAAGTTTTCTGACTCCTCACTCTTGTCAACTCTTAAATGTAATTGGTCCCTACACATATGACAATTCCATCCCCAAGATATCCCTTAATTCTCTCTCCCCTTTTCCAAGACCAATGCTACTCTGTTAATTCTGCCTCCCAATATGAACTGGACCATGGTGATTAAAATCTGTTATCTGGACTCCTTGCCTCTAGTCTCTTTATACTTCCATCCAGTCTCTGCATTCATTCATTCCATCCCTTTATTCCCCATTACCTGAAGAATAAAGTCTAGACTTTCAAGTGTTTGCTTCCCAGCCTTGTTTTTTAGTCTCATTCTCACCCATAGCCTATTTCAGCCATGTCAAAATTGCTTGCTTCCAAACATGCCATGTATTTTCATACTTAAAACATATATTATTATCATTATTGTATTTCTTTTTCTCCAGCTGTTTCCTCTGCCTCGATTTCCCTCTTCACTTCTCTCAAAATCATACTTCCTCTAAGTCTTTGTATTTGCTGTTCCTTTGCCTGGAATAATACTTCCTTAGTGCTTAGCATGGCAAGATCCTTCTGGTTGTTTAGAGCCCAGATGAAATAGCACCTCCTCAGAGAGATTTTCTTGACCATCCACTCCAAAGGAAATTGTCCCCCAGCTGTTATCCCATATCCAAGCATCATGTTTCTGTACTCCAGGTCACTCAGTACTCTCAGTAATTCCCTAACTGGAGCATAATGTACTTGAAGAAAGGACCTTGTCTTATTTGCCACTAATCTTCACTGCCTAAAACAGCATTTGTCACATAGTAGATGCCCAATAAATATTGTTAAATGAATGCATGAATTTAGGTACTTTTTCAGTGAGGTGATATGATTTGATGCTTTGGTTACACTATATACTTATTGCCAAATCAGGTCGGTCCAGAACCCTTTTCTGCCTTCATTCCTTTCTGCTAGCTGGGTTTAACTTTTGTGGAAATTATGCTCTACTTATGAATCTTTTCCTTTAATTAGTTAAATTATATGACTTTGAGGTGAGAGGGGAAAAATCAAAGAAATATTGTTGATATTTGAAGCTTGAAGATACAACCAGATTGAACCCATCTGATTAGTACCCAGTTCTCCTGGTTCACCTCAGTGTGGAGAAGGAAATGTAGTTGCTTGGGAAATCTCTGGATTCGGAGACAAGAGACATGTCTTCTAGTCCTTGCCTTGCCACCAACATACACCATTATGGTGAACAGGTTCTTCAAGCTCTGTGGACATCAGAATCGTAATTTGAAAGATCAAGGTTGAATTAAATGGTCTTTGAAGTCTCTTCTACCTCTAGAGTTCTGTGTCTCTTTGGCTCATTAGCTCAACTCAGTCATTCACTCAACAAATTTTGAATACCTTCCTATTTAAGGTACCATGTTGGATGCTGGAAATACAATCAGTGTGGCCCTGCCCTGAGGGAGCTTACAGACTAATGGCAGGGGCAGACATTTATAAATAACAACATAGGTTTATTCCTGGGATGAAATAGATATCTCTATGGAACCAAAGCACTCCACATTTCACATCTTTTTTTGCCATGGAATCTCCTCTAACACAACAATTAGGTCTAACTTTTAGGACCTTCTTATAGGAGAGTAACTCAAATTCTTCATTTCAAAAAAGTGTTTACATGCAGAAAATTCTCTTGAGCATTTTTATAGTGCCCAAACATGGAGTGGATTATTTTTAAGCTATTGTCATAATTGTTCAAGTTCATAACCCTTTCCCCTTGCCTTTAAGGGGTAGGTGGGGAGGAGGTACAGAGAAGAAGAGAAAATATAAAACACTGTTAAGATATCTCAGCCCATGCTGATAAATTCATTGTTGATTAGTGATTTGCATTCTAAAATGATTATTAAGCTCTGAGTCTCATGGAAGCACGTATTCATTCATATTCAAGAATCACCGTCTTCTGGGAAACATCCTACACTGTTGGTGGGAATGTAGTTTGGTTCAGCCCTTATGGAAAACAGTATGGAGATTCCTTAAAAAATTGAAAATAGATTTACCATATGATCCAGCAATCCCAATCTTGGGCATATATCTGTAGGGAACTCTAATTCAAAAAGATACATGCACCTCAATGTTCATAATAGCACTGTTTACAATAGTCAAGAAGCAACCTAAATGCCCATCAACAGATGATTGGATAAAAAAGATACAGTACGTGCGTGTACGTGTCTGTGTACCTGTGTGTGTGTGTATAATACTATTCAGCTATAAAAAGGAATAAAATAATGCCATTTGCAGCAACATGGATGGACCTGGAGATTGTCATTCTAAGTGAAGTAAGCCAGAAAGAAAAAGAAAAATACCATATATCACTTATATGTGGAATCTAAAAAAATGAGACAAGTGAAGTTATTTACAAAACAGAAACAGACTCAAAGTCATAAAAAACAAACTTGTGGTTACTGGAGGGAAAAGGCAGGTGGAAAGATAAATTGGGAGTTTGGGATTTGCAGATACTAACTACTATATATAAAATAGATAAACAGCAAGGTCCTGCTGTACAGCAAAGGAAACTATATTCAATATCTTGTAATAGCCTACAATGAAAAAGAATATGGAAATATATATATGTGTGTGTGTGTGTGTGTGTATATATATATATATATAAATAACTGAGTCACTATGCTATACACCAGAAATTAACACAGTACTGTAAACTGACTATACTTCAATAATAAAAAACAAAGAATCACTGTCTTCTGTAACTATCTTCTGCCCCGCTTCAAGGAGCTTAGTAGAGAAGAAGGGAGGACCCATCTTTCTCTTTCAGTTGCTCCCTTTATTCTTGCCCTGCATGCCTATGTGCATTCTGGGCAATGCCCAGGGCCTCCCCTGCCTGAGGGGAAAGGACTGATGGAAAGTCTTTTGTGTTGATGTTTGCCATCAGCATGGGGTATGTGTGCATATAGTTGTGGTGTCTATTGACTCCATGTAGGAGCTGTGCAGTGTGGGATTCTGCACCCCCTCACCCCCTGATCTTCATCCCTGGGGAATTTTGGAAGGTAATGAATACCCTCAGCCTTTGTTTCTTCTTTTGTAATGCCAAGGCACAGTGAACCACAGGGAACTGGGGTTGTTGACCTCTTGGAATTTCCCCAATGCTATGTTCTTTACCACCTTTTGGGTCTGCCCTAGCCCATCCCCAGAATCATGCTACCGTCTCCATTCCCTTGCAAGTCTGCTTGGTGGAAAAATAGAAGCAAGCTCTATACCATATTTCAGAGCCACCTTCTATGGAGGATTGCATTTTCTACAGATGGCTGCTATCAGATGGTACAGACGGCATCTCTCACCTATCATGTTCCTCTTCAGTGCGATCTCACCGCTCCCCCACGTCATGAAAAGAAGACTATTTCCTATGTTCTTGGATCTTGGCTGGCCTAAGTGACTTGCTTGACCAGTAGAATGAATTAGAAGGGGTGCTAGTTCATGAGAAATCTTGCAGCTTCTGCCCGGAATACTTGCTCTTGGACAACCAGTCCTTCTCAGATCTCCCACACCCTAAGCAATACTGTGAGAAGCCCAAGTCATATGGACAGGCCATATGCAAGTGCCTCAAAGTCAGACCTAATTATTGTGTTATAGGACGTTCCCTGGCAAAAAGGATGTGAAATGTGGAGTGTTTTGATTCCATAGAGCTATCTATTTCATCCCAGCACAGTCCCATTGAGCCTAAAGCTGACACTTTGTATCAATTCCTAGCCATATGAGTGAGTTATTTCACACACCTGGCCTGTGAACCTTCAGAGATCACCAGACCCAGCTGCTACCTGAATGATACTGCCTGAGAAGTACCAAGTAAGGCTATTGAGCTGAACCGATCCAACTGTTAGAACCATGGAAATAACATATTGTTATTTTAAGCCACTGAGTTTGTTATACAGTCACAGATAACTGAAACCTTAAGAGAGAGTCCCCTGGATAAAGTCTTTGGGGGAGGAAGGACAAGTTCAGTGTTCTCTTTTCTCCCTCATCTCCACAACCCAGGGAGGGGTTAAGAAAGAGGCAATAGCCTCCTCTTGTCTTCTCTCCCTCTCTCTAGTCTTCTATGAAGAAAGAGGAGATAGGGCCTGGTGTCCTTCAGGATGGGCTTGGATGGATCACCCTGCTCATTGTTCATGGGCCATCTATCTGGACATCTGTCTGGGGTGAGGGGTAGGCATGGGGTAGGGAGCACTTAACTTTTTCCTCACAATCATCCTTATACTACCCATATTATAGTGATATAGACAGCCAGCAAAACTCCATAAATATATATTGAATGTTTTTTTCTTGAGAAAAGATAAATGTATTTTTATCGAGACCCAATTATCCTTTAGTTTAGTTATCCTTTATTCTCAGCTTTAATGTGAATTGGAATCACCTTGGAAATTGGTTTAAAAATTCTCTCTCCTGACTCTATGAAGTCTGAATTTGTAGGTCTATAGTGGGGCCCAGCGATGTGCGTTGTAAAAAAAAGAAAAAAAAAAAAAAAAAAAAAAGGCAGCCTGGTGATTTTATGTAGAAATTCAGGAGACTATATCATAAAAGACTTTTGATCCTTTTTCTTTCAAAATTGGTGTCAATGTTTCTAAATCCCTAAACATTTTTAACTGTCTCTGAAACTTTTTTGATTATTTTTCCCTCATGTAAGGCAGCCTCTGACTGAACAGGGTATTGGACAAAAATAGACAGTGAGATAAATGGAAAGAATTCAAATATATTTAGGCAATAAGGAATTCATTAGAAATTGGAGGCTGATTGAAACTGAATTCACAGAATATTAATAAAAAGAAGTTTTATGTGAGACCTTCCCTAAACTAATTTTTCCGGTGTAGCCTTTTGGGTGCATGTTGTCTGTAACAGGGGCTTCCAGCATGGAATATTGGAAAAGGAGCCTGGCAGGAAAGTGTGCCCTGTCTCTAGCACTCCCCAGGGGGGAGCAGAGTACCTGTCTGGCCTCATAGACTCACTTCTCAGGCTTCCACAAAAGGATGGGACTCAGTAGCCTCAGTGATGGAGGACACTCCCACCCCAAGGCTATGTGCTTTCAAGTCCATCTCACCAAGCAGCCTTCAGATTTGTGGTTTGGCTTCCTGAAGCCAAATCTCCAGGGCCATAGCAGTGACCTCAATCTGGAGAAGCTTTTGAATTAAAACGCCAGTCTCTCATCATGTTAGTAAAATTATGGAGCAAGGCAGTATTTGTACCTTTTTGAGGAACTGAAAATCAGATTTTTAGCATTTTACATTATCCACCAGAATAAATTAGAGAGTCACTATAAAATAGTTATTAAAATAAGGAGTTGGTCCACTTAAATATTTCTAGAATTTAACTTTCACACACAAAAATTAAGATTTTTAGAAATTGTTTAGGCTGTTGGAATATAGTCATAATTTAACACTTCTTTTGCAATTTCCTCAGTCATTAGCTCATCTGATCCAGGGGAATGGAGAAACATAAGCAGGGAAAAAGAACTATGATTCATGTGGTTTAGACTCGAGACTGGCTAGATGTCTCTCAAAATTAATTTCCACTAATTCCTGGGCATGCATTTCTCAGCTTTCTTTGCAGTGAGCAAAACAGTTATGCAGGGGCATGTGCTAGAATTTGTAGTAGTGGAATTTGGAGGTAAATGCTACATACAACTTACATACAACTTAAAGGCTTGGCGCATGGAATCTTCTCACATGTAGTCTTCCAAGCTCTTGTCCCATCGTTGGCTTTCACCCTATCACTGGCTTAATGCAGAGAAGTATGAAGCCTTGGAGGATGGTGCTACTACAAGATGATAGAAGACTGCATCCCTGAATGACTGTATGGAGCAGAAACCCCTGCTGACCCCATTCGTGTGTGATGTGAGCAAGTAGTGTGTAGGGGATAAACACCCTCCACAGAAGAGGGTTTTTATCCTCTATGATTCTGGGCTCGTTTTAGCATTTGGTGGACTCTAGTGTAGCTCCTAAAGATGATTTGTTTACTCATATGTCAGGGGATCTGACTTTTTCAACTTTACATTTCCTTCGATCCCCAACATGAGGGCTTGAGTCCCATGTGTACCCACCTCTGGGATTTGAAACTATCTGGACACATTTGGCTAACTGATGTGGCAGATGCACCAAAGGTCTATTTGCAGTAGACACTGTTGAATGTTCTGGGAGAGAATTTATCCTCAGGGACAGAGATCCAGGAATGTAAGCTTGGCATGATAACAAAGCAGTGGTTATATGAGGGAAGTGTTTGCTCTGAATATGGCTTGCTGTTTGGTTTTAGATTCATCTCTGGCCCAGTGCTAACTGCCTGGTTCTTAGGGAGAGAAAAGAGATGCTTGATAATAAAAACTAAAGAAGTTGTGTAATTCATTTTACTTGTGTGTGAAAACCACCACATTTGTTTTTCTAAGTGAAATAAAGCAGTCTCAGTTTCTATCCATCTGGGTTTGTAGGATTTTCCCATTTGGTCATGTCTTGGTGATTGTTTATCCTGCCCAAGGGTCTTTACAGCAGCCAAAGGGCTTTCTCAATCTAGAGGATTAGGGTGAAGATCCTTCAGTCCATCATTGTCTTTTCTGAGATGCTCATGTTTAAGGCCACCTGTTCCATTAAAAAGTGGGTGCCTCTGTGCTCTGGGTGGGAAGACTTCTAAGTGTTCAGGCCTCTAGCCTTTATCTAGCCCTTTCTCGAGGACCAGCTTTCCTTGAGTACGTGTGGGAGGGGGCACACAATTTCCATTCCTTGAGGAAAGTCATCACTGACTTCCTTCTAACACAGAGAAACCACTAGAAATTGGTTAATTCCCTCTCTTCAGTTCAAAACATTACTTTTTATTTCTCTTCCTGACTTATTCTATCTTTGTGGATCTGAAATATACAAGATGTATACTCTCTCCCAGAATGGGATCTTCTTTCTGAGGTGAAGATGAGAGAAGGAGAACATTTTATTCATTTGTAAGTCTACGTCAGCAAAAACAAAGAAAAAAATGCTAAAAGCAAAAACAAAAGAAAGCAAAAGAAAATAATAAGACAAGTTTTTCTTCTTAATAGTATAAACAAATCAGTTTTTCTTCTTCATAGCACATTTTATCACAAATATTTTCACTAAAATGTCTAATATTTAGAAGTAAAGAATAAATCCTTTAGTATCCACTTGAGCATGTCAAAGAAATAGAGATATGTTCTCCCCCACTCTGTGTCAGAACACTGTGTATATTTGGCACTGTGATTGTTCCTGATAGCGGTTATAATCTCCAGCAGAGCTGATGGGATTTCAGGCAGAAGCTGAAATGCTAATCAGAAATGGAGGTACCCAGGAGGTATAGCTCAGGGGTAGAGCATTTGACTGCAGAAACGGAGGTACCCAGAACAAAAGACAAGCGTATTAGAGGATAGCTTATTACTTAAATCAGAAGGCAGCTGGGGCAGGTGAAAAAGAAATATTCGATTAATGCCAAATATGTCCGAGACAATTAGATCTGTTTTGAGCCCATATAGGATATGTCCTAGGAACTCTCTTAGGCGCTTGTGGATGGTGGTGATTGGAAAAGACTTTCTAGGTAGTAGATTTCTGCAAAATTCTGAGATACAGAAATTAAATTTAGGGTAAAAATGTTTCCATTGGATGGTGACAGCCCTTGATTCTACATTAACTTCATTCCAATGGTTTCCAGGGTCCACATGTTGATTCAATCCTTTGTTGAGCCCTAAATCATTTCATAAACAGTTACATTTCTGGATACCTGAAAAATTTTGAAATAGCCATGTCATTTTCCATAATGTGAGCTTCAGGCTCAAATGCCCTGGCAGTTTTCCCTCTTGCTGCCCTGAGGCCACTGTGTGGATGAACTGAAGCTAGCCTGCTGGTGGATGCAAGGCCACATGGAGGAAAACCAAGGAACTGTGCAGACAGCCTCCAACCATCATGTGAGTGAGGTCATCCTGGATCATCTAGCTGCCAGCCAACTTGCCAGCTGACCCAGAGACGTGGGAGAGCCAGGTAAAATCAGCTGAGTTGGCTTGGCCAGAAGAACTGCCCTTAGGGTCATGAACTCAACAGTCATTCTTCTAAACCTCTAGGTTTTAGGGTAGTTTGTTGTACAGCACAAGCTAACTGATATTATTAAAATCAAGAAGAAATAGAAACTCTGTACAGATCTACAACTAGTTAGGAGGTAAAATCAGTAATCAAATGCATCCCAGCAAAGAAAAGCTCAGGACTAGACGGCTTCACTGGTAAATTCTACCAAATATTTAAAGAAGAATTAACACCAATTCTAAGCAGACTCTTCCAGAAAATTGAAGAGAAGGGAATACTTCACATATCCATTTTATGAAACCAGCATTACCTATAGACAATCATACACCATGAACAAGTGGGATTTAACCTTGGCATACAAGGATGGCTCAACATATGCAAACTGATAAATGTGATACAGCACATTAACAGAATGAAGAACAATAGCCCCGTGATCACTTTAATAGATGCAGAAAGAGAATTTGACAAAAAATAAAATTTAAGGAATTTCCTAAAATTCTTTCCATCACCTGCTGTAAACAAGGCCCTGAAGATCTGGTCCCCCTTTCTGAATTCTCTAGGCATATCTCTTATCAATTTCTACTTTATAGTTTCCCATCTAGCAATGGGGAAATGCTTTAATTCTCCTTGTGCACCATGCTCCTCCTTCATGTTCCTTTGCTCTCCTTCCACTTCCTTTCTGTGTTGTCATTACCTTCTACTTAGCTTTCAAATCACAGATCAGATTCCACCTCCTTCAGGAAGCCTGATGGGTTAGATTTCTCTCTGTGTTCTCTGATTCATATCTCTATCATTGCACAGAAGACTTTAAAAGAAATATTTATGTTCACACCCTGTAAGTCAACTCTGAGCTTCTTGAGGGCAAGATTTGTATCTTATTTTTCCTGTATTTCCACTACCTAGCAGGCTGTCTGCCTGTTGAATAAACACATGTTCCAGGTTTCAGGAATGTAAAAATAAATAATACATGGCAGAAAATAGCACTCAATATTTGTGGCTACTTTTTACTTCCTAGAGATCAATAACAAAATCCATGGTTTTAATTGACTTATTTCTATGTCTCTGAGTTCTATTTCTCTCCTACCCCAGGTGTTGCTTTCTAATGAATATGGATAGTATTGCTACAAACCAAGTTAGAACAAGAACAAAGACGATTTTTTTACCACTCACGATAATTATAAACAATAATGCTTACATCAAAATGCTTCGGACTAAAAGACTTGAGGGTAAAACTGGCAACTTCCTTCTTCATAATTTTGAAATTGTCATTGAAGAGTTTATCTGGCTTAGCTTTCCAGATAAATTCTATAATCAGTTTTAAGGTTCACTCCCACCCACCCATACAAACCCACACAGCAGGAAGTCTTGTCAGCTTCCAACATTTACGAGCTGCAAATGCAAGTTTTTATTGAAAATCTTTTGCTAACCTCAGGCAGAGGAGAGAAGTGTTTGGCATGAAAGGAGATCTGGGGCAATCAGACAAAAAGTATGATACTGATGATGACAGAATTATCAGGACTCTTGAAAGCACCACGCTGAGTACCATTTTCTTTTAAATTAAATTAAATTTTATTTATTTTTCTTTTTGCTAAGTGCCAAGGCAAGTGCCCTCTATCATATCAATGAAAAAGTATTTGTGTATCAAAATAATGTGTTAATCCCTTGACTCATCATGTCTCAAAAATCATGCAAGTGATAACCTATGAACACATCAATAGGAATGAAGGTGGGAGAGAAGAGAGAATCCAGAGAAAACAAGAGAAATGAAAATCTCTCAAAACCACCACCCTAATATCATAAAAAAGAGCAAGATAAGCCCACAGCACACATACCCACTTTGTCCACAAAACTGTGGCAAGGCTGAGTCAGTGTATACACAGAACAAGATATGAATATTCTGCTTGGAAATCCAATCTGAAAACAAAGAGAGGAAATGACTTAGCAGGAGATTAGCCCTTGAACTGCTCTGTGGACTCTGAGCACGGCAACGCAGACTGAATGCCTGGAGATGCCACTGACTTCCATTTGAGAAATCACTCGATAACCATTATGCCATATTTAAGAAATTTGTTTAGGTTTTCAAGTTTGTGGGGTTTCTGTCATGTGGCTTCTAAGCAGAATGACCCCAGGAGTGATTTTGGAAATGCAGTTTTGAAAATGCTAATTACAAGCAATGCTATACAAAGGATTTGGGTAAAAGTGATGGTCTCACCCTTTGTTCTGCTTACAAATGGGACAATGCTTGGTTGGACAGAGCACAGATAATTGAATAAAACAATGGATAAAATGAAGTTGGGCAGCAAGATGCACAGATTGTCATTCAAATGAAACTGTCTCCATTGCAGTATAGATGTATAGAGAAAAGTGTCCTCCTCTTTTTGATTTTTTTTTTCTTCTTGAGTCTCTCTGAACCTGGCCAGGCTGCACTTGACAAATGAGAACAGTGGGGATAAAGAGGTGTAGGCTGAAGAGGTGAGGACTGGCCATTTGCAATCAGACAGGCATGCTCCTGGAAGCTGCTTTTATGAAATAGAAGTAAAAATGGGAACATAATTTGGAAGATCAAAGGAAAGGCAAGTTTCAAGGTGTTACATAGAAAGTCACAGTCAGTTTCTGTCCATCAGTACTCCATTTTCAAGTCAGACACCAATCAGGAAATTGCTAGCTCTGCAAAAGAGAGTGAAGTAAAAGTTCTGTCCTACTTAGAAAATGGGACGGGCACATGCAAAAAACTGTCCAAAGAATAGCTGAAGAATAGTATCTGGCATTGAGCAAGTGAAAAAAGAAGCCCTTCTCAGAGCAAGTGGTGAAATGCTAAACAATGAGACATTATTAATGGGTATTTTGGAGGCAGTGTCTCCATTACCTGAGGATAATTAGTTATCAGAAAAGTCCATTTTGTAAAAAAAAAGAAAATAGGAATAAAGATCCTGAGTGAAGGAACTACAACCAGTGTATATTTATGTGGAACAAAAACAGTGGATAAGGGCCTCTGCTAGTTTCTTTAGTGGAACCAACCTAGTAAAGTAAAGCAACATGGCGGTCCAGGCTGTGCTGTCCAATATGGCAACCATCAGCCACTGGTGGCTGTTTAACATTAACTTAGATTAATTAAAATTACACAAAATAAAACCATTCTGTATCTCAGGCACATTCACCACATCAAGGCTTCAACTGCCACATGTGCTCAGTGGTACCAGTACTGGACACCTCAGAGAGACCAGCTCCATTGTTGTGGACAGTACTATTGGACGGCACTGGAAGAGCATTATTTTGGGAACCGGGGATTGAATTGTGAGTCTGCAATGGGTAATGGCATGGCCTCTGTTTCCTCATATTTAAAATAGGGCAAGGGGGACGAGATAGCTCAGTGGTACACTTAGCATGCACAAGGTCATGGGCTTTTTCCCCAGTACCTCTATTAAAAATACGTAAATAAAAACAAAACCTAATTACCTCCCCCCCAAAATAAATTTAAAGAAAAGTTAAAAAAATAAAATAAAACAGGGTGAGGTAATGGTACCTGCCGCCTGGAGTTGTTAGTATAGTCCTCCTAGGTTTCTTATTTTTTAAAATTTTTTTGGGGGGGGAGTAATTAGGTTTGTTTGTTAATTAATTAATTAATTTATCAAGTATTTGATGGAGGTACCAGGGATTGAACCCAGGACCTTATGCATGCTAGGCACATGCTTTACCATGGAGCTATACCCTCCTCCCTCCTAACTCCTAAGTAAGTGAGTTCTTTTTTAGTAAAGTGTGAAGAATCACACTTGGCACAGAGGAAATACAATATCAATAGTTTTAAAATGAATGGATGTCTACTGCCTATATTCTATAGTTTGACTCCATTTGTGCTTGTGTTACTTTTTAGCAATAACGATGGTCAACATGAATTGCACACTTACGCCTCATGGGCTAAGTGCTTTACCTGCTTTGTTTTGTCTAAGTGTCATGAAAAGCCCAAGAGGAAGAATCTGTTGCGATTACTTATTGGTTGAGGGCCTTGCTCTCAAGGTCACTGAGCTAAGAGAGGACTTTTCAACTTGGCTGACTTGACTCCAGCATTTTCCAGTATGATGACCTACCAGACTCCAAAGTCTATGCTATATGGTCTTTTGTTCTGCAAACTAAAGCCAATACACATTTCTTCTGGCTTTAACTCTGAGTTAAAGAAATGCTTCAGGGATAACTTATGTAATCATAACAGCTGACCATCACTCAGTACTTAAGAAATGCCACACACTGATTTAGGAACTTTACGTGCACTGTATTAACTAACTTAATCCTCACAATAATTCTGAGATAAGTACCATTATCACATCACTTTGTAGCTGAGAAAATTGAGGCTCAGAAAGGTTCAGTGTATCACCTAAGGTCACATAGCTGGCTAGTCACACAACTGGCCCCTTGGGATTCAAATCTTATTTTTATTGTCTTTCTTTCATAATCACTATGCTTACTGCCTAGGGTTTCAGCACACAGTACAAGAGAACAAAGAGAGTTGACCCGGGGGCCACTGCCTGGCCACTGCAGAACAGATACTGGTGTTCTAAATGGACAAAGCCAAGTCATTTCACTGAATAGCTACTGAACTACTTAAACAAAGCTATTTCGGTCCTGCATGCTATGCGTGCATATCCTGACTCGCCCTTTCCTTGGGGAAAATAGGGAGAAAAGTACATACATGGAAATGTACTATTAGCAGCAGCACCAAATTTGGCAAGGACTGTAGATCCCAGCCTCTCAGCACAGGAGCTCTTCCCCGCCCCCGCCGGCAAATACTTGTGCTTCTAAACTCTGATCCAGAGGATCCCCACACCCCGCCCCCACCGGAACAGTTCCCAGTTTCTCCGCATCAGGTGGATCCCTGTGAGCACAGGATAAGTGATGTATTTTGGAAGTCAGATCCAAGCAAAGACCAACTCTCTGCTTGCAGTTCTCAAAATAATTTTCAATGAAATAAAGCATTCTGAGTCAGAGGATATGACATCCTCATTTGCATGATTCAGAATGGCAGTGACGCCACAGGCGGTCATAGAGAAGGAGTTCCTGAACGTGGAAACACTGAACAATTCAATGGGTACTGTCCTTGGCACCAAATGAAACTTCTTAGATAACTGAAGCCCATTCCACTGGCCCCAGTACAGGAAACTGGAGGCTATCAGAACTTCACAGTTACCTCCCCAGCGCTTTCCTGGAGTTGAGGGCTGACTCCAGACCGTTCTCTGAGTGGAATAGAAGTTGCTGGACTTCTTATCCAGAGCATATGTATACATCCCTTTCTATGGAAAGGCTCAGGGAATATTCATACCATATTAGAATGGGAATGAGTAACTTGGTAGCCATATACAGGAAAAAAAATCTTTAGGGCATCATATGAACCTCTGGAAGTTGTATTGGAAGTTGTATGCAGAGGATTGTTTTTGTGTCCTGTGAAAATGGCCCAGGGATGCCATCATATTCTCAACAAGGTGCCTGGCTTCTAAAAGATTACAGCCCTGTTCTGATAATGACACAGTTAAGAGATCACAAAGAAGCTTTTATTACGTATTATAGTGCAGTCGAAATTTAAAAGCTGGACTGCTGATTCAGCAGCAGGATCCAATGCAAGCAGAATCTTTATCTCTGGATAGAAAAAACCTCACAGTTCTCATGCGTGGAAATTTTTAAACACACAGGAATGTGGGTACAACTGTCCTGCTGCATTTAACCATAACCAGCCCATTTTTGCAGCCTTCCTGTTCCGTTTCATCTGTTCCTTGAAAAGAGTTGCTCTGTGTGCTTTTGGAGTAACACCTTCCACCCAAGGAGGAGTATAAAGTCTTGGATATGGATTTTCCACAGTAAATTGTGTTTCTTTAAAGATGGATCATCTAGCTACCTGGCTTGTAAGGAGAGCCTGGCTATGCTCACCTGCTCTGCAGTTACACACACCACATCCCGCTGCCAGGAAGCTTACTGATGATGAAGGGCTTCGTTCCTAACCTCTTAGAGACTAGCCTCTCCCTCCCTCACGCACGTTCCGGCTTGTTTCCTCTCAGACCACACGGAGCAAGTGCTCCTTCTACGGAGATGCCAGTCCCCGTAACCCCATCCAGTGTGTCGGCGTGTCTGATGAGAGTTTGGTTGGGTGTTAGAGCAGTGCCACGGAGGGCCAGAAGTGGCCCAATCACGTGTCAACCATCATCAGAGACATTCAAAGGGAGGAAACGGGACTCTGACTAAAGAGTTCTTCTGTAAGGTACTGACAATTGAAATAAATGACCTGCAGCCAGAAAAAAACTGCTTCTACTTTTCCCCCTCATCCCACTGTGAAACTCTGCTACTGTCTTTCCTAGGATGATTCATCAAGGGGAGATTTACTGCCAAGGAATCACTGATTTTGGCTTTATATTAGCTAAACCCAAACTGTACAGCAAGTATTGGGAGAGAGTTAGAAGACGGTATCCTGATGAAGTTTTGTATAAATACAGTTTCTTTCTCTGTAAGCCCAAACTTGCAAGAGCAGAGAGTTCAATTTCTATTTCACCATGGGGACAGGAAAAGAGAAGTAGTTGCTTATGTTGACATCACTAGAAAATGAAAATAAATTTTGCCACTGCTCCCTAAAACTTCCTTCTACTGAACAGAAACTTGAGTTCACACAAGAGTTGGGGGGAAAAGAACGAAAGATCTTTACGCTGTAACTGACAATGATTGGCTCATGAGCTATTCTGTTTAAAAGAGGTTATTTAATATTATTAACAAGATTAAAAAATTAGATTAGAATGTAGGGATATCCACTTTCAACTACAATTTTACTGCCAGTCCAAATCTATTTTTTTTTTTTGCTATTTATTGAGAACTTCATGTGATATAATAAAAATCTCACTTTTAGAGCTTTTCTACTCAGATTCTTGGGCTCCAGCCCAGACATACAGAGCCAGAACCTACATTTTTAAAAAAATTCTCAGGGGATGTGAATGTACATTCAGGTTTGAGAGCACCTTGGTTTAGGGTAACATTTCCCAAGCTTAGATAAAGGTCCTAATCACTTGTGTGTAGAGCTCTAAAGAAATATTGTAGGGTCTGTTAATAAATCTTTATTCACCTCACTCTGGTTTAACAAACTTTCTCTTTTACTTCAGTAAAACATCTTGACTAGTGACCACAGCAAGCTGACTGCTCTCAGCTTGCAGTCCATTCTCAAGTATTCCATAGCTTTCTGCACGTGCCATTTGATGTACATGCTTTCCAGAGCCTACTAATGACACAGTGTAAATGATGTAAACTGATAGTGTGACTTCAAAGAGTGATAATGTTTGTTTATTATTGTATGTGGACAAGGAAACTGTGATTGAAAAAACTGTAACAGTCTAAGGGCTTTCTCATTCAGATTTCTTTCCAAATGCCTCTGAATCCTTGCTCTCTTTCAAAGAAACTAAAACCAGAAATTGTACACCTTGCCTTGTGGGTGTGAAATATGCAAGAGAGATGGCTTTACTCTTCAAAAAGGAAACCTATGTGAGAAAAAAAATTTATGTAACAAGTGTGGCAAATGGATATGTTTATATATTTTAGTTTCATATAAACTGTTATACCTTAAAGATGTACGCATGGCATATCTTTTCTGATTCTTTGATTTCTGCAACTTTTGTGTTGAACAAATCGAGTGCCAGCTATAATTTTGTCAAGTAAAAGAATTTTTATTGCACATATTCCTGGATCTCACCCCAGACCACTAAATTAGGGTGGAGCTTGGAATGTGTATTTTTTTAAAGATCTGGCAATCAGCTAGGTTTGGAAATTATTGAATTAGAGAATTTTGACTGACTAACTAACAATTACAGAAGTAGGAAAAATTCAACAGTTTTAGATATTTTAAAAATGTTACTAACACATTTACTAAAAAAATTCCAGAACTTTTACAATAAAAAAAAAAAAGCCTCAGCTGATTCCACAGATAATACTTTGGATATTGTCTACATTTCCTGGTATGATGTTTTTGAAGTTTTCCTGGGACTGGACCAGGTGGCCCCTCTGAAACATCCATCTGTAAACCAGGAAGAGGAGAGCTTGGATTGTGGTCAAATTTTTCCTACATTGGTTTCAGAGTATTTAAAACTCCTTCTGTGCTCTGACCCCACTGACACTGGTCAGAGTGGCACACGTATTTTCTTTGGAGAGATTCATTACTTTCTAGTGACTTCCTGTTTCCTTATTCACTGGTAAACTGACATAGAAAACTGAGAACGGGTGATTTTGGGGAGACTAAGCTGTGTTGATTCTCACTGGACTAGTGGACTAAGTTTGTCTTTTGACTCCTGCCTTGCTTGGTTTGTCTGCTCACTCATATGCCTTCCAGCCTCTCAGGAAATCTGGGTATTGGTAGGTCATTGATTTACAGAAAGATGAACAACCTTTAACTGACAGGAGGGCTGGAAAATGAGATTATTGCCTGCCCCTCAAATTAGAGATGACAGCTACAGTTATTCCTGGATTAGGTTTGAGACTTGTTTTTAACTCTTTAAGAAGGTTTTAAATGAGCTGCCTCCTGGACCCAACACCCGACCTGCAGGTGACTTTCGTAGCTGCTCTGCATAGCTCTAGTACCTGGGTATCAGGTACGCACCTGATATCCACCAGCACGTTTGCTTACATTAGGACCCTTGCTCTGGAAATTCACATTATGGATATTTTGAGTGAGAAATGCCCATGATTTATTTTGATTTTCAGGACCCAGGTTGAAATATCTGTTCAATGTGGAGGTGGTCACTTGACAATAGTGGACCCATGTACACTTACTTATAACACAAGATGGCACTATGGTGACACTCACACTTGTCCCCAGAATCTGGCTGTCTGATTACAATTTTACCACCCAACTTCTCCTCTCTAATTACTAGTGAGAACTGAGAGAAAGGGACAATCCAAATCTGAGCACACTAAATGTGCCAAATGTCTCTGAGGAGTGATCCCTCGAGACTCAGGTAAATTCTGTGATCCCTCATGATTTGCCTCTGTTTCCCAGACTTGCCTGATCTTTAAAGTCACTGCGTGTGGGTGCGGTGAGGGAAGGCTGTGTTTAAATACACAGATCCCAGGCCTTCATTCCAGAGAGTTCCACTCACTTGGTCTGTTGTGGGAGGGGGTGAGAGAGTCTTAATAAACAGGCAAGTCTGGGAATCACTGCTTTGATGTTCTAGGATTTATTTCATTCTGGTGTCCTATGAATAGTGCACACTCAGTAGACTAGTGATGGTGGTGAACACACGTAACATCGAAGTACCAGGGTGGAGTGTGCTAAATGTTTCCTGTGATTCTGAAAAAGTCAGTGGTGTTATATGATACTCACTTCTTCTAAGCAGCAGGACTGTTCAGGAAGGTTGCTCTGCAGACTGTGATCTCATCGGTCTCATAAGAACACTAAAGGGCCCCAAATTGGTCTTATTAATAATAACGGAGTATCAGTAAGCAATTCTTAACTCACAATGGTTGTGAGATCAATTAACACCATGTCAGCCTTCAAATTATGAAATAAAAACTTGGTTTGTATTTTAAAATGTAAATACTTAAGTTAGCATGTCAGATAAAAAGGCAGCTTCTTATATTCTTTGTATACATATGTGTATATATATATGTGTGTGTTTATATATACGTCTAGGTACACAGATAATTCTAGGTACAGAAGTTTATGACTTATACCTGAATTAAGTTAATTTTAGCATTTGAAACTGTTTGAAACTGTTCAAATGGAGAGATTGCAAATCACTGATGCTTCATTTTATACATCAGGACACTAAAACTTGGGGAAGCTGTATTTGTTGGAGCATGGGTAAGAGTTACTGCTGTAAATACTTTGTTCAAAGCACATTTTTACTTTCTTTAAAATGAACTTTATCAAAGTATAATTTACATGCTATAAAATGCGCACATTTTTTCACATACTTGTGTAAGCACCATCCTCACCAACATATGTAACACTTCCATAGCCCCGGAAATTCTCTTTGTGCTCCTCAACAGTCCATCACCTACACCCTCAGCCCCAAGCAATTGCTGCTCGAATTTCTGTCATTGTAGGTTAATTCTGCCTGTCTTAGAATGTTGTACACATGAAATCACACGATACGTGTAGTTCCCCTTCCAGTGCTCTCCATTCCTCTGTGTAAGTTCATATTTCCATCTGGTATTTTCTGTCTATCTGAAGCCATTTCTTTTTGTGTGGATCTGCTACCTATGAATTATTTATCTTTTCCATGTCTGAACACATCTTTATTTAGTCGTCATTTTTGAAAGATATTTTTGATAGATATGAAAGTGTAGGTTGACTTTTTTTTTTCAGTACTGTGAAGATGTTCTGGTTCACTCTTCTCATTTCTGTAGAGAAATCTGCTATTATATTTACTTTGGTTCCTGTATATGTAATATTTTTTTCCTCTGATTTCTTTTCAAAATTTTTTTGGATATCACTGGTTTTGAGCAATGTGGTTATAACATGATTTGGTGTAGGTTTTTTCATGTTTCTTTTGCATGAGGTTTGTTTAGTTTTCTGGATCTACCAGCTTATCGATTTCATCAAATATGGAAAAAAATCTTGGCCATTAGCACTTTAAATATTTTTGTCTATCTTCCTGTCCCTCTCTTTTCTTTCTGGGTTTCCAATTTCACATGGATGAGGCTGCTTGAAGTTTTCCCTCAGCTCACTGATGCTCTGTTCTTTTTTAACTTTGGGGAGATTCTTTTCTCTTCCATGCTGATGCTTTCTATTGGTATGGCTTTTAACTTTACTAATCTTTGCACTTGTAATATCTAATTTGCTGTTAATTGCATCCCGCACTTTGTCATTATGAATTAGCTGCTTGGTCTCCTCAGATTCTTATCTCTGTGTGCTCAACTCAGGAAGTCTGCTGGTCTCTGCTTATGTTCCTTCTCACTGCGGCATGATCTAGAACAATCTCTCAAGGTGGGGAGCTGGGGCAGCTGTATTTCATTTTTCATCTCTCATTGCCTGATAGCCAGTTCTTAAAAACTGTTGTTTTATGTATTTTTCTGTTGTTTTATGTGTTTTATGTATTGTTTTATGTATGTAAAATTGTTTTAGGTAGGAGGATAAATTGGTCCCTACTATTCTGTCTTGGCTGGATGTGGAAAATTCTTAAATATTCTTTCATGTTGCTTTTTCAGTTTGACTACTCTCAAGCTGTTTAATTTTATTTCTAATTATAAATAGTAATAATAATAATACCCTGTATTTGTACAGTGCTTTAAAGTTTATGTAATATTTTCAGTCTTCTTAAAGTTTAATAACCATGGTATAATGATATTTATTTGACAAAGTAATAGAAAGAATCTCTTTGAACTTCAGTTTTCTCATAAGCAAAACAAATGGATTGGACTGGAATATATTTAGGGTTCCTACATGTTATAATATTTTAAAAAATCTTCCAAAAGTATGTTTTTATTGCTGGGCTTATTTTGATATGAGTTCCACAAGTATCTGTTAAGAACCACTCTCTTTAGGAATAAACAACTTTTTCTTTATGAAAGATTCTGGAATAATCCTTTTCCTGAAATAAACCTTATTCTTGAGACAAGACATCTTTGTAAAAAAGTTACCTTTTTGTTTTTGAGTCTAATCTTTCTTCCTATTTTTTTTTACTGATGCATGGCCAGAGCTCAGTGGAGATGTCACTCTTTTTCATTTGATTTTAGTAAGTTGGCTGCATGGCTTAGCAAGTGGCTTTTTAAAAGGCTAAGGCCCATTTTAATTAATAAACTAAACTACGGTAAATACAAATCTATCTATTCCCCTACCAGACAAAAATTTAGACCACGACTTTCCTCCCCAGGTCTGCTGATCCCTGGCACCTGTGGGTTCATCCTGCTTGTACAGGAGAAGCCCATACATCCCCTGGTGTGTGGTCCATAGTTGGCCTCTCTGGCACTTGGTGTATTCGCAGTGAATCATGAGTCAGTGTGAGGGCCCCAGTGCAGACAGCCCATACCATCTTGCTCATTCAGTTGGTATATCTGACTTTCTGCCTTGGGTTCCTGGTGTTCCCAGTCCTCATGGGGCTCTCGCCCATTGGCTTCAGAAATTGGTAGTATCCCCAGCTCTTTCTAGAGTCCTTCTTTGGAGTCTCAAGATCCCAAATAATCATAGTCACTTCTTGGGAGTTTACTACAAAACAGACCATTGTCTTGGACTGGTGATGGCATCAGATACATGTCTGTGAGTATGGTCACTGCCAAGAAATCACTGTGGCCACCCCTCTTTTACTAGACTGGTGTACCCCTTGGATATCAGCACCACCTCACATATGTGTTTAGTATCCGTGCTTTCTTATCTGTTATTTTAGACAGAAGTGGAAGAATATGACTTCTTATGTCTTACAGAGAGAAGTGATTTAGAACTGTGCCAAACAGCAAATTTTATGGGTAAGATGATGGGATATTTTACTGAACAGAAGAGGCTACCTCACCGTGGATTTCAGAATTCCTGTAGTTTACTTTAACATACTTTCTTTAAAATCCTGGATAAAATCCTAATGTAACTTTTTCTTTGGTTTTACAGAGACTAAAAATGAACACTTGTAATTGTTTGTTCCCTTTTGGAAGAAGGATCATACATTTTAATTACTAAAGTTAACAAACATAAATTAAAATAGTTTGCTGATAAGACCATAACATTTTCTGAGTTTCACAGACTCCTAGCTTTGCCTTGCTCATGTGTCTGAAACTGCTGGCATTTGCTTGGCACTGGAAGTTGGCATTAGAATTTTAAGAGACATTTCCTTAGATTTACTGAGACATATGGTGTTTATCTCAGATTATGGTTTGTGGGAATCATAGTTCCTTAATGTTCTATTGATTTGCGTGTTATCCTCGGTCCTTAGCAACCCAAACCAGAATTAAAACCATATTACTTTAATAGGAACATTAATTATTGTTGACAGTGGGGAAGAAAGGAAGGCACTGAATCAATAGTTCTCCTATTCAGCCCTTTTGCAGTGAAGACAGTCTGTCCATACAGTGTGTTAAAGGACTCTGAGATAAAGCATAATAAAAGAGTAGGGAAAGAAAGAAGATTTTTAAGGGCAGCCAATGGGTAGGAAAGAGTGGGAGCTCTTTCTCTAGTTTATGTCAGTATCATCCGGAGAAATCCTAATGGGTAGTAAAATGAATGTTTCCCCCAAATCAGCTGTTACAGTATCATGTGATTTGGTGATAGTGAAGTCAATTTACAAAGTGGTAGTAAACTTACTTTGCTTTTGATTTGTTGTTTCAACCTTTTTATGCCATCTATGGTAATTGCTTCATGGGCTTTTAAAGATAATGTAGTCAGAAAATGGCTTCTCATAATACATACAATTATATGAGCTACCTTTAGTCTTCACAGACTTACCTGAAACTGGTGCATTGGTTTGCTAAGACTGCCAGAGTCAGGTACCATGGACTGGGTGGCTTCAGTAACAGAAATGCATTTTCTCACTGGAAGTATTGGAGGCTAGGAATCTGAAATCAAGGTGTTGACAAGGCTGGTTCTTTGTGAGGGCTGAGGGAAAAAGATCTGCTCCAGGCTTCTCTTTCTTGGCTTATAGAAGGCTGTCTTCACATTGTTTTCCCTCTGTATGTGTCTACGTCCAAATTTCCTCCCATAAAGATATCAGTCGCATTGGACCAGGGCCCACCTTAACGACTTCGTTTTAACACAATTACCTCTGTAAAGTCACTATGTCTAAAATCAGTCACGTTCTGAGATCCTAGGAGCTAGGACTTTACACAAATTTTTCAGCTTATAACAACCAGTGTACGTGGAATATCCCTTCAGAAAGCTAGTTTATTATTATGTATAAACTTAAGCACAGAAATTTTAAGCACTGAAGTCTAATTTCCCACTGTTATACTGATGCGTTAAAAATGGTCACTAGCTTTGAGTGAGATGTGTACCAACATACAGTCAAAAAGTAGAAGTACCCACTTGAAGGCCGTGTTCTCATGCAAGTACAAAGATGAGTTATAGGACAGTGTTTATAGGATCACTGACCGAATAAAAACTTGTTTTTCCAACAATATCATTTTACACAGTAATGTTAGGGAAAAAGAAGATCAATCCAAAATATACAGTTAAAGGAGGTTTACTTGTGAGTCACCGCTATTTAACCAGTGAACCTAACTTTTCTAATAATCAATTCAAAATAGGATTCCAAGGTGAGTCTTGACACAAATCTTTTATTTATAATAGGCAATGATTTAGAAGTATAAAACCAGCTACGAATTATGTATCAACATATAAGCTATTAATCAAGAGATGAGTGCACAGTAATTATAAGAAAATAGGCCAGCAAATTCCTTTTGTAAGAAGTTCAAGCAAAAAACTTTTTTGTTTTTGTGGATATAGGGTTGCAAGTTATGAAAACTTGAACATTTTATTTTTAAAAGGGAAGTGGCTGAGAGAGAGACTTATGAGGGATTTGAAATTCTTGAGCGATATTTCAAGCAAAACTCATTTTAATGTGTTCATTGCACCAGTCATATTATAAAATTTAAATCCCGATTCTAATTTTGATACCACATGGTTTCATTCTTCCTCTTATTTTTATATTTAAGACACTCAAGAATTCCAAATAACAGAGTATTAAACATTGGTTAAGCTTTTTTTATTTTGCCTTTTCCAGGAAGAGTTTACAATTTTAATTGGAGACTTTTAGAAATATTATTTTGTCCAGGCATTGAATAAGAAAGTGCCACATGATAGGTTGCTAGAGTGACAAAAAGCAGATTCTTTGGATCATGAGGAATGACTTTTGCGTCTTCTCACATGGCAGTGGTCAGAGGCTTGGTAGAGGAGAAAGAAATATTGTAACTAGAGGTGGCATGTCCTAGAACTTATGTCAGTGGTTGGCTGATTAGAAGCCCAGCAGTAAATTGTTATGGAATGTGAAATAGGGGCAGTGAGAGATTGGGTAATTATTTGACACCTTTAAGAGTCTTCAGTTAAAAAAAAGCATAAAATTACAGATTCTTAGTGTGACATACAAGGGCCTTTATTATTTGGTCTCTGTTTGCTTCTTCAGCCTCATTTTATACTCTTCTCCCTTCTTCTCTCTACTTCAGCCCTACCTGCCTTGCTTCAGTTCCTCAGGGCTAAACTAATTCTTACCACAGGGCCTTTGCACAAGCTGTGTCTGCCTGGTAGGTTCTTTTTCCAGATCTTCCATAAATGTAATCTTCCTCAACAAGGCTATTCCAGACCCAATTCAAATTGGCCACTAAGTCACTCTCTGTGCTATCTCCTTGCTGTGCTTGTTTGCCTGGCTCTTATGTCCATGTCGTATTTTACTTTTTAATTTTTTACTAATTATCTATGGCCACCTGACTGGAGTCTAAACTCTCTAAGAACAGGAGTTTATCTATTTTGTTATCCCTGTACCTTCAGTGCCTTGAAGAGTGTTTGGCACATGGTAGTTTCTTATTTAATATTTGTGAAATAAATGAAAAGGAAAATAATTATTTACTCCCTGCTATGCTGGTTAGATACCTTCCTGAAGGATGTTTTTTGAGTGCTTAGATTTGGAGAGAGGCAACTGGAGTCCATGTGGAGATGAGAATCAAATATCAAAGGACATAAGGATTAGGCTATAGGAGAAATAGGTAATATTTAACCTGAAAAGTATTTGAATGACTGGGAAATAGAAAAAAAAATTATAAGAACACACTATTTAATTCGTTAAAAGAAGGAATTTTCTCTTAATTTTGAGCTGTCCCACAATAGGGATGTCCAGCACAGAAAATTTTCATGTAAAATCTGCATGGCCACGTATCTGAGAAGTTTTAGAGAGAATTTTGTAAATGATAAAATAAAAAAAAACTCTACAATTTTTACAAATCTAACAGATTATTATTATAAAATAATAACTTCATACAAGACCCCTAATTTCTTCTCAAGTCTAAAATATGGGTGGAAATCCTTTCATATAAAATAACACAAAATAGAAACTAAAGTGGATAAGATTAAGTAAACAATATTTTTAAATGTCTTGCTTGTTGTGATGGCTCCATTCATATTATCTTTAGTGAATACACTCAAGCCAATTTTATTACCAGTACTGGTGGATGTAAATCCTTATTTCAAATAAATTTTAATTATTTCAGTTGCAGGGTTTCTTGTCATATCTGATAAAAATTGTCATTTTTTAAAAAAATTTCATGATGTGGTTGAGAAACAGTTTGTCCCCAAAGTAGGAGGGTCAGTGCTACCATATCCTTGTTGCTTGTGTTGTTAGTGGTGTCTTCAATCCCCCCAAATCTTTTAAAGCTACTTCCCACTTTGTGAGTGTTAGAGCAATTACGTCTAGATACACTGGATCATAATAAGCTGAAGTGATCAAATGAGTGAAGGTTCTGCTGCCAGCTTCTATTTGTCATGATATGTCCCCTCTGGAGATTTCATACATGTAACATGATGAGTGGCACCTGATATATGGACCCAGTGAAGATGCCATTATTTATACTTCAAATATTTGTTGAGTTAACTTTTTCCTTTTTAGTATAAAAATCAACATAACTTCCTACATGTTCTCATGTCTCAATGAGTTAGTTTGTATCTCCTGTCACTTATGTGCCATGCTTTGGAGATCACTGCTCCAGTTCCTAGAAAACAGATAGTATTAATGACATTAGAACAATTGTTAAGCCTTTCCATTTTGAGCCTAGTTATAATGTATTAGTGGATAAGATCCCAGCCTTGCAGAAGGCAGAATAAGACTCCATATCAGGTGGGTCATAATTCTAGCGACTTCACTCTTGGTCTTCTGGTACCAAATTCAAACAAGGGACCAAATAAAAATGCTCTTGCTCCTAGTTTTGAAATAAACACAGAGGCCAACAAACCCCCCTACATCATTTGTTTCTGACACTCATTTGTTGTAATGAGTAGCACTTTATGGCTCAGTCCACTCCTGTTCTTCTGCTGACACTTTGGTGCTGATGCTGAAGTGCTCAGGGTCCCCAGCACTATGACTCATCACTTCCCTTCACTGGTCCTGCATTCTAATCTCGAGGTTTAAGGGAGAGAGAGAGAGCAGGAGAGGAAAAGAGGGAAAGGGAGGGAGAAGAAGAGGAGGAAGAGGTAGGGGAGAGGGAGGAGGAAGAGATGGAAGAGGAGGAGGAGCAAGAGAGGTCAAGGGAAGAGATAGATGACTCTAGTAAAATCCTGAAGAATCTATTTTCATCTCTTCTTCTTTCCCAGCATCCTCCTGCTCCATTCTGGGTCAAGACCTACAGATTTTTCAAAGAATCACCCGAACTCAATCACTCTGGGTGGGACCTGAAGCCAGCCAACAGGAGAACCAGTTTTGAATGAGGAAGGGGAGAGGACTTCATTATTATCATTGGTCCACCTCCTTACGCTCGGGTGGGCATGCCTGCCCCACATGTAAGATCTGTCCCTGTAGACGAGAAGAGCCCTTCTGAAACTACATATTCCAGAGAAACATCCGAAGGTGAGGAAAGAGTTAGCAAAGGCTCTAAAATGGAATTCTGTGTAGGATGGAAAGACCACACTGTCCAAGAGTATTTCAAAACTCGAAAGACAACTGCTTTCATGCCACCTTTAGAGGCTACTGTTTCAGCTAATTCTGTACCTATGGCTGTGGCACAGTGCCGGGTGCCCTGTGGGTGTGCTTATGCTGCTTCCAGTAACAACTTCTTGGATGGGATTGAAGTCAGATGGCATCTATTAAATTCCATATACCAGTGGTTCGTGTTTCAATGAAATGGCACTCTAATCTAATTTATCTAAGGACATTTTCTTCCAAAAAAATACATCATTTTGTTCTACAAATTGCCTATCATGCTTTTCTTAAAAAAAAAAAGTGACTTTGGCTTAAGCCATTTGATCATATCTTTCACTCTAAAAGCTTCTGGAAAACTTTTCATTTCAAGGTTTTGTTAAGCTGCAAAGTGATTGATGAACAGGTTTCAATAATTTTTCCCTGTGTTTGAAAACCAGAAAAGTGAATTATAAGCAATAATCTTGACCAAAACATAAGCTCCTTCATTAAAAGTTGGAAAAACATGTGAGAGCACTGTAATAGAAACTATAAAAAAATCGGATTGTGAGAATCTGAATATAGTTTAAAGGATAGATAGGTTTGTAGGTCATAGATAGGAATAGACATCTTAAGTAGTTTTGATTTTATAAACTGTACATGATACATCTTTTCTGAGTCAATTGTGCGACTTGCTTAGAAAGTTGTGGACATCATTGGACACAGCATAATGATTCCAGATTCAATTCTTGGAGAAAGAAAGAGATAGAGCTAGAAGTGGAGAGAGAGAGAGAGAGTACAAATTTTACTTCCATGCTCACATGTATCAAAAGGGCTTCATAATGAATGTGTGTGAGAAATAGGCATTAGTTTTGTTGGTTTTTCATGAAAATGTTTCCACTGTGAAGAAAACACTGCATTGTACTTGTCCCCTGGAGGAAAGTCAGGGATTTCTTCCTTTCTAAAGAAAGTGCAATTTTATAATGATGCTTTACAATGGAATGTAGATACTAGTAAGCAAGCTGAATTAGCATAGGAGCACTGTTACTTGGATTTGAGGACATTGCTTCCATTTCTAAATTCACGTCTTTTAATTAAAAATGGTATTAACCTTGAGACTAATAAGAGTTTTTAGTTTACTTGAATATACAAGTTGACACGTGCAATTGATACCTATCTTAAAGTGAATTTTTAATAATCAGAGAATGAACACATGTTTATTAAACTGATTTGATTTTCATGAAAGCTTCTTATGATTTTCATGGCTTAAAGATCATAAATTTATCTCTCTAGACTGTGCTTTTGCCTGAGTGTTCCATGTTTACGTGACTACTACACATATACATTTCAATAGTCTGCCTTCTTTTCAAATTCAACTTGACCACAACTGATTTATCGTGTCTTTTAAATCTGTGCTGCAATTCAGGTCTTTGATTTTGTCCCTGACATCAACATATTTTGACTATTGGGACCAAAGACCTGGGGCAGAGTAGCTCAAAACTGTTATTTGTAAGAGCACTATGCGGATTCCTAAATTCTGTCCAGATGCAAACTGTTAATATTTTTGTCTCAGTCCTCCGTGCATTTTCTATATAAAAACATATTAACCTAACTTTCAGTTTTTCAGTATTTTTGTCTATGAAATCTTCTATTTGAACTAACACTGTAGTTCAAATCTTCATTATTTCATAGGCTTGTATTCAGTAACAGCTTCATTCCTTTCTTTATTCCCTTACTCAAAGTTGTGTATTAGGCAAATACTATTCTGCCAAGCAGTGTACTAGATGGTACAGTGGTTACAGTGACAAGAGAGAAATAGTTCCTGCCTCCATGAAGTTTACAGTCTAATGGTAAAAGTAGACACAGAAGAAGTGAGTTTAACATGATAAATAAAATGAAGACGAGCAGAGTCCTGCGTTGGCATACACCAGGTAAAGCCAGCCTAGTCTTGAGTGTCAGAAACCTTCCATCTGACCTCTTTTTGGCTTATAATTATGACATCACTTTTCCTAGTTTTTCTCAAGTACCACTTGTACCATATCATATTAAAAAACTGACTACTCATTGACTTGTTTCTTGGGACACTGAATTCTAGTCAAAGTTTGCTCACTGTTCCATAAAAATGTCATACTTTCTCCAGTCTTATATAACACCTTTTCTAACATCATCACCTTTATCTTTGATCTACACAGTTTTTCCCAGCCTTAAATACTCTGGTCAGAATGAATTCCCAATGTTTGGGGTTTGAATGGCTATCCACATGGCAATACTATGTCTTGTATGTCTCTTACAACTCCAAGTTCACCTTCTAGACTTGTAAATTTCTGGATATTCCAATTGTCACTTAACAACACTGCTTTCTAAGATAATAAGCAATTTCTTTTCTTCTTCTTTTTTTAAATCCTGAAACAAGAGTGTGTATAAGTGAGTGTTTTCACGGAAATTTTGCTTTAACAAGTTGGTCAAAGATAATTTATTAGACTTGAAAAGTCACTAGTAGGTCAAGATGACAATTTTCTTTGTCTAAAATATTGCAAATACCTTTAATAGAACATAACTAATTTTACTGCTTCTCTGTTTTGGCATCAGAATGAAAACATTCTAGTTATGGCACTTATTAATGAAGTATTTGGAATTTTCCATGTAAAACTGACCTTGGGATTAACATTTCCCAAACTTGGTTTTGATATGCATATATTCATACATAATCATACACATTATACATACATTTAGTCACACTGATACCGATCAGATATTTAGATATGCATATATGTATCACGGTATTTAAACACGGAGAAATTTGGATTAGCCATTTATGAGGATGGAAAAATGTGGTTTTCATAATTGAACAAAATCTTCCAGCTGTATTCAGTTGTTTTTAAAAATTGACTTACTTAAAAAAAAAATCCCAACTCAGTCGTGGCCTTTATTCTTAATTAGAACAAATATCTTTGACATATTTGAAGACACTTAACTTAAAAATAGCCAAGTTGAAAATATCTAGAGTCTCACGTGAGTGCCATCCTTGACCACACTTTGCACTCTGTGTCTGTTGCAGGCATCCGTCTCCTTGGCTTCAAAGAGTTCCCCAGAATGAAACTGCTACACAGTGAAACAATCTGTCCATCTTCTGCTAACACTGTATTTGAAACTCAGCATTAATATCTGGACGATTGAGCCCAGGAAAGTCTTGTGTCTGACAAAACATCCAGCACCCTACCACATGCAAACAGAGATCCTTTGCAAAGCTCTTGGTTCTCAAATGGAAATCTTGACTTGGTTCCATGGAGATGCTGAGGGACTATGAGTGAGAGCAGACCTGAGGCTTGTATGTTTAAATTTATGCATGCTTTTTGTTAACATCAGTGCATCAACATATCGATCTGCATGATCTATGCCTGAAAATCAGTGGGAAGAATGTATTCAAGGACATATCTTGTGGTCAGGACAGATTTAGGACAGCAGTCCTTTCTTAAAAGAGTTACGTGCACAAACCTGTATGAAAAACATTCATAGTCAGGAGCAACAGTCCTGAGGCACATCGTGGTCCCAATGCGTCAAAGAAACCGTTCAACCCTGACCACTCCACTGTACTACCAAAGCAGGAATGTGCACAAAGGCATTTCAGGAAGACCTGTGTAAAACTGGAAAGGAAAGGGTGTGATGCTTCGGGGAGGTAGACTCTTATGCAGAGTGCAGGCTTGGACAGCAGACAGACCTGGGTGTGAACCCTGGAAATATTCTTTACTGTGAAGTCTCGGGATAAGTCATTAAAACTTATATAGTTTCTGTTTTCTCATGGGCAAAATGAGGGTAATAATATGTATCCTATTGCTTTGTTGTGAAATTAACAATAATTCTTGGCACATCGAAGGTGCTTGTGTTTGGATTCTCCAGAGAAAGAGAAACAATAAGATATATAAGTCTACCTATAACTTTATATCCCATATATCCAATTCCATATATATTTGTTATGTGGAACTGGCTCGTGTGATCCTGGAAGCTAAGTCCCGAGATCTGTCATCTGCAAGCTGGAGACCCAGGAAGAACCAATATTTGAATTTGAGTCTGATGGCAGGAAAAAAATGATATCTCAGCTGAAGGCAGTCAGGCAGGAGGAGTTCCCCTTTTTTGGGGAAAGGTCAGCCCTTTTATCCTACTCAGGCCTTCAACTGATTGATCAGGCCCACCCACACTGGGGAGGAAAGGCTCCTTTACTCAGTCTACAAATTCAACTATTAATCTCATCCAGAAACACCCTCAGAAAAACACTCAGAATAATAGTTGACCAAATATCTGAGCAACCTGTGGCCCAGTCAAGTTGCCACATAAAATTAATCATCAGAGTGCTTTATAAATTATAACTTCCATTAATTATAATGACCAGAAGTTCAGTTTACTTCCTTTTTTTAACCCTACTTCTGTTTAACATCCTGCTGAAACTGAAATCTCATAATGTCGCTTTCAACTCAATCCTTTTAAATAAAAAATAAATATTTATTATTTACTTCATAACTATGAATAATAACTGTTTTCATTACTAATAAAAATGGCTACCTCAACTCAAGAGAGCTCTAGAACTTGGAATAAGGAAAATCATCAAAGTGGTCTACTGTTTATAAATTTGCTTTTAAATGAAACTTTCAATATTCTATTGAAAGTAAAAGGAAAAAAAATAACATTGCCATTAGTACAGGTCGCAGGAGCATAACTGGCCATGTAACTGCCATGCCTTAGATTCAGTGAGTTCCCACTTTATGACATTGGGTAGCAATGGCTGCCAGCCTCTGAGCATTTCATATACTAGATCACTTGCTGGTCCACGTGGTATAGAATGGATGTGCCTAACGTCACCCACTGTAGACGTTTGCTGAATGAGAAGTCAAAACTGTGGTTCATCTGGAAGAGCTCCAGCTGATTTCCCATAGAGGGAGTGGTAAAAATTACTACCGTCATGGGCAGAAACTTGAAGGGGCCTCTTTCAAGGGAAAGAGACAAAATCTAGTCCCTTCCAGCAGCGAAGTGGGCAGGGAGTATGGACACCCTGGTTCCTAAACTCAGACCTGGCACCAAAACCTCACGTGACTTTCCTTATCAGAAAGTGAGGGCTTGGACTGGGTGGCTTGTGTGACTTTCCAGCCATGGAATCCTTTAATTCTAAGGGCTGGATTCAGCCTCTCCCTGTGGCAGTCGGCTTGCCCGGACCACATGAGTGAATGGAAGTTGCTGTGTGGACGAGCTCAGACAGGCTGCCAGCAGACACGCCCCTTGGATTCCACCTGGTGGAATCAAATCAAATCCACAGCCCTGCTGTGAAGACAGTGCTGCCGTCACCCCATTTTTGAACCAAGAGGGAAAGTACGTTTTCTTGCAAGTGCAGGCTCCAACTGAGCCTCCGAAACTAAACACTCAGTGAGAGTGATATCGTGGCATTATGAGCTCATTCAGGGAACAAAAGAGTGCCCTGAGGCTGCAGAGTCATGCAGGTAAGAAGGAAATGGGAAAAGGGGATCACTTCTCAGCAAAAGCAATTAATATTCCAGAGGATTAAAAGGTTTTATCTCATTTTCCCTTGCCATTTAAAATACACACAAGCACACGTATATATTTCCTCAGTATAGAAGTATTTTGGAAGAGAGGAAACTCTGCGGGCTGTATTCTGGAAAGCCATATTGGCATTTGCTAAGTCACTAGGGGGTTGCCTATGTCACTATCGAATTAGAAAGGGGGTCTCTAGGGGGCTGCCTGAAAGTGAGACCAAGAAGGGTGATTTAGAGTGGGTACCCCCAAAGTGGACGTTGAGACAAGTTTTGGTGGCAAATAATTTATTAGGGAGTGTTCCTAGGAGAACTCAGTAAAAGGGCAGGAGAAGCTGTGGGACAGGGATAGAGACAAACCAGTGGGCTGTGGAGGAGAGCAGAGGTTTCCCTGATTCTGCAGGGAAGTCTGGTGTGTGGGTTAAGCCTCAGTTTGTCTCTCCTGGAGGCCAGGGAGCTGGGCTTGCTGTTTTTTTTGGTGGAGGGAGCTTTCTTAATCATCAGCTAATGGCTGCTTCTAAGGGATGAAAACTCCCCAGTCCTTGGGAAGACCGCAGGCAAGCCTGCAACTCCTAAGGGCAGTTCTTCAAAGAGCTGTGCCAAGTGCTAGCCATTGGGAGAAAACAGGCACCAAAGTTGGAGGCGGGGCTCACAGAAAAGGGATCCAAGGCATCCTGCAGGAGCGCTAGGTGTTCCCTAAGGCCACTCCTCTGTGGCTCAGATATACTGCATGGAGTCCACTGCATCCAGCCTTCAGTCTGGTGGCCTGAGCTCTAGTCATTTCTCTTCCTGTGACTAGTTCCACGGCTGTAACTGATATTTGTTATCTTCTCCTTCACCACCCATCCAAGATTCCTATTATCCTTTTCTGACTTAGGGAATTTGCCTTCTAATGTGACCGAGACTGTCATCCTGGGCTGTCTTGCTCCTGATTCCTATGCCCTTTTCAAGCTGTAGTTGGTGTAACTGTCCACTCAAAGTAAAAATTTAGCATAGGAGGATCAAGAGATGCCCAGTGGATACCCAGAGGCATAGTTAGAACTGCATGCAATGCACCATTGTTTACTTTCAGGATTACTATGTATAAACAAAATGTAGAATGCAATGATTTTAAAGTCCAAAATATTAATATTTTGTATAATTTTTCAGTTTTATTGAAGTTTGATCGACATGTAGAAGGTACACATATTTAAGGCATACAACCTGAAGTTTTGATATACTTGTACATTGTGAAATAATCACCCCAGTCAAATGAATTAGCCTATTTCTCACCTCACATAGTCACCATTTCTTTTCTTTCTTTGTGGTGAGAACACTTAAGATCGTATCCTCTTTACAAATTTCAAGTGTACAATACACTATTGTTAACTATAGTCACATTGCTGTACATTAGATCTCTAAGACTTATTTATGTTGCATAACTGAAGCTCTGCTGTGTGATTTCACTTATATGTGTATCTTAATCCATCCGGGCCGCTGTAACAAATACCACAGATGGAGTGATTTGTAAACAACAGAAATTTATTTCTCACAGTTCTGGAGGCTGAAAGTCCAAGATCCGAATGCCAGCGTGATTGGGTTCTGGTGAGGAGCCGCTTCCAGGATGCAGACGGCCAGCTTCTCATTGTAGCCCCAAAGGGCAGAGAGAAGCAAGCTTTCTTGGAGCTCTTAAAAGGGTGCTCATCCCATTCATGAGGGTGCTGCTCCAGGACCTCATCTAATCCTAACTGCATCCCCAAAGCCCCTCCTCCTAACACCAACACATTCTGACGTAGAGTTTCAACATGTGAATTTTGGAGGGACACAGACATTTGATAAACATTTGTTTAATTAATGGCTTTATCAAGTAATACAATATGGATGTTCTGTCTACTATGATGAGTACTTGAATTGCTGCTTTCTAATAATTTAATAAATGTTCTTAAAGCACCTATTAGGTGCAAGGCACTTGCTGTATGTAGAGATATAGCATAAAACACTCAGGCTTGTAAAGAATATCAGAAACTATATAGTGACAAGTTGTATGATGAGCATCATGGAAGGGTTTTTGGTTTCTGTGTTTCTGGAATGGTCATACTGTTCTCTACATGCAGAAATTGACCCGAGGTGGTTGCTGTGGTCATGACTTTCAAAAGATTAAGGCTTTGGTGGTTAAAGCAAATACGCCTAATTACAGGAATATGAGGTGGTTTTTCATGCCTGAGAAATGACAACACAATCAAGATAATGTGGTCATTGATTATGTTTTTGGAAATCACTTGTAGAAAATGATCTAGTGTAATTTATTCTCTAATTTTTTAACTCTTCTATTTAATTATGCTGGAAAGTATCACTTATTCAGTTCAGATGAGGCGTGAGACACTTTCCTTACCAGTATGCATTTACTCCAATATAAATCGAATGCTGGTTAGACACCTTTGACATGAACTTCTTTTCATATTCCTGAAGCACTACCATTTTCAAGTAAGAATACATGTTCTGAGGGGACAATATACTGAGCCTTCAGCTCTTTGGGCAAATGGTTTATTATGAACTTTAGAAATTTGATATTAAAATTTAAGTCTAATTGTTTTAGCATTTCACCTTCTCAATAACTGGACATTGAATGTTTATACATATAATCTTTTCAGACCAGATCAACCCCTAAGGTAGTTCCTGTCTGTAAATCTCTGAGAAAACAGCTTGGCAAAGTCAAAAAGAGAATGTGGGCTTCAGATTTGTGCATAATTCTGTGACCTTAAGCAAATTCCTTCATTTCCTTATGCCTCTATTTTTCAATTTGTAAAATGAATAAAATATTAGTTATCTCACCTGCAAGGATTACACAAGATACTATGAGAAAACCTCTCAGCATTTAGCAGTTGCTCCAAAAATGGTAGAAACATGGTACTATCAGCAGTTATGATACTGCTGCTTCCAGTCGGTAGGAAATCCAAAGTGATAATATAAAAATAGTGATATTTTTAAAGGTGAATAAAAATAACTATGGAGAAGTTACTGATTTCGGTCTGGGGCCAAGTTCAGGGTAATCCTGGGTCATCTTCTTATACCAGAAAACAAGAAAAAACTTGAAGGCTAATGAGATCACGTCAAAGGGGGCCTATTTGGGGAAAATAAAAAGCAACAAAAAGAAGACTGACAGCGAGTACAATACATTGGTGTTTTAAAACAGGCATAATGAGAGAGAGAGAGAAGAAAGAGAGGGCAATAAAAACACTTTTTAATCAAGACAATATTCTAGTGAACAAACGTAGGGAGAAATTAGTGAAATAGTTGATTCGGTAAGTATCCAACATCCCATAACTGTTGAGTAAAAAATTCATGAGGCACAGTGTTAAACTATCACCTCACAATTGCAAAGAAAAATATGTGTCTCTATAATGGTAGACAATGTTGACATTTAACCAAGTGATTAAATTCAGGGGGATGGTATAGCTCAAGTGGTAGAGAGCATGCTTATCATGCACAAGGTCCTGGGTTCAATCCCCAGTACCTCCTCTAAAAATCAATCAGTCAATCAATCTAATTACCTCCCCTCAAAACAAACAAATTCAATATAATTACTAGTGAGATAACTTGATATTAAGACTCCTGAAGGAATGCAGTATGGAGTATACAACCTTACCTGTGAAGTATTGTTTCAAAAAAATGTTTACCTGCATTTAATCAAATCTCTAAACCTAATTTCCTGATTACAGGAAATAGAGGAGCAAGATAAATAACTCCAAAAAGAATCAATAAGGCACATTCAGAATGTGGGACATTTTATGACTGGTTAAGACTCTTTGGGTGACTGTCCCATATGAAAAGAGACAGATCAACCACGTTCAATATGTGACTCAACTGTAACCTGGATTAAAAAAAAAAGAACAAAAGAAGAAGAAAGTTGTTATATATAATATTACTTGTGTTCTTAGGTGCAATAATGGTATTGTTGTTGGGCAGAAGGATGTCCTTATCTATATGATCTCATATAGATCATATATGAATATGAATACTTGCTAAAGTATTTACTGTGAAATGTTATATTGTCTCAAACTTACTTTCCAATATTGCAGAATTTTAACAATGGGTGAATCTGGTTGAGGAATAAATGTTGTTCATTGCACAAGCCCTTTTTTCTGAAATTTAAAAATTTTTCAAAATAAAAAGTTGAGTGAGGAAAAAAGTAATAAAACAATCATCTCATTTTTTTTCAAGTTTTAAAATGCTAATTACTGAAACATTTTCCTTTGTGAATCAGTTGTGATAGACATCGATAATTGTGCTCCTTTGTGTCACCGTAGAAGAAATTAGCTCGGTATACCAAGAAGGCAGACAAGTGTCAATTTCTTTTAGGGGCAAAGATGACTCTTTCAGATTACCTCAAGTCATTTTTAATGTTTTTAATTTAACTTTTTACGTGAAGAGTCACATGGAGATAAAGAAGCCAGCATTCGGCTTCACAGCCAGTTTCAAGGCAACCCAGGAACAGCTGTAGGGCCTGCCCTTGTGGTGACTGCCCCAGTTCCGGAAGTGGGAGTGTCTGGTGTGGTGCCTTTAATGGATAAGGTATCTTGGGTCTTCAGCCACAGGAACTTGGTGCTCTTCCAACATGCTCGACCCCCCCCGCCCCTTGTTGCAGTGACATTACATTTATTTCCCGTATTCTGTGCTCCCCCCCCCCCATTTATCTCTTTTCCTTCTTTCTCACCCATGGCTTCTTTTGTATTATGGTGTCCACACTGCCCATTCTTCATATATTTTTCATCTTCTGCACCTTCTACCAATTGACTGCCTTTCCTCTTGTATTTCTGGTTTGCATTGTCCCCAAGAGAAAAAAAAAGTCAATCAAGTTATCTCGGGTCACTTACTGGGTGGGATGACAAACCTTGTGATTCTCAGCCCTGCTACCTTGACTCCACCAGGTGTGCTGGGTCACAGAAAAAAGCCATCTACATGTAAGGAACCCCCTAGTGTTGCTCCCTGGCCTGGCCATGTGGTGTGAGGGTGCAGTTTCCCACTGAATGAAGCAGTGGGTGGGACAAGAAGCTTGATAGGCCTTCATGGTTACAAAGTCTTACATTTTGTCTTACATTATTCTTCTTACATTTTGTCTACCTTGTCTGAATTTGACTTCAGGAAAGTAGAGTCTCTTTTTACAATATGAGAATTGTATTTGCTATGTAATCCTTGAGTCCTCCTTTCAAAGATCTGAGAGGTTGTATTTTGAAATCTGTAAACTTTCAGCTATTGAAAAGCTTCTATTAATCTCAGATGTCCATTCGGATGGAAGAGAGAACACCTCTGTTTAATAGTCCTGATCATTTTTGCCAGCTACATCTGGGGCTGGCATGAAAATTGTCTTGCAACATCACAGTTTCTTTATCCTTTGATTAAAACTCTCTCTGTGTATGTCCTGTGTGCAGAGAACACCAAAGTAGACCATATCTAATTGCCACAAGCAAATGAATCATCTCTAGGGGACTTGAGATAGTCAACAACACTTGGACAATTTATTTATCTATTTGGACTCAGAAAAGCTTCTGAGCAATTTGCATTTTGGGTTTCTGGAATACCCATTACATAGTAGGTAAAGAGATGCTAGGCTGCAAATAAAGATTTTTTTTTCTTCTAAATAAAAAAAAATCCATACTCCCTGGCATTTTTAGATAGTTGGAAATGTCATTTAGTGGGGATAAGAGTAAATTATTAATTAATGGGTCTGGACACACCCGTTAGTAACCTTAATTGAAAGCCTGTGCAGAAGAAGTGTGACTAACTCATGCCAGAAGGAAAGAACTGCTAATGCACATAGTAAATCAGTTTTGTAGGTCACCTGCTACCAGTGAGTGTCCTAGCAACTTGCAATAGTAATTTTACATAATTTCTGTACCTAACCTGTCTGGGTTCTCGTTTGTTCATCTGCAAAACTAGAATGATGCTGAAGATAATCTACCTCCCGGGTTGGTGTGAAGTCTTGATAATACAAGCAAGGCACTTAGAGCCTGGCTTTCAGTATGTGATCAGTAAATGCCAATTGTATTTTATTGGCAAAAAGAGTGATACACAAATGAGGTGAGGGAAGGAATGTAAGTACTATAAGGCGGAGTGAAATAAGTGCAAATTGACCATTAACCTCCTTAAGTTTATGGACAAGGAACAATTGGCTCCAACTTGGATGACCAGGAAAAATTTCATGAAACTTTTGACTGTAACTTAGAGAGAAAGAAGTCCTATAAGGCTTAGATCATTTTGGTAAATCTGTATTTTCACATTCTCCCAAAGACTCTCATTTTGCAAATGAAGACAGTGAGACTCAGGGAGGTTAAGCAACTGATGTAAGGTTAAACAGGTGGGAAGCAGAAAGCAGCCAAGAGACTTAAATTTGTCAGATTCCAGTGGCCTTTGTATTAGTTTAAAAAAATTGGCCACATTAAGACATTGTTTTTGTATCTGATAGCATTAAAGATTTTTTCCTTAACATTTCCTCAATCTATAGAGATGACTTTGACTACAGTAATTGTTTTAAGTCATATAAGGCAGGTTTCTTACATGAAAGAACAGATTTTGAGGCCAAGTCAATGCGTTCACAATTTAGGTACTAGCTCTCCTCCTCACTTATTTTTCCCAACTTTATATATGTAATTGACATGTAACATTGTATTAATTTAAGGTGTGCAATGTAGTGATTTTATATATATGTGTGTGTGTATGTGTGTACACAGTGAAATGATTGCCACAATGTTAGTTAACATATCTGTCACCTCCCATAACTACAATTTTTTTTGGTGGTGAGAACTCTTACGATCTCCCCTTTTAGCAACTTTACCTAGAGCGGAGTTGCCCTTGTTTCTACCAAATACCCATGGATATTATCAAGTGGTGTCCATTTTTTAACTAAAATTCTCACCCTGGGCTTTTGTATAGCACATAATATTCATTTATGCCATGGTGGGTGGCTTGGTTTTTAGTTTTTGCAGAAACAGGTGATTTTTCTTTTCTTTCTGTTTCTGTTGTGCAATTTTCCTTCTACTTCATTATTTTTATTAGAGGGTGGCTCTCCGTCAGCCCTAGCTTTGTATAGAGTGTCATTAGTCTGCCTTTCTACTCTGCCCAGATCCACAGCTTAGTTCTTAGTTCCCCAGGTCTCTCCCCCACCTACCCAAGCCCTCTGACCACCAGACCATCAGGCTCTGATGCTGTCCTTGGAGGATGGGACAGTTCCTATTCCTGGAGTGGTGCGTTCACCTTAATGAGGTGTGATTCCTTGTATTTCCTTGTATGTTCTACTTATTTCAAAAGTTTTGTTTTCCTGGCATTTTCTGAGATATATTTCAGGAGGATTTTGGAATCTTTAGTCCAAGAAATTGAAAACGATTCCAAAATTGGAAACAATTTTGTCAATTGCCTTTGTAGCTAATGTATTGAATTATCTTCCTCAATCATATGCAAAAGATACAAGGCAGAACTCTGTTCATTTTACTAGTAAATACTGGTTCCATTATTACTGATGTCAGTTTGCTATAGAAAGCAAAATCTTTACAACTTAGATCCAATTTCCTGAATCCTAAGTCTAATGAGAATTCATATAAAATAATCTACCGTGTTGAATGCCAGCTCCATCAAAGTATCACCAAACAAACTTGATAAGCCAAACCTGAGTTTATTCTTACTATGGTAAAGAAGATGCTACTTTGAGAGAATCTTATTAATATCTCAGATGAGAGAGGACAGAGTTGAGATATTTATGAGATTTTGGAAGTCTGGCTTAAGGCAAGTCTTTCAGTGGAGGGACGTGGTCATGACTGGATAAGGATAATGATATAATTGTTTAGGAGTGTTGTACATAGCACAGATTTTGTAATGAGTGTTTCACAGGGTCTTGGGCTATAAATTTTCTTCTTTTGGTTCTTTCTATTGAAGATTTGATGGGTATTTCAAGAAGATCTTGGAATGAAAAATAAAGTGATTTGTAACTTTCACATTCCTGGGCAAATAAACTTATTTTCCTGGAATAGTGAAATCCTGTTAATGGAAAGAGTAAGATATATGGGTGTAGATGCTTTCAGTTCTCAAGTGTAGAGCAACAGCTGTTTGAGAACACTTTATAAAAGGGTACAACTTAATGATGAAAGGAATGTCATTCATAGAACCACGCAATGCTGCACAATTCGGATAAAATATGACTGTGGTGCTAAATACACTTTTCTCATCAAGACTTTCAGTTGCAGTGTAAGGACAAATGTGTTCTCTGAAATTGTTTAATGCGATAAAAATGATGAGACACTTCTGGGCACTTTGATTCGTACAAATCCTGAGGTCATGTGCTTGGGAGACTACTTTACTGAGATGCTCATTTTGATGCCAGGAGCCCTATTGCAAAGGTCTTTGTTCTTCTGTAATGCCATCCATGTTCTCAGATTCTCGCACAGCGGCAACCAGAGGACAGAAAAACCTTTTTTTTTTTTTTTTTTTTTTGAGGGCTGTTTGCTTCGGATAAAGAGAGAGAAACAATTCCTAAGGGGACTTCTGGCTTGGATCTTGTTATGCCCCCAGTAATCTATAACTATTGTATGTCATTTCATCTGACACCATTGACTGGAAGAATATTCATTTTTTTAAAACAATTTTTAAAGAAGATCTATTATTTTACATACTACAACAAGAAACCCTACCAATTGAACTACATAGTCATATTCTCTTATCACCTAGAACTTTTATTTTATGATCATTAAAATAGTTCTTTTATAGTTAGAGATTTATTTTCATCACATATCAGTCTGTAGCATACATAAAAAGAACATGTGACAAATAAATTGTTTAACGCATTCTGAAGATGGCTTCACAGTCAGATAGCAACTCTTCAGAAATACTTTTTGACTTGAAGTCATTGATGTTAGAGTTTTTCCAACAAGTGTCAGCACCCATGTCATTAAGAACGTTGCTAGTACAGCATTTCTTGAGACTGATCCTCTGCTGTTTCTGAAGTTCTCCTCCAATGACACTTATTCTCTAAACTTTGATGCTAGTGCTCTCTTGGTCTTATGAGCAAATATCAAAGGGAGATTTTTCAGGTAATAATCAAGACTTGAATTTCTTCCTCAAATGGACCTTAAGTGGTTTGCTGGCTGCTATTTATACCACCAGGAAAAATAATCAAGCTGGTTCTTGTAAGGCAGTGGCAACTATATTTTGACAATAGCCTGGCTTCTAGTGATTGTAAGGTGCCATTAATTGTGTATCTTAGAATGAATGAGATGAAATTTTGTATTAAAAAAGCTACTGATTACAGTATTTGCTCTTAATCTTTCCTAATTTATCCTCTACTATATAATATTGTTAACTTGATTTTCTTAGCCTTCTGGGAGGACTTCGTTCTTAAATATTTAGCTCTAGGACTGAGTACCTGGGCAGACCCTCTGTAGAGTCTTGGAGGACTGGTCGCTTTTCTTATAAAAATCTCACCCTGAAGGCTATAATGTACAATTTGCAGAATGGTGTTTTACTGGTAAAAACATATTTGATTCCTGAGTGGTTTAAGAGGAAGTTTCAATTCCAAGCTACAACATGACATCAGATCAAGAAATGGGCCTTGGAAAACTCACCATTTGAGAAAGAGAAGTGATACTAATATGTCCCTTCTGGATTAGGTTATAAAACCCAAGGTGTCCATGTGTGTGAGCTGGACAAACGTCTGGTCCTGGAATGAAGTGAGACTAATAAATTCATTAAAAATGTCAGCTTCAGTTTAAACTACATGAACTGAGTGGTCCCCACACAGAAAACTCAATAGTTCAGTCTTTTGCTATTCAAGTTTCAACACTCAGCCGTAAACGAATCCCCAGCTGGTGGAGTAACCTCAGTGGTTCTGACTTCTTTTTAGTGGATTTGGATAATATACTGCTGGTTATAATATTTTAAGGGGAAGCATAAAAACAGTTTACATATTTTGGCAACATATTCTCTAGTCTTTAAGAATGTAGTAAAGAATTATGTCTACTGTACATAATTCACAATGACTTTTAGGGCTAGCTTACTTTTTTTTCCTTTAATGTAACAGCCATTCCAAGCTTCTCTGAAGCTTTCTTTTGCATTTCAGAGTTTACTAAGATCACTGGGCTCAGCTCAATTTTCCCTTTTAATATGGAAGTACAAAAGATCTATATTTTTAGTACGAAGGGGCAAGATACTTACACTTGTCCTTCTTTTGAAGTTAACAAGATTCATTGGTCCCAGAGTCAAAGCCATTATCTACATTGGGTCCTGAGGTGTAGGAAATCCATTATTATTAAATCCTGTATACATAAGTATAAATCCTGATCTTGCTTACTAAATACAAAAGGCACAGCCCACGGTTTCTCTTGGTTCTTTTTTTAGTCTAATTTCTAGCTGAGGAAGGAAACAGTGGACACAAACTTGTGAATAACACAGGAGTGGTATATACACACAGCAGCGTGAGGGGCAAGGGCAATAAATTCTTACAGATATTGAGAAAGAGGATAATTGTTGACTGATGTGTTGAGGACATTTCAGTGCAGGAGGCAGAGTTTGCGGTGAGTTTCAGCGACTTTCTTTTCACTGGTTTTACGGGAAACAAGGCAAGCACTTTGATTTTTTGCGTACTAACTCATTAAAGTTTCTTGTTGTAGCAAGGCCAGTTGGACTTGGTTAAAAATGGCTGGGGTGGTGCCCCAGAAGCCAAGAATGTCGTCATTTTTGCTAAAATGGGTGGGGAGTGGGGCTGGAGGCTCAACAGGATTCAGCAAGCAACTTGTTGGGGAGCTCTGCCCCTCCCTTCCTAGTTCTTTCCCCAGGTTACATTCTTTTTCTGAACCATCTGACCTTGCAGGGCCCAGTGCATGATTGCTCCCTGCCCTGAGGTGGAAAAGTACAATCACGATGGGAACGGGTCCAAGAGAAGGTGAAATCAGTACCTTTCTAAGGTCTCCTTTCTCACATTTGTTCTGGGTGGGGAGAGGGTGGTGGTGGAGAGTCACCAGCTCCTTTGACAAGGAACATCCCTGCCTACCTGTTCCCGGAAATTCTCACCAAGCTCACGGACATGCGGTGTGCACAAAGTGATAAAATCAAGTCACATATAAACTATATTCAGAAACTGATGATGTTCACTTTTGGCAAAAAAACCTCAGGTTTTGCATACTGTCAGGTTTCTTCATGAGCTCTTAGAGACTCTGAATTGAGATCTAACAACTGTTTGTTTGCATAAGAAAATTTGCTGCCAAGCTTCTTTTACGCTTTGTTAGTCAAAATGACACCTTCAATTGTCAGGCATGACCTAAGCTACTTTCAGGGTAAGGAGACCTTTGGAATTAAGCTTTTTCAAAGAAAGTTTAGTCACCAGAGGGAACAGCCAAATCCAATCTTCTTGGATTTGGAAGAAAGCAAAATTGGGGCCTTCTGCACTTCCTGAGGATGAATCCCTTACTCAGTATTACCGAGCAAAGACTTGGACTTGATCTAATGCCCTTAAGTGTTAGAGTGACAAGTATGCATAATTTTCAATAAATAAAAATTACTACACTTTCTTAATTGGCATGTAGGTCTTTCCTCCCCCATTTTATTTGTTTTGTGGTATGTTTACTTAGTTCTCTTAAATTTATCATTTAAAATTTACAAATTTAATAATATGCTTAAATTCAATGAAAGTCTATTATTACGAAAGAAAAACCAAAATTTTTTTATTACAAAAATTAACAAATATTTAGTTTTACTGCCTCCTTCAAGACAACATTTACATTTAAGTATGTTTGTATTTCCTTTTCAAAGATAGTTTCCTTAAAATTTTAAATCATGTTTATCGTCATTGCTAAAATACAATTTTTGAAAAGGAACATCATGACTCTCGTGAAAAATGGAAACATGTTTCAAAGATGATATTAAACTCCTCAGTTAGTGAGAGAACCAGGAAGATGTTCAAACTTGCTCAAATGAGAATTTTAAGAATATTTTAACTATTACATATTATAAACATATATTCACACATATATACATACATATACATGCACATATACACATACAATCAGGAATGTCGAAATGAATTTATTGGTAGATAAGGCAAAACTGATTAATATCCTACAGGATGATAACATGTAATTTAATGATGTATATTTAGGGTCATCTACAGGCTGGAGTAAATAGGTATATCAACAAAATTCATTTGCATTGATATAGATGTGACACAAAATTCAGGTTTTATGGCAAGACAAGAAAAATTTAAATATAAAAATCCTTCTGTGCCCTTTGGCTTCCTCTCTCCCCCCACTGTGCATTGTGTACCTGAATTATGCATGGACCAAACCTCCCCCGTTGGCGGGAACACCTGCTCAACCATAAGGAGCAACATTCTCCCAGCATCAACAAGACCACTCCTTAAAGATGACATTCCTTCTTGATCTTGTAAGGGGTCACATGACCCAGCAGGATGATGCTTAGATCTGGGTTATGTAAACTGTGAATAACACATCATTTGACGTAGAGCCCTCTGTCTCAAAAAACTTGTATAAGTCTGCCTTGATTTCTAATCAGCATAACAGTACTCAGAGCTTTCTGAGATGCTCTTCCCAGGTTATAATCCTCAAATTTGGCTTGAATAAAATTTTCTTAGGTAGACTGATTAATATTTCATTGACATAGACAAGAATTATTTGCATTACCATCAGTTTTCTGCAGTCTGACTTTTACCTCTGCAGAGCTTTAAAATTGCCTAATCACTAAAATAGAATCAAAGGCACATAGTTCAGTAGAATTAGATAACCTCTGGCCCCTCAAATGCCACTGAAAGGCCCATCAGTCATCTCTTTTGCCCATTTCTAACTATTGATCAATTTTCCTGGCATTACATTTAGTTACATCTCTGACTTTGGTGAGAAGTAAATCTAATCCTTTTTAGGTGTTATTCTGGATGGAGGGCATGAAGTGTTGTACATTCATTAGTTATGGTATAAGGCCTAGAATTAAGACCCAATATGTGCCACCTTTACATCTGAGGAAACTGAGAGGGCCTTGAATGGTCCAATTGTAAGTTCTTCTCCCCACGCTGCTCCCAATGATATTGACCTTTAGCCAAATAACCCTTCATATCTAGGAGACAAGGTCCAGTTCCTGCTTAATCCTGATTAGAGATGATGTTATCTGCCAGCCCACATAATCATTCAAACAAGCCAATCACAGCCTCCTGTGGTAATGAGGGGGCACATCATCCTTCTGATATTAGAAGCCTGCCTCCCACAGACCTTGGTTGCTCACTCTGGTCCTAAATGCAACCTTTGTGAGTCTCTGTGCAATGTCCTTGGCCCCCAGGCTGTGAGTGTCTGTGACTAATGCTACTGTCAATGTCACCTGTCCTGTGTCGGGTTCAGCCATCCCACAACTGGAGGGTGGGAATCCCTCCCTCACCAACAGGGTAAATAGGAGGTGATTAAAACACTGGTTTGGAGAGTTGAATAAGAGCAGAGCAGGGAAGGAGGATAGAATATATCTGAGGGCAAACAGATCAAGGTCCAGCAGAAAGGGCGAGTGAGACTTATGGGCTGAAAGAATGCTCTAGCTCGGAGAAAATTCATGTGTGAATATTAAAACCAAAGGAACATATATCTATGTATAACTGAATCACTATGCTGTGCACCAGAAGTTAATACAGCATTGTAAACTGACTGTAATTCAATTAAAAAAGTAAAGGAAAAATACAATTAAAAAAACAAAATTGCAGATACAAGAGTAGTATCACAGGGGAAAATGAAACAACTATCTTGATAATAGTAGATATGACTATTAGCACTACCCTTAATTTTGGTGAGGAAATGAATTACTATTTGTTTAAACCAGATATATGAAGAAATTATTACTCTGTATTTAAAGAAATATTGTCACACAAAATGACAAATGAGACTCTAACTAACATTTTATTAATTCCGGAGTTACAAAGAACTTCAGAATTTAAAAACAACAACAACAAAACAATGGGCAGTCTGGCTTTTTCAAAAGAGTGAAAGTTTCTCCAAAATGACTGGAATGTATGGAGAATGCAAGATCATGTTTGCTTAGAGATAAGCTGGACAGATAAGATGTAGCAGCGAAAGCCAAGTTTAGGAATTTAGACTTTAACTTAAAAGCAATGGGAGCAATTGAAGGGGGTGCTATGTGATTAGGGCTGTGTTTAAGAGACTCTTTATGGCTTTTAACATACTGAAGGATGTTTAGACTAGAGATTGGGAGTCAGTTAAGACATCGTTAAAACAATCTGGGTATAAATGTGGTGTCTTTTTCCAGAGAAAGGATAGTAGAGATGGAAATAAATGAACTTAATTTAGGAAATATTGAGGAAGTAGAATTTAGAGGGTTCGGTAATGAACTGGGTGGGGGTAGGGTCACCAGGTTTACCAAATAAAAATACAGGATGTCCAGTTACATTTGACTTTCAGATAAACTACAAATAATTTTTTAGTATAAGTACGTTCCAAGCACTAGTTGGATCACATACAAATTATTCATTGTTTAACTAAAACAAATGTAACTGGGTGACCTGTGTTTACTTGACAAGCCTAAAGGTGTGGTTGAGGAAGAAGGAAGAGTTAGGTTTTTGAACTATGAAGTTGTCAGAGGAGTGAAACAAGGATTTTCTACTTACCCAGAATAGGAATGCTTATTAAAAATCACTCATCCCATGAAGAAAACCCACATCAAAAACATATCTTTCTGAAGTGATTTTGCATTGATCTTCTTCATAAAACATTAACATTTTTTTCCCTTGGGAAAAAGAGAAAAGAATTGTCAGAAATAAAGTAAAAAGATGGGAGGATAAAGCTCCAGCACAAACAGCAGTATACTGTGGAACGCACTTCTGTTTAGGGGCGGGTGAGCAGGGTCTCAGGGGAGAAGACCCTGACCTTGGATTGTCTTGATGTCACATGATTATAGTTACGCTAGTTTCTGCTTCTCATTATGGTTACATGTGAGTTTGACTTTATTTTAAGGGAAGTTGCTCTACTCAACAATGTGGTAGGGTTTCTTAACTTTCAAGGGCAAATAAGTGAGATTCTGGATATTAAATCTTAGCATGAAGATTCTAAGGTAATGAATCACAGAAATTAATTTGGGATGAATCATAAGGCCATAAGAACTTCTCAAAGAAAACCCAGAGAATGTCTTCACAATCACATGGTGGACAAAGATTTCTTAAATAAGACATAGGAAAGAGAAGACCAAGAGTAGAAAATTGTACGTTGCATTTAATAAAAAATTAAAATTCTGTTTGTCAAAGATGTTGTTAAGAAAATGAAAGGACAAGCCCCAGATTATGCAAAATATTTAAAATACATATATCTGACAAAGAACGCATATTAAAAATATTCTTAAAACTCCTAACTCTTGATAATTTTAAAAGACAAACCTAATTTAACATAGGCAAAAAACAGAGATATTTCACAAGAGAAGATACATGAACAGCCAACAAACTCATGGAAAGATAGTCAACTTCGCTAGTGTTAGGGAAATGTATTTTCCTGAAGACTACAATGAAATAGCACTCAACACCCACTTGAATGGCTAAAGTTAAAAAGGCTGACGGAACTTTTGGCGAGGATGTGGACCAACTGGAACTCAGACATGCAGGCGGAAGAATAAAATGGTACATCCTCTTTGGACAATGGTTTGGCAGTTCCTTATAAAACTAAACATATATGTATCCTCTGACCAAGAGATTCCTCTCCTATGTATTTATACAAGAGAAATAAAACATCCCACAAACAGATTTATATTAGTATATTCATAGATGTTTTACTCATGATAAACCCAAACAGAAAAAAGTCCAATATCCAAGGGGGTGGACATAGCTCAGTGATAGAACACATGCTTGGCATGTAGGAGGTCCTGGGTTCAATCTCCAGTACCTCCATTAAATTTTTTTTTTAAATCCGAATATCCATCAACCTTATGTATGATTCTACAATGCAGTAACACCCAATGAGGAAAGAAACAAGCTACTGGTACACAGAACAGCATGGATGCATTTCACAACTTTAAGTTGAGTGAAAGAAACCAGGGAGGTAAGAGAACACGCTGTCTAGTTCCTTTATGTGACTTTATATGAAGTTACAGAAATCTAAACAGTGGTTGCCTCAGAGGTGATGGGGGTGGGATAGGCTGAAAGGGGCAAGGAAGGAACTTTCTGAGACTGCTCTGTATCTTCACTGGGTGATGGTTATCTGGGTGTACATGTTTGTCAAAATCAGTTGAACTATACACTGTAAAGCTGGGCATTTTCTTGCATATAAATTATGCCACGATTAAAAAAATAATCAAAAAGTACACAGTTGATGAAATAAAATTTATATTTTAAGGCAAGACAAGAGAAAGTTAAACAAACGATTCTCTCTTCATGTTTGTTTGGGTCTCCTCCGTCCCTCAGGCGCAGTGAGCGTCGCATTACACATTAACCAGAGTTCCTCAAAAACAAGTTGAAGGTTGCTTAACCATAAAAATCAATTTTTTTTCTTTCTTCTGACGCTAGCAATGTAACTTCTTAAAAGAATACTGTTCCCTCCCAGCTTTGTAGGGGTCATGATGACTTCCTTCTTACCTTGTATGTGCTTACCTGGACTATGTCTCCTCAGTGAACTTTATGTGAAATATCACTGTGTCATTTTGATGTATGATGCTTTGTCTCAAAAATATATATGGCTGTGCCTTCAACTTCTAACAGGTGGTACAGTCCCCAGAGCTTTCTGAGACTCTACTTCCTCTGTTATAATCTTCAGCTTGGCTCAAATAAAATTCCCTTTTTTAAAAAACATTTTTTATTGAGTTATAGTCATTCTACAATGTTGTGTCAAATTCCAGTGTAGAGCATAATTTTTCAGTTATACTTGAACATACATATATTCATTGTCACATTTTTTTTCACTGTGAGCTACCACAAGATCTTGTATATATTTCCCTGTGCTATGCAGTATAATCTTGTTTATCTATACAATATATGCCTGTCAGTATCTACAAATTTTGAAATCCCAGTCTGTCCCTTCCTACCCCCTTGGCAACCACAAGTTTGCGTTATGTCTATGAGTCTTTTTCTGTTTTGTATTTATGTTCTTTTTTTTTTTTTTAAGATTCCACATATGAGCGATCTCATATGGTATTTTTCTTTCTCTTTCTGGCTTACTTCACTTAGAATGACATTCTCCAGGGACATGACATCCATGTTGCTGCAAATGGCATTATGTTGTCATTTTTATGGCTGAATAGTATTCCATTGTATAAATATACCACTTCTTCTTTATCCAGTCATCTGTTGATGGACATTCAGGCTGTTTCCATGTGTTGGTTATTGTAAATAGTGCTGCTATCAACATTGGGGTGCAGGTGTCATTTTGAAGTAGGGCTCCTTCTGGATATATGCCCAGGAGTGAGATTCCTGGGTCATATGGTAAGTGTATTCCTAGTCTTTTGCAGAATCTCCATACTGTTTTCCACAGTGACTGCACCAAACTACATTCCCACCAGCAGTGTAGGAGGGTTCCCTTTGCTCCGCAGCTTCTCCAGCATTTGTCATTTGTGGACTTTTGAACGATGGCCATTCTGACTGGTGTGAAGTGATATCTCATCGTAGTTTTGATTTGCATTTCTTTGATAATTAGTAAAAATTCCCTTTTTTTTCTTCTTAACTTGATAGTTGATTGAAATTTCATTGACACAGCAATAGAGCTCTTTCTTGTTTTGTGAGCAAAACAAATGACACAGATGGGTCCCTCTGCCACAAAAGGTGAAAATGCAAAGGAAACACAAGTGGTTCATTGGAAGGAAGGGTAAGATGTGCAGGTTTGTGTTCTGGTTCCTCTTGATCTCATCCAAATTTTTTAAGCTCAGTGTCCACAGTGTGGATAACATTATAGATGTGAAAGGTCTTCGTAGAAACCCAAGTGATAAGTAGGTACTCAGGAAATATGAGTCCTTTTCTCTTTCTCATCAGTGATGACTGATCAATGTGCTTGAAGAATTGGTTCAAACCAGGATAAGACAGGGTGGTCTCAGGAATACAGAAGCAATCAACAGTATCTAGAAAGAAAGTCCTGAGGGATTTTTGTATTTTTAAGGAGCATCATGTTTATAAATTATATGACATCGTTTTCAAATATTTTGCTTGTTTAATCACTGAGAAAACCTTTTTTTTTAAACAAAGAGCTACTCAGCATTATTTCTTTTTAAAGAGTTACTTGCAGTGATATTTTTCTCTAGGAAATATTTTTCCCAAGAATAAATCTCTGTGTTTGGTGGAAGGCATTTTAGAGACTGCTTTAATGATTTAAAATATTCACAGCTTCTCAAGTAATGCTGAGATGGACGTATCAATTTATTAAGATAACTGAAACAAAATTAAAATTTAGAAGTACGAGGTTTGTAACATGCAAGTTAAAGCTAATGCACTCATGAAATTATAATCATATTACTTACAGGTTAAACATTCAACTCAAACATCTCTAACATTTGTAGTGACAATTTTCAAGAGATATAAACAGGAAATTCTGTCTTGTGGAGATTTCAGTAGCATGCTATTGCTTTAACAGAGTTAACAAATTTCTTCCTTTCAGTAAATTTAAAACTTATGAAATAGTCACTCTACAGAATGAAGAATAAGGGACATATAATTTCAATTTAAAATGTTATGCCATTTTCCCTTCAATAAATAATCAAAAAGTGAAGACTATATATATATATATATATATATATATACACACACATGTACATATATATAGTTTTTATTTAATAGATTTATAAATGTTGCCTGATTTTTACATGGTTGAAAAAATAAGTAAATGAATACTGCTTCTGTACATACTTCTATTTTAAAGCCTATATACTTACTATTTAATACAATTTTCTAACTCAAGCAAAATGATATTGTGAGGAAAGAGATATAGCACATGTCAAAACAGGAGCCCAGAGCCAAATGTGACTATGGGAACATAAGCCTCCTGGAAATTAAAAAGAAATGTTGAGAAGGGCTTTGAACTTCCACGGTGCATAGAATGGCTCATATTAACTAGACTTCAAGAGACTGGAATGCTCCAACTGACTGTTGATTTATAGGTATTTTATTTTTACAATGTGCCACCTTTCTGAGCTTACTGTTTTCCAGTTGGGACTTCCAAGATATAAAATTAAGTCACCTGTAATAATTGCAGTGGTGTTTCTTTCTCTTTAGTATTTTCACATCTCATTTATTTTTATACTGTATTTCAGTGAATGGTACTTACAGGAAAATGTTAGATAGTTATGGAAACCGTGGACATCTTTGCCTATGACTGAATTTAATAGGAATGCATTTAATTTCACCATTTGATGTGACTTTTGTTCGTTTATTTATATACACATAAATATGTATATATTTTCTATATTAAATTAATATTCATCTAAGTTGTAAAAAACAGTCAAGAATGGAAGCTAAATTTGATAAATTAAGTGTTGGATACCTATTGGATTTTTCTTCTTTGACTTATAAATGTGGTAAAACATATATAAGTGTGACTTATATATTTATAAATGATATAAATATGACATACTTATAAGGTTTACTGTATGATTTTACAAATAGTTTATTCCGACTTTAAAATCTATACTCACTACTGACATTTGCCTGTAAGTTTTGTGATATATAAAATTTTCTTATTACTATTATGACTTTCATAGTGAAATATTTTTCTTTTTGTAAGATAAGGAATAGTTTGAACAATACAACATTACATAAACATTTGAAAAAAATTCAACTCTGAAACCATTTGGGCCTTTGGAAGTTCATCTTTGATAACATTTTCAATTAAGTCTATGATTATATAACTGTCAGTGAGTTCATTAACCCATTTTATTTAATAGAAATATTGAATTTTTATTAGTTGAACTTGTTTCCACAAAGTATTTAAGATGGCTAGAGTGAACATTAAAAGCAGGAATATGTCCTTCAGTGGCATAGTATGTGCTGCAATTTAATTCTATTAATGAAAAAGCTATAGTTCTATTATACCCCATATTCATGTTGAGTGGAACAAAATCTTGTGTGCTATATAAAGTCAAAATAACTGGTTAATTTAGCATGTTGAGAATATGTTTCTGCCCAAAACTTGGTTCCTCTGAAATAAGGGACCATGTTTTACTCATATATATATACACACACACATATATTTTATCCAGTGCATCTATACAGTGCTCTGGCATATGGTGAGTGTTCAATAAATACTTGTTCCTTTTTAAAAACACATATGAATGAATCAACCAATATGAACAATCCTGAACACATGAACAATTGAACAATATGAACACATCTTTTTTTAGGAATTGGCAGAGCTGTGCTGAGGACCATGGCACATGGACTTCTAATGACCCCATCTCAGCCCTGGGAGCTGTAGCATGATCGGAACAAGTATTTCTGCTCCTTTTTATTTTAGATGCTGCAAAATACATCAGGCTGGCAGCTGAAGCTGGATTTTCTCTCATTTATCCTGTCGGAGGATAATCGTTAGGGAGAGGAAGGAATACATTGTCTTGTTAGGATTAGTAGAAACAAAAAGAAGATTAAAAGAAACAGTAAAATGTTAAGATTTTCCCTTGGGAGGAAAATACGTTCTATATTATATGTTAAATGCAGGCTTAATGAAAAATATTATCAAGGAGGTGAAACACAATACCCTGGTTAGACTTTTTGCTTTCCATTATCATAATAAAATTACCACTTATTATGTTTACATAACAAAAACTCATTTATTATGGTTATATAACAACCATCCTAAGAAGTTGCTAATTGCTTTTCATTTTTATCTCATTTATTATACATATCAATTCTATGAGCCTAGCAATCTTCTAACCCCCAGTTTACGGGGAAGTAAACTGAGGCTCAGAGAGCATGCGTTCATAAGTTTTGTGTGGCATAAATGGGAAGCCCGGCTGTAAATTCACCCTTGTCTGGCTTCAACACCATGCTCTTATCTACCATACAACATGATCTGATCACTTCTCTTTGAGTTGTAAAAATGCCTTAAAATCTTCTATCTGGGTCTCCTCTACATCACCTCAACTCCTTCACTTTATTTCATTGCTTTCTCAAAACTCAAGGGAACATACAAATCTTCAGGAAGCTGACCCTAATTTTTCTAGTCTTTTCAGCAATGATCACTCTAAATGTTTCAGCTTACCTACTTTCGTGACCATCAGAACCAAATTTTGTTCATAAGACGTAAAGAACTCTGCTTTTTTTTTTTTTTTGACTGATCAATCACTAATAATATTCTGGATGCCTTTTTTTCAGCTCATTTTTGTTTAAGGAAAACATTTTAACAAACTTATAGATGATACAGAGAAATTATAACTAACAGCATGTTCAAAATAAAGGTCACATGCGAAGCATTTTAGTTATTTGATAAAACTGTCATAAATTTATGCTGCCATCATCTCTTTTTGCAAATTTCTGGAGCAGTAAATGATCTTCTCCAACATGTTAGCCTAGTTTCAGTTTTGGAATAGTAACTACTTCTCTTGTTTATAGCCATTTGCCTGGCTTTCTACAAAACATTCCTGGACGTTTTAAGCTAGCAATTTTCCCAAGAACTGAGCACACAAAAGGTCACACTGACCCTGAATTCTCCGAACATTTCCAAGTCTCCTGGCTCATCCAACAGGGCTCTAGCTAATCCAGTGGCTACACAGCAAAAAAAAAAAAAAAAAAAAAAAAAAAGATCACTGCCAAAGACATGTCTTGCAACTTTTAAGGTGGGTTTGCATTTTTTTTCCCTTCTGGAATGAGTTTCTGTCCTTATAAGACAAAGCAACTTTCATTCTTTCCAGACTAAAATTTTGTTTCCGATAGAACTTTATTTCTCTAACCCACCCTAAATGCATGTATTTTGGGATACAATATATTGAAACCTACAAGGGCTATGATAGATCAAAGTAAAGTGACTGAATAGGATGCAATAATAAAATAGAATAATAGTAATTCACAATAAATCTAATGGTACATAAAATAATTATGTACCATAATCAGAAAATATCACATTTGTACATAAAATGACTATAAATATTTTATACAATATATTATATAATGTGTTACTTTATATATTATAGCAAGTACTATTAAATATAATAATACAAATAAAAATAGAAGGAAAGCAAGGTAATTTTGGTGGCCCAAATAGTGGTTGAGCTCAGAAGAGTACTTTGCGTGGAAGAATGGCTTTAAGGTGGGAGTGACACTGCCATGTAACACTTCACATACTTTGCTAACATTTTGCTGACCCCATGATATTAATTCAATTACCCTTTTTTAAAAATACGGAAAAACACACACACAAAAGAAGGAAAAATCACTTACAATTCTACTACCTTTAGTCCCACTAAATTATACAAAGAAAGATGTGAAAATACGTCTTCTTTCGCTTCAGTTCTGCCTACTGAAATAGCCATTGTTTTTCATTTGTTTTTAATAATTTCTGATAATATGTCTTGAAATGGCTGCAGTCTTATCGCCAGAAGCTCTGGCTTTCCCACGACCTGCCAGTCTGTTAAGAGGTATGACCTGAACCATAAATGGGCTCAGAAATACTGATCTGCTAACCATTCAAGTCATTGCTTCCCTGTCACGTGTGCGGAAGTTCTGTGCACACCCACTTTTCAACTGCTTGGCATTATTATTATTCCCTCTTAGACCTGGACCCATTCTTTGCTTCTGCTTCTTTCTAGAATCAGGTGCCCAAATAGCCTCCTGCTCATTCCTTTCTGCTTGAGAGCCCCTCTAGTCCTCCTCCGTCCCCTGGCTTCAGTGTGAGATGCTGCTCCCCAAATTCCCACTTAGCTGCCTTCAGTAAAAGCACACAGGTTTCTCAGATTTACCTATTATCCCATCGTACTAGTAAATGGCCATGGGAACAACTGATTTATGTATACAGTAACAGTGCGGGGCCGACCAGTAAGTTGTAGTTTCTGGGCAGAAGAGCCAACATGCATACCAGTTAATTGTGAATTTATTTATAAAATGTAAGTGTGATCCAAGTTCTATATAAAGTCTTGGAATTTATAAGACTGAAAACTCCTTGAGGGCGAAGACCAATTTTGATGGTAGATACTCAAGCTACATATGTTTTATTCTTGAGTTAATATCACTCTTCTACATGGAAATAAAGTCAAATACAACCTGTAATTTGCTGATTAGTATGTTAACTGACAAAGCATGCTGACAATAAGTGGATATTTCTCTTGTTCCTTAGCATAGAATTAATTTGACATTAGTGATACTCTGAATATCAATAGTATCCTTTAGGATTTGCTGTATATACAGTCATGTAGTCTCAATACATTCTTGTGTCCTTCTTTGCAATCTTTATCAACTAACCGAATTTTTACAACCTTATTTCATTAATTAAGACTTCTGAGATGATACTAAATAAAAGTGGTAAAAGTCAACACCCTTGATCTTGAAAAGTGTTCAGTGTTTCACCATTAAGTCCTATATTAGCTGTAGGTTTTTGGCAGATGTCTATTATAAGATTGAATTAGTTCTCCTGTACTTCTATTTTGCTAAGAGAGTTTTTTAAAAGTTTTTGTTGAATTTTGTCAAGCACTTTTTTTGGCATGTGTTGATATATTCACATGATTTTTACCTTCTATTCTGTTAATCAATTAAATTGACTGATTTACAGTTGTAAAGGCAGTCTTGAATACTTGGTCATGATGTATTATTTCATTATACATTGCTGGATTTGATTTACTAATATTTTGATAAGAATATTTGTGTTTATGTTCATAAGGGTTTTTTTTCTATAATTTTTTTCTTGTAATGTCCTCATTAGGTTTTGGTATTAGGTAATGCAGATCTCATAATATCAATTAAAAAGTATTTCCTTATGTTCTAGGAGTTTATGTAAGACTGGTAGTGAATGTTTGATAGAATTCTTCAAGGAAGCCAACTTGGTCTGAAGCTTCCTTTGTAGCTTTGTGGGAAGGTTTTAAATTATGACTTCAGTTTCTTTAGTGCTATGCAGATTTTCTCTTTTTTTGTATCAGTTTTGGAGAGTTACATTTCTTCAAAGCGTTTGTCTATTTCATCTCGGTTGCCAAATTTATTGAATTATTTTGAACATACATATCTTCAAAATATTTTCCTAATAAACTTCTGATGTGTGTAGGACCTGTAGTTATGCCCCACATTTATTTCTTATACTGGTAGTTGGTTCCTGATGCTTCCTTCCTTCCTCCCTCCCTCCCTTCTTCACTTCTTTCTTTCTACCTTCCTTCCTTTTTCAAAAATCAGTCTTTGTAGGGCTTTATGCATTTTGTTAGGCATTTCAAACCCAGCATTTTAGTTTTGATTTTCTCTATTGTATTTTTTCTGTTTTAATAATATTAATAATTTCTATTGTGTGTGCACCAATTACATCATACATTTTGTAACATTTATCTCGAATTCTCAAAATAATATTGCAGGGGAAGTATTACTGCTTTTAGTTTAAATGTGTGGAAAATAAGGCACAAAGAGGTTAATTATTTTTTTCTTTTTTTGTATCTTATAAATATCAGAGGCTTTATTCGAATTTAGGACTGTAGGATGTCAAAGATGATGTCTTTTACTACATGACAGTGCCTCATGGCAAAGTGGCAGAGTGTTGAATATATGAATTGTGATTCTAAGTCCAGTTCTTGCTGGGGCACTAATCAGCACCACTAAGCGTACCAGCATCAATTCATTCGGGATGCCTGGTTTGCGTAGCTATAAAACTTGTAGTCAGTTTTGATGAGGTAGTCAAACCAGCATATGTACTGATCTCATCTAGAAACAACTTAGTGGTGTCTTATAACTTGCATACAGGCAATCTTATCAAGGGTGTAAATAGCAAAATTCCTGGAGAAGCTAATCATAGGATGGGAGTATAAGAAAATTTACCTTTTATTTCTCGAGGGCAGCTGCTCTCACTGAAGCACAGTGTGCTCTCCCTCCGTTATCCTCCCTCTAGGAGGTCCAGTTTTTGGAGTTTGCTCTCATGAAAGATTTCTTATTGGGTCCAATCCACAGTGATGGTCTAGGAAGATGCCAGGAAGAAAGAATCAACCACATTTGATGGACTGCAAAAGTGACCCCAAGTCTATCCTTCAGAGACTAGTGGACCATGTTAGGTACCCTTCAGTGCCTGAGACTCTATCCTGAAAGAATATGTGTGTTGGAGTAAAATGTATATCAATAAGAATATTTGTTCTATAAAGAGTACATGATTTTATTTTGGAGAATCCTTGGATATGTTGGAGTAATTCTATAGTAGATATAACTTGAAAAGTCTACTTCAGACTAGTTTTCTGTTTATTACATCAAGGTCAGTGGAGTGATGAATGAAGTGAAATGATGATGATGATGAATGAAATGAAACAATGGCTTACTTTAAGCCTTAGACCTCTGCAGCTTTGGTAAAAGAAAATAAATATGACTACCAGGATGGGCTAATTTTTTCTTTGAATGTTTCATCTGCTCACAAAGATGGCTGTGTCTGTGGAGTCCTCTGACTGCCCAGATCCCTTCCCTTTAGTGCTTGTGTTAAGAAGCATCCATTCCTGAACTTTTCGTGACTTTTTCTTTCTCTGCTTTCTAATTTTCTAATGAAATGTATTTATCTGTTTCCCATTAACGTGAGCACTAAGATGAGAGAAGGCAATCAGATAATTGAATTCACTTTACTGATGACCAGTAAAGTCTGACACAGGTCATTGACACTCTTATCCAACTACTAGACAAGGTAATAATAAAAAAATCATAAACCTTAGGTAGAGGTTAATTCTGCCACTATGAGTCCATGTATAAATTGTATGAAATGTTCAAACCAGGCTGATAAAATCTGAATTAGTTTAATGTTAATTGGATTCCTTACCTGGGGAATTGACACAATGATAATACCTCTCTCTTAAGTTTTGCCATGGTGATAAAAATGAGATGACATGTAAAAAGTTATTAGTTTTGTGCTTGTGCCATATTAAATACTCTGTAGGCCACTAACTACATTATAATTATTATTTCTAGAAATATATAGCAGTTTAAGAATATGTAGATTGAGTATAGGGATCTGAGTTTAATCTCTTTTTGAACATAACACCTCACCTAGGAGAAAAATGCATTTCTAAAAGCAAACTTGTACAGCAGTGGTTTTTCCACCTTTTGCAATTCGTACTGCCCCTTTGGGCAATGTGTAGTATGTTGATTTACACATTTCAAGAGTACTTTATAACGTTGATTGGTCATATTTCATTAATAAGAGTCTAGGTTTACAAAAAAAAAACCCACCACCAACACCACCACAACAATAACAACAAAAGCCCAGCTCTTGACTTGAAAAAACATGAGAGGCAAGGTCATAAAGAAGAGCAGGGACCAGCCATAAATCAAATCAAATAATGGCGACAGTGGGGCGAGTGGGAGCCAGATGAGGGGGGAGCAATGGCCTCTAAAATGCAGACTAGAACATTTTCAAATACTGAGTAATCCACATGTCAATTCTCTCCAATGACACTAATTTTTATAAATGACATGTTTATAAATGCCTTTATTACAAAGCAAAAAAATTTCTAGACTCTCATCAAGAAGGGACAAAACACACAAAGAATTAATAAGGCCCCAGATCTATGTGAGGTAGCAGACACATAATCACATTAAGTCAGTACAGTGTGGCCATTGTGCTATGACAGCCTGGAGAAAGAAGTCCAACTCTCCTTGGGGGCCTTGGCAAGGTCTGTACAGAGGCAGAGCCACTGCATCAGGATTGCAGGGAGTAAGTATGGAGTCACTGAGTAGGACACTAGGGGGCCTGGGGACGTTATCCTTTACCGAACTTGCCCTCCATGTTATCCTATGATGTGGTGAGTGTTCCGTCAGTCTTGTCTGACTTGGACTGCATCACCATCATACGGAGGATATTCTATCTCTATTTTACAGGTCTTGAAATTGATGGTCGTAAATAACAAAGGCTCGAGTTTACGCAGTTAGCCGGAGGCAGATGTGACCTCCAAATCTAGGACTGCGTGACTTGATATTTTTCCATTTCAAAACACCACTCTGAGGACATTCCAGGAAAAGTTCCTGGAGTGGCAAAGTTACGGCACTTTGGGACATATTGGTAAGATGGAGAAGGAGTAAGTAGGTCAGTGTCACTAGAGGGTGTCATTTTGGGAACGAGAAAAGGTACTGTAAGGAAAGAAAGTTGAAGGATTGTCTCATATTCTGTTCTCTTTAAGGCTTATCCTGGAATGTTGATGTTTATTTTCACTGGCATCTACTCACTGATGCAACCATCACCCTTATTTCTCATACCTGCATATCTGCACATCATCATATCAAGTTACACACTCATGTTTCGAGGTTTATTCTCTCTCTCTTTTCTTTCACTCTCAGTATCATCTCCATCCTCATGAAAAAATATCACAAACATAGACCTAATATTTAGATCCAAAGTGTGGACGTTCTGTTCCCCCTAAACTCCGAACTCCATTTTATTACCTTGAACTTCAGAAAGAAACTTAAATGAACCAATTGTAACTTACCTGTAGCTATTCATGTCTTTTAGGAGGAATTTTTTAAAAAATATGATTTATCCTTCTGTTGAAAAGTACTCTGGCCAAAATAGAGGCAAAAGTTTCTAGTTCAAAATTCACCAGCCTATTAGTTTGCAGTGGTGTTTCATTTCATATAAAGATGTTTTGACCAACTCTAGTTCTGATCTAGGTTGGTCATCAGAAGTCCTGTGACATCCTTTTTGAAAGAGGTAGAAATGTCAGGCTGAGAGTTTTGGTCAAAGTCTAGGTTAGGTCATTGAGTTCTGCCTCTTAAATCCTCTCTGTGGCTTTTGATAGTATGTTTGGCCATTTTATTTGTCCTCTCTTTGGAGTGTTGGGAAGCTTTCTACAATAGACAGCTGAGCACATACACTTGTGCATGGTACTGAGATCCAACTCAGCAGGTTAATAGATTTGGGAGATTTCTACAAAATTCTTCTACAGTAATAACTGGGAAGTCCCTGGACACCTTTATATTGCAGTAATATAAAGATGTAATCTATTGTTATGTCACATATCATCCCCAAACTTAGAACTTAAAAAAGTGATATTTGTTTTATTTAAGTTTCTTCAATTTATGTGGAGCTTGTGGAGATGAATGTTTCTGTTTCCCTGGGCATTTACTGGACCAGCCCAAAGTCTGGGGACTAAAACCGTGGGATAGCTTGCTCATTTGCATGTCTGACTGACAGATGATGCTGACTGTCAGCTGGGACCTGTGCTGGGGTTATGGTCAGAACACCTCTGTGTGACCTTTCCATTTGGCCACTTGGCTTTCTCATAGCTTGGTGGTTAAGTTCTAAGAGTGAGTACCTCAAGGGAGAGTCAGGTTGAGACTGAACTATATTTTTCTAACTTATCATTGGAAATTATGTAAATGCCACTTCAGCAATGTTCTATTCATTTGGAATGAGTCACTATGTCCAGTCCATATTCAAGGGGAAGGGAATTAGATGTTAGTTTTTTTTTTTTTTTAACATTTTTTAATTGAATTATAGTCATTTTACAATGTTGTATCAAACTCCAGTTTAGAGCACAATTTTTCAGTTATACATGAACATACATATATTCATTGTCATATTTTTTTTTCCACTGTGAGCTACCACAAGATCTTGTATATATTTTCTGTGCTATACAGTGTAATCTTGTTTATCTATTCTGCAGGCATATGCAGACTAGACAGATGTTAGTTTTTTGAAGGGGGGCATGTAAAAACATTTGTGGGATGTATTTTACAAGATTGTACTTATCTTCTTGTTTCCATTTAAAATGAGGAAACAGAGTATCAGAAACTGGTAGAGCTGAGGCTACATCCTAGGCTCTCTGACCCCTACTTTAAGTTTTTCTCCATGCTATGTGTGTTGATGAGTTTTAAAAGTGCACTTTTATAACAAAGAACTTGTGCTATTGTGTCTAAATCAGTCACTGGCAAACCATGGCCCCCGGGCCAAATCTAACACATCATCTGTTTCTATAAGTACAGCTTTATTGAGACACTGCCATATTCTTTCATTTATGTGTTGTCTATGGTTGCTTTTGCTCAACAATCGGAGCTGAATAGTTTGTGATAAAGGCCTTATGGGCTGCAAATCCTAAATTCTTTACTAGCTGGCCTTTTATAGAGAGTATTTGCCAAACTTTGCTTTAAATTGCCCATTTTTGTCCACATGCTTTCTCTAGCTTAATATTGAAACTGAACAATAGGGCCTTAGGTTGGTAGAACTCTAAAACTTCTGACCTGTTGTCGCAGGTGCTAAAGAGAGTTGGACTATGTATTCAAGCTTTGTAAAATGACAAAGAGGTCTATAAAACCTACACATGTTATATCCATTGGGGCTTAACAAATGAAGCAGACCCAATAGGGATTTCCCATAGAGATTTAACCTTACACAGAGTGGGGAGCTGGTTCAACAAGCACACGGGAGACTCTTTCTTCCATACCTGGTGCTGCAACCTCATTCATCAAAGCAGCCATTCAAGAAGGGAGGCATGGGCAGGCTGGAAACTGAGAGGCTGAGCCAGAGCCGATGAGGACACACTGGGCCCTATGAGATAAGTGGACACATCCAGATGAACTGGAACCTGCATCAGTCTCTTACCGCCTCTGGGCCTCCTACTTTGATACCGGGGTGGGGGGCGGTCCTATGGAAGAAGCTGGTGCCCTTTGTGATTCACCTGGCCCAGGAGTCAGAGCTGCAATACTGAAGAGGAATCTGCAGTAGGAGCAGGAGATTGTGCAGGCTTGAATACTGAATGCTGCCACCAGGATTAGTTGCCAGGTAGAAGGTTTGTATGTGCTTAGGCATCCCATGTTCATCTCCAACCATGGCAGGACAGAGAAATGTGGTTGCTACCTCACTTCTGTCTTTTAAATCCTATGCAAACACTAGCATATATGGATATATAGAAGAATATTCATTGTAACATTGATAGTGGCAAAATATTGGAAGCAGCCTGAAAACCCAGCAATAAGGTATAGTTGCATAAAATAAATGTATCCATATGTATATGTACATGTAAATGTCTATCTATGTATCATTATATAGCTATAAAAATACCTGAAAGGATGGCCAATATAAAGAGTAGCATCTTATTTTTTACAAAATATAGGAATAAAAACTCCTCTGTGTGTTTTTTTAACAGTGCACTTTTTAAAAAAGTGGTTTAATAATAAAACTTATTTCAGAATATGAAAGATCTTCAAACTACACTTAATATCTTAAGCATTCTTGTTGAGCTGGTGTCAGCTGGTAAGTTTTTGTTTTCTTTGGTCTAATTTCTGTTTGTAAACAATGACCATCGATGCATCATGTGTACTTTGGACTTTTCTGATACTCATATAGAGGCTGTTCTGAGTATTGGAATTTGGAAACTGCAGTGTCCTACTGTTTGTTGTTGCTGTGTTTTTGGTGTCTTCCAGTATCCCTCAAACTCATGTATTGTAGAGCCTTGAACGTAGAGTTTTGCATCACTTTTATTTACTCTCTGTGCTATTTTCTAACATAAATAAGATAAAAGAACACTTTATTGTGCAGATTCATTGTATTCTTGCAAAGACTGGATTGAAATGTAAGTGTTTCACTTGTGTGGTTGTCAAATATGGAACCATTTTTGTGACATTGAGTCTGTGTGCCTTGAAATTGGTAAAGTTTTTAATCTAAAATGTTACTGCTTTTTCGTGGCCTTCATTATGGAATGCTTTTAATAGTCAACTAGTGACCTGCAATAATTGAAGATCTTAAATTCACAAGTAATTCTATTGTCTAAGGTGGAAAAAGGAAGAAAAAAATGTGTCAAAATCAGAAGTGTGTCTTGGTGTGTGTGTTTCCCTGACATGTACATGTGTATAAAAGATACACATAACATGAATGTCCTTGAGGCTTGAAGGAGGGAGTGTGAATGGGAATGCTTTGAGGAATGTGTTGGTAAAATGTGTTTGCTTTTCATTAATAGTCATATTTGTACTCCCTGCTTTCAGTGTCTAAAAAGCTTGCAATCTAGTTAAGAAGACCAGAAGAGATATAAAAAAATTGTAAGACCAATTATTACTACAGTAAGACACGCAAAATATTAAAAAATACAAATTGAGAAAACATAGACTATAAAACAAGGAGGAAGCTGATTTAGGTTAGGTTAACAGAGAAAGACATCCTTTGATTAGAACCTAAGTTCATTTTACAGTTTCTGTCTGTACAAAGATTATTTATGATATCCTAAACTCTTTGTGTGTGTGTGTGTGTGTGTGTGTGTGTGTGTGTGTGTGTGTGTGATATTTCTCCATTTGTGGCCCTTCATTCAATTTTTTTTTCACTTCAAAAGCCGGAATTTCATAACTGGCATAAACATTTCGATTGCATCAAAACAAACAAACAAACAAAACCTAGAAATAAACTTAACCAAGGAGGTTACCTATACTCTGAAAACTGTAAAATGCTGATGAAGGAAATTGAAGATGATACAAAGAAACGCAAAGACATCTTGTGCTCTTGGATTGGAAGAATCAACATTATCAAAATGCTGGTACTACCCAAAGCAATCTACAGACAGAATGCAACCCCTGTCAAAATGCTCATGAAATTTTCACAGAACTAGACAAACAATTCCAAAATTTGTATGGAACCATAAAAGATCCCAAATTGCCAAAGCAATCTTTTGTAGATCTTTTTTTTCCCTCTTTCTTCTTTTTGTTCACTTTTCTTACGATTTGATAACTAGAGAAGGTCCTTTAACATTTTTTGTAAAGCTGGTCTGGTGGTGCTGAAATCTTTCAGCTTTTGTTTACCTGTGAAGCTTTTTATTTCTACATCAATTCTGAATGAAAGCCTTGCTGGGTAGAGTGTTCTTGGTTGTAAGTTTCTCCCTTTCATCACTTTAAATATATCATGCCATTCCTCTCTGGCCTGTAGAGTTTCTGCTGAAAAGGCAGCTGATATGGAAGTTCCCTTATATGTTATTTGTTGCTTTTCTCTTGCTAATTTCAGTATTTTCTCCTTATCCTTAATTTTTGTCAGTTTGGTTGCTATGTGCCTTGGTGTGTTCCTCTTGGGTTGATCCTAATGTGATACTCTGCACTTCCTGGACTTGAGTGACTGACTGTTTCCTTTCCCAAGTTAGGAAAGTTTTCAGTTATTATCTCTTCAAAAATTTTCTCAGGTCCTTTCTCTCTCTTCTCTTTCTGGGACCCCTATAATGTGAATATTACTGTGCTTCATATTGTCCCAGACTTCTCTTAAACTATCTTCATTACTTTTCACTCTTTTTTGCTTTTTTCTGTTCTGCAGTTGTGATTTCCACTCATCTGTCTTCCAGCTCGCTGATCTGTTCTTCTGCCTCATTTAGTCTATTCTTGTTTCCTTCTAGTGTGTTATTCATTTCAGTGACTTTATTCTTAAACTCTTTTTGGGTATTCTTTATATTGTCCAACTGTTTGCTAAAAACTTCATTCTGTGCACTTATACTCCTCTTGAGGTCTCTGAACATCTTTGTCATCATTACTTTAAACTCTTTCTCAGACAAATTGCCTATCTCTTCATCACTTCTTTCTTCTGAGATTTTATCTTGTGCCTTGGCCTGGGAGGTATTCCTCTGCTGCCTCATATTGTCTATCTTTCTATTTGTATTTTAGGTAGATTAGTTATGTTCCTTGACCTTGGAGAAGTGGCGCTCCATGGGAGATATGCTATGAGTCCCAGCAGTATACGTCTCTTTTGTCACCCAAGGGCCAGTGTCCAGCTAGTCCCAGTGTAGAGTCTGGCCTGGGTTTATGGATTCTTTCCACAGGCTTTGGGATTGTTGTTTTCTTATTTCTGATACCTGCCCCTTGGTGGATGAGGCTGGGCTAGAGGCTTATGCAGGTTTCCTGGCAGGAGGAGCCAGTGCCTGCCCACTGCTGGGTGAAGCTTGGTCCTGGACCTCTGGTAGGTAGGGCCGTGGCTAGAGGCCTTTGTGGCTCAGGAAGTCTGCTGAAAGATGGAGCTGTGTTCCCACTCTGTATGCTGCTTGGCCTGAGGCTCCCCAGCCTTTAAGCCTGCAGGCTGGTGGGTGGGGCTAAGTCTTGGCGCTAATAATCCAATCAAGACGTCAGCCTCCAGGAAAGCTCATGTGGATGAAAGCTCCCATAATTCTTGCCAATAGCTTTTATGTCCCCTGGGTGAGCCGCAGCTGTGCCCTACCTTCCCAGGAGATCCTCCAAAACCAGCAGGCAGGTCTGGCCCAGGTTTCTATGAAATCACTGCCTCTGCCCTTGGAATTGGCACACCTGGGATTCTGTGTAAGCTTCCCAAGAGAATGAAATCTCTGTTTCCCCCAGTCCTGCGGGGATCCTGAAATTAAGCCCCAGTGGCCTCCAAAACCAGATATTCTGGAGTCTCCTCCTCTTCCCAATGCCACAGCCTGGGGCTGGCTGGGGAGCCTGATGTGGGGCTTAGAACTCTCACTCCTGTGGGAGGACCTCTGCAACTTAATTGTTCTTTAGCTTGTGGGTCACCCACCCAGGGAGTATGGGGCCCGATTATATAGTGACCATGCCCCTCCTACCATCCAGCTATGGTTCTCTCTTATGTTTCCAGTTGAAAAAGATCTTTTCTGTTAAGTTCCAGTCTTCCCCTTCAGCAATGGTTGTTTGGCAGTCAGTTGTGGTTTTGTTCCTCTGTGCTTTTTTGGGATATATTTGCATGAATGTTGATAAACCTGTGGAAAGATAAACTCCACATTGTTGACATTAGTTACATCAAGGGAATGGAGTTATAAGCAAGAAGGTGGAAATAGGTAACATTATTTTTTTTTCTTTATATGACTGAGTATTATTTGGCTTATTCATGAGTTATTTTTTAAGTTAAAAAAAATCAGATTGAAATGCTTTCTTCAAACACTATCATCATCTGATGCCAGTGAGTAAGTTTTGGGAGACAGCATATTGCACGGTTATGAACACAGGACTGGCGTAATTTCTGGGCTTAGATACTGGCTTTTCATTTACTAGTTCGAAGGGTGGGAGCAGAATATTTTCTTATTAAGTGTTGGTTTTCTTATTTATAAAATAGGAATAGTAATGTCTGTTAGTCCCTTGTCTTCCACCACCTGCTAGGGGGCAGTTGCTTGTTCCTTTCAGTAATCTCTCAGGGAAGAGGCGGACAACAGATGTAAAGAATTTTAGCTAAATGGTACAATAGCAACATTCTAATGGGAAGCTCAGCAGTATATTACTTCGTTGGATAGAATACAATTCTCTGATTAAGGGCAACATATCTCTCTTTTATCTGGTCTTGGAATAAACAGGAGCAAATGAAGGTGCTTGAAGTCTGATCAGAGAAAAAGCACACAAGATCATCAGTCTTTGTGCTAGCAATTTTTTTTTTTTGCCACGTGTCCTTGAAGAATAGAGAAGTGTCCTTGCCCTTGTCTGTTAAATCTTATTTAGTTCAGGGATTTGATTTAACTTATAGGTGCTAACCTCATGAACAAATTTTTAATCCACCCTATGCATGTCTAAAATATTTACCCAGTAGTGTGTGTATTAGTTTGCTAGGGCTACGGTAACAAAGTAGCATGTACTAGGTGGCTTAAAGAATGGAAATTTGTTGCTTCACAGTTCTGGAGGCTAGAAATCCAAGATCAAGGTGTTCGCAGGGTTGCTTCTCTCTGAGGGCTCTGAGGAAGGATTTGTTCTGGGCCTCTCTCCTAGTTTCTTGGGGTTGGTAGACAATCTTTAATATTCCTTGGATTGTAGGCATATCACCCCAGTCTCTGCCTTCATGTGGTATTCTCTCTATATGTATGTCTGTGTCCAAATTTCCCCAATTGTATTGGGTTAAAGGCGACTTCACTCCAGTATGACCTTACATTAACCAATTGCATCTGCAACAACTCTAACTCCATGCGAAGTCACATTCTGTGGCACTGGGGGCCAGTATCCCAACATATGGGTTCCTGCAGGACACAATTCAACCAAAAACAGTGTGTTAAAAAGGTGATTTATTGGTCCATTGACCTTTTATACACAACCTTGGAGAAGAATGTACAAAGCACTTAGATGCATTAGTAACCACAATGGAAAGATTAAAAAATCATCATCTATTGAAAATTATGACTGTAAACAAAATGTTCATTTAGAAGATGAGCAATCAAAAATGCTGTTTTTGTTGGAAGTGATTTTCTGTGAAATTTTAACTACTTTCTCCACCACTAGTCTTTTCCATTTAAAACTACCAGAGTGTCAGTGTTTTCAAAACAAGTCAACTGGACCACACTATAAATCCAAGTTCTCATTTTTCTTCACTTAATCTTCCTTTATCTCCCTTTTTAATCATTAGTCATCATTATTGATGACAAAATCTGTAACAATTAACTTGACAAAATGAACTAGTTATGAACCAATTGTCACTTCATTTTCTAGCTATTGTTTCCCAACCCATTAGTCCAATTAAGCATCTTACATAAAAGGAAATAGCAATTAGCAAATTACTTAAATTCATCTTATAGTTTTTTGAAAGGTGAGCATATGTTGGCTTAATGGACATTAAGTCTTTGGCAACTCTAGGCTTACAGTTCCTAACCTTCTCTATCCTAAAAACTTTTCTTCTTTCTACAGCAGTAATTAATGTTACACCTTGGAAATTTTAAGTGGAATTGGATCTTTATGAAGTTGGAAGCTGGAATTTTCCTATTTTAACACAAGGACCCTTTATCTTATCATTCTAATTTTCTCCCTTCCTGCCTGTCCTTCAGCTCTTACCATGATTGTCAATTTCTTGGTCCTGTTGTGTTCTCCAGATCTAACATCTTTCTCTTGGTTTCATTTTCCTTTCCTATCATTTATGAAATTTATGGTAAATCTTTAATGATATCTCAACAATTTTCAACCTTAGACCAATCAAAGTGATCAGTGTTTCATAAGCCCTGGCTTCTTAGTAGAGCTGGAGAAAATCTATAATTTAAGCCTTTTTGAATTCACTATAAGACAAACATAGCTTAATTCTGGATTTAGTGGTCATTGGTCTTCAGATGCTTTACTGACATTATAAGTGGATATTGTGGTCATCTGTAACACTGTTCACAAATTTTCCATGTTAAAATACTTATCACCATGGTCTATAATGGATGACTTTGGGGCCTCAGTTGCAGCTGAGAACTAAGAAAAATCTTGGGTCTGCTCAGAGTCACTACATTAGATAAACTCCATGCAGCAGTTGGATAAGAGCCTATTCAAGCCTGAGTCTTGACTAGGCTTCTCATTTTGATAAAGAGGATGTCAGTCTCCCTATGGGCCTGTCAATGTATAACAATCTGCTAGCTGTTGCCTACATGCTATGTGATCTTTAACATGAGCCAGAGAATATAATTTAAAATCCCTGCTATGCATTTTTTTTTAATCAGAAAAGAGCTTGGGGTAACAGTATTCATAGAGAATTGACTAAAAAATTTGTAATCTATGTGCTTCTGGAAATATTTCAGATTCTATCCTTAGATGATGATGAATTAAACCACATTTTCAGTTTGCACATAAAATTCCTTTTATGGAAATTATGTGTTGGAACTACGTCATTGGATTGTCTAGGGAGGCCAACTGGGAGGTTGCTTACTGTACCACATACTTCCATGTTTGTGAGGACACAGAGGAGAGATTTCTCTTAGGTTTCTCTGTTAGAAAAAAGTTTTTTTCTGAGGGAACATCTATTTAATTCCCTTACTTGTTAGCTAGGAAACTTATAATATAATTGTAGACCAGCTACTTAAATAAGATTTCACATTATGCAGTTTGTGGTGTAACTTTAACCTTGACCATTTGTGATGGTTAATTTTATGTGTCAACTTGACTCGATAACAGAGCCCAGATATGTGGTCAAATATTGCTCTGGATGTTTCTGTGAGGATTTTTTTTTTATTTGATGAAATTGATACTTAAATTGGTGAGCTTTGATTAAAGCAGATTGTCCTTCACAGTATGGGTGGGTTTCATTCAATCAGTTGAAGGCCTGAATAGAAAAGACTTTGCTAGCAGGTGGCTTTTGGGCTTGAACTATAATACTGGCTCTTCTTGGGCCTCCAATGTGCTGGCCTACCCTGCAGATTTTGGATATGCCAGTTTCTATAATCTTGTGAACCAATTCCTTAAAATAAATCTCTTTCTACTTATATACACACCCAATTGGTTCTGTTTCTCTGGAGAACCCTGCTAATAAATCATTATTCCTTCTATGCTTGTTTTATCTTTGCCTCAGTTTCCTCACTTTATTTTTTATGCTACATATTTTTTATACTATTACAATTCCTTTAAAAAATTAAATGTAGGATAAATATATAATTCAACAAGTAATACACAGAAAGGGTGACTTCTAAAAATCTTCAGAAAAAAATGCATGTTTATAGAGTCTTTTAAAACAAGGCTATTCTGTTGGCCTTGAAAGGGCAAACTTCCGTATTCTGGAGAGAGCCACATGGCAGGGAATCATGGATGGTTTCTTGGAGATGAGAGCGTCCCTCAACTGACAACCAGCAAGAAAGCAGAGATCTTAGTCCTTTAGCTGTATGGATCTGAATTCTTCCAACAACCAATGGGCTTGAAAGAAGACCAGGAGCCTCAGAACAGATCACAGCCCCTGATAACTCCTTGACATCGTCCTAGTGAGGCTGCAAACAGAGGATCCTAAAAACCTGAGCCCAGACTCCTGATCCATGAACAATGAGAGATAACACATTTGTGTTGCTATATTTAATAAACTTAAGCCACTGTATTTCTGGTAATTTTTCACCCAGCAACAGAAAATTGATACAAGGCCCAGATTTAGCAATATCAAAATAAATTCTTGTAAGACAAATTAATCATGCAAATAGCATCAGACTGTCATCTGACTTGCTTACGTCAATGCTTTATGCCAGAAGGCTGTGGAGTAACACTATCATGATATTTGAGAAAAATAATATGAGCCAAAGTCTTTATGTTCAGCTAAACTGCCTTTTAAATATAAAGGCTGTAGACAAACTGCCTTGAGCATGTGAGAACTCAGAATTTATTGTTTTCATGAGCTGTTCCTGAGGAATATACTAGAGAGAGATTGTCAGACACTCAAATGACTGGAAAGGTGTTGAAAACAGAATTAGTTGTGAGCTTGAAATATACACTGACCTGTACAATTCAGACAAAATGATGACTGTAACAGGAAAGCATACATATGTAATGGCTATATCCTCTGGCAATGTAGACATAGTACAGAAATAAAAAATGGAGGCAGAATGAGAAAGGCATATAAAATACAGAATACAGCTTATTCATCTATTGTTAATAACTGAAAGCAAAAGATAATGCTTCAAACCAAATGCAAGATAGCAGAAGAAAAGAAAGAAGAATCTACTAGTTAATTTTAATATAATATGCAATAGGAAATTTGTAGCCAAAATATACATGGTTTGCATGTATTCTATTCATATGGCTCAAAGTAGAAAATTGGTTGATACTGATAAAAAAATGGAACCTAATGGAATTATATAAAGATATTGTATATAGGCTGCCCTGAGGAAAATCAGAGAAAATTTTCTACGTAATCTTCATACTCTACTCTGGAGAAATTGTTTGGATAATTGAGACTATGAGATGAAATCAATTTTGTAATATGCTGCAGTTTATCTAATAAACTGGGAGATACCAATGCATATGTATATCTGCTTATATTTAAAAAATAAAGGTTAAGCCATAAAATTTAAGAAGTTATATTGGAGATTGGAGGAGATGGAAATTAGGCTTCTTTGAATACATCTCATTTCACAGATACAATTTTTGGGTCATGTAAATAGTTTGCATAATTATAAAACAAAGTTCAGTTAAAAAGTTGGTTCTGAATCAATTAAAATTCTAAAAATTGAAAGTAAGATGAAATAAATGAACATAAAAATGTATCCAGGTGTTGCAGAATTCTACAGAGGAGAACTTCTGCATTTAGGTTTTAAATCCCAGTTGTTTCTGCTCTGCAGTTGGTTTTCTACAGCCCTCATGGGATAGAGCCTGAGGACAAAAAAAAAAAAAAAAAAAGAAAACCTTGAAAAATATATTTTTTCAAACATTTTTTTCTTTGTCACCCATCTATGGTAGTTTAATAGTGTTTTTTGATGCTCATTGGGTGTGACCTCATACCTGAGCTGGCTTTATACATGGTTTGACTTAAGAATGAAATACTAGATTCAAATGAGTGAAAATTCTTTTAAATTGCCTCTTTTTACAAATACAGTAACAGAAAAAAGTAAACAAAATGGAAAGTGAATTATTTTTATTTATTTATTTAATCTATTATTTCCCTCTCCTTTATTTATCCCTTTCCTGTTAACTTTCAATTTCTCTTCCTTGGTTTGGGAAAAATCTAATCAAGCCTTGTGACATTTTAGGAAGGGTCTTTTGTTGGTCTGGTTAGGAGAGTTCTGCAGAGGAGGGGAAAGAGAAGGCTAGAAAATGTGGCCCAAAGCTGTTTAGAGATATTGGTCAAAATGTTCCCGGTGGTTTTCCTTGGAAGTTCCTGAGAGTTTATTTTTTCTTTTTCCCACATATTTCCCTTTCACACTATATTACTGTATTGAAACAATAAGAAAATGAAAAGTATTCCTTTTTTGGTGTCAGCAAATAAACCCTTCACCCTCCCCCTTTGTCCCCCAAATCCCTTAGCTTCAGAAGGTTTTGGCGACACCGCCTGCCTTGGAAATTGACTGATGAGACCATCTCACGCCAACCTTGTTAAGCTTTTATTCTTTTATAAGTTGTCTCAGAGATGCATATTGCAATGAGATATAAAAATCTTGTTTATTACAATGTCCTTGCATGACATATATAAAATGTGTTTGATTTTTTTTCTTTCATAAAATAGTGAATTTCCTGACCCAATGGAAAAAGATTGCTGGAAACTATAATTACATGTTCTGAATAGCTGTGAAACACAGATGCTAGAGGCATAACAAGCATCTGAAAGCATTATTGCAGTTTGTACAGTTGCCTTTTTGAAAGGCATATGCTGAACTTTATCTTCTTAATTTTTTTTTTAATTTTTCAAGCAGAAGCTTGCAGGGAATGACTGTACTGGAAACTGTCACTCCCTTGGATTAGGACCAAGGCCAGTGATGTAATTGAAGGGGATAAGGAAGGAGGCCCTTCCCCAAATGTTTCCCCACTTAAGAGATGATTTATCATATCAAATGGGGTACATGTTAAAGTCTATCAGCTCTTTCTTCACCTCACAGCTTTCATTACTCATCTTGGACTCATCCCATGTTCTCTCAAATGAGCTGGTTCAACGTTTGCCCAGCAATCTTGCTTTTTTGCTCTCACCAAATAAAAGCTTTCACAAACTCCAAACTTGTATCAGTCCTTTATTTTCTCCTCCATCGAAGTATAGGATTCTCCCATAAGCATGTAATAATGCTAGGCAATGAAGATACTGAGAGGTCTTACAGGTGTTTGGGGAGGGGGTGGTGAGAGGGTTTTATATGTGGGAAATATGTGAATTCTTGTGGTAGGATGTTTGCAAACAGGGCTGCCAGTCCCAGCCCTGTCTGTTCGTTATATACCATTCCCTTCTCAGGACGGGGAATCTATTCCCCTTCCTACTGAATCTGGGCTGACTCTGTGACTTGCTTTGACCAACAGAATACAGAGAGATGACCCTGGGTGACCTCATACTTAGGTTTTAAAGAGTATTGTTGACCTCTTGGGATCCAGCACCATGCAAAGGAGCTTGAGCTTCAATAGCCCCTAGAATTTTTATTCACACTGGATGAGTTACCAGGTACTGAGAGTAAAGCCATCTTAGAAATTCAACCCCAGTCCAACACTTCATTGAATATCCTGTAATATCATAAGAAGCAAACAAACTACCTAGCTGAGCCCAGCCAATCCACGGAATTATGAAAACTATAAAAAAGCTTTGTTGTTTTGAGCCACTAAGTTTTGGGGTGGTTTGCTATGCAGCAATAGATAACTGGTACAAACACCAAGTTCAAACATGATTTTGCCTTCACATACACTTCCCTTATAGGAGGGGGGATAGAGCTTGGCTTAGTGAAGTATTTGTTGGGGATGATGAAGCCCTTCTTTGGTTTTTCCCCCGTTTACTCACGTACCCTTGTTAAAGAAAAACAGAGCCTGTTTGTTAAATGTGGCAAAACAGATTCTATTCAGGCTACTGCAGTAGGGAAGAGAGACTCCAGTACAGACTGAGTTCCACTCCAGCTAAGACACAGTTGACAGAGATTTTTAAAGGGAATGGAGAGGGAACAAAAAGGGACCATGCAGAAGAAAAATGGGTTGTGGAGAGGGACTAGAGGGCAATGTGGAAGTGGAAAAATAACAGAAGATAGGTGGATAATTACTGAAAATGGTTTGGAAAGGTGGGTTGGGACAATAAAATTTTTTGCAATTTGGCAGCGCTGTGTTTTCTTGAGCAGAGGCTCAGCCTTAGGGTTAGGGTTACCACTAGGATCATAGCCCAGAGCAGGTGGAAGCCAGGCTGAATTTCTTTTAGCACAGTGTTTGAGCAAGTCCTTTGTGCCACATGGTCATTCACAGTTCACACTATTCTAAGCCAATGACCTAAAGTCCTTCTTCATAGATGAGATAGAGCATGCACTCAGCCTCCACACTAATGAATTCATCTTGGTGGGGTGAGATGTTCCCCTATTTAAATTTCCCCCTCCTTCTCTTTGTTCTGTTCCATCTCATTCCTTATAGATTTTGTACTTCTTCTTTCTGTGCTTTTTATCTTCTATCATAACCTTTGCAATATCTCCTCCTCAACACTTCAAGTCTCTCCATTATTACTATGAGTCTTCCCTCACATTGAACGCTTTCTAAATTCTTTCCCTTTTCTTTGCTTCATGATCGAGTTCTATGGGGATTATTTACACATACTTTCCTCACTTTTTATCACCTACTCTAAGGAAATTTCCCTCTCTATTGAACTTTTGCTGGAACAAACTCACCAGTGGTCTTTGAACTTCCAAATCTAGTGAAAATACTCATCTCATCTGGAAACTTTATTTTCCCAGTGCTCTTTTGGTTTTTCCACTCATCTTTCTCACTGTTTTGTTTCCAGTCATGTTTTAGCTGCTCATCAATCACCTTTTAATGGATGGCTGTTGACCTGTGTTCTTTCTGCAAGCCTGTTTTCTCATTGCATGCTCCCTGATTTAACTCACTTATTCCTATGTTACATGCTGAAGATTATTAATGTATGTCTTTGGTCTGGTCCCTGCTGTTGAATTATCTTACTGTCTTTCGTAGCTCTCTGCCTGAATATGTGAGAGGTAATCCAAACTCAGTAATTTTTTGCTACCACTCCTGGCCCTTGCCAAACTTTCTCTCCTGTGTTTTGGTTGGGTAGCACCTTCCTTTTGTGAAGCCAGATACACAGGCCTGATCCTACTCTACTCTACTTCCCCCTATCCCCTGAATCTTATTGGTTTCTGAGTCTTAAATATATTATTATGATTTCTCTGTTGGTCATTTCCACTTCCATGATCTTAGCTGAGATCTCCTGCCTGGACTGTTTTAAAACCCAATTTTTAAGTTGCTTTTCCCTTTTATTAACTGTTAGTCTCTCTGTACTCATAGCAATGGTTTTTTTTTTTTAATAAAATTTTGATTACACTGTACTTTCTGCTTCAGCAACACTCATAGCTCAGCTGAAGTGCCATTTTCTGTCTGAAGCCTCTGCAGTGTTTTCTTGCCCCTCCTCACTCTCTCTGCTCCTCCTACTCCCCTTGCACAAACCTCTATCAATGCACCCAGCACACCATTTTTCAGTTTATGTGCTTTAAGGTCTTAAGGATTGCAGCTTCTGTTGCTGACCTCTTGGGATCCGTGTAAGGAATCTTGAGCTCAGTCAGCCCTCAGATGTTTCAGTCACAATGGGTGAGACACCAGATAGGAGGGTGAAGCCATCTTAGAGGTTCGAGCCCCAATCAAGCACCCTAAGTACAGCAACAAGGGTGACCCTAGTTAATATCAGAAAGATACATTTCTAGTTTCTTTTGTGAAAAGACTGTGGTTTGATCTTTGCTTACCTATCATTTACCAGAGGGGCTGACAAAGTATACCATGGGCTAAATCCAGCCTGCTTCCACTTTTTGTAAATAAAGTTTTAGTGGAACACAGCCATGCCCAGTTGTTTGATGTATTGTCTGTGGCTTGTTTCATGCTACAATGACAGAGTTGAACAGTCACAATGGGGACCATATGGCCTACAATGCCTAAAATATCTACTATTTGGCTTTGTACAGAAAAAGTGTGGTACTTCTGTTTGTGAATGAATGGATAAAAAGTGCCATGGCATATATAAGGAGAAAACTCTAATTTGAAATGATACATGCACCCTAATGTCCATAGCTGTACTGTTTACAGTAGCCGAGACATGGAAGCAAACTGAATGTCCATAGACATATGACTGGATAGAGAAGATGTGGTGTATATGTGTGTGTATACACACACTCACACACACACAATGCATATATGTTGTATATATATATACACACACACACACACGTATTCCACTGTATATATATTTGGTAACTTATGGTTACCAATGGGGAAAGTGGGGGGAGGGATAAATTAGGAGTTTGGAATTAGAGATACACACTACTATATATAAAATAGATAACCAACAAAGACCTACTATATAGCACAGGGAACTATACTTAATATCTTGTAATAACCTATAATGAAAAAGTATATATATATATGTATGCATAATTGAATCACTGTGCTGCACAGCAGAAACTAACACTACATTGCAAATCAACTACACTTTAATTTAAAAAAGTTCCATGAAAAGGATAAATCACATTATGAAAGAAGAATGGTATATTACTTAGGGTAACTATAGCTGATGTAACAAATAAACTTCAATATTTTTGAATTTAAACAAAATTAAGTTTTCTACATTGTGTGAATTAATAGTTAACAGGTTAGCAAGAAGTCCTCCTCCACATAGTCATTTAGGGAGCCTGGTAAATGTAAGTTCTTTAGCAGGGAGTCTCCCAAGTAATCCTGGATGTGAAGAAGTTCGTGTTCCTTGAATGAGAATAGAACATAATATTATTATAAGCAGAGAGTAGACTCTGCCACAAATAGTATCATTACCATTGGTATAATTTTATTAACAAATGTGTCCTTTATGCAAACACTTGTTCAAGTTCATTTATTAAGCTAACACTCACATTAATTATTTTCATAGAATCTTCTACCAGGCACTCAGGTGGGATCAAAGGCACTTTAGTAAGATTGGCAACATTGGTAAGGACTCAGTTGGGAAAGAAAGCAAGGAACTTTTGGAGCATGGAACATTTTGAAGGGAAAAAGGCACAATGTAGGGCTTTTGTTAGTCAGAAGAAGCATTAGGCCTTGAGTTCCTAAAGGGTTGAGGTGACAACTGTCCAGAAAGGGGAGAGACAGAAAAAGAATTGCCAGGGACTGGAAGACTAGCTTCACATCTTTGTCTTGGTCTGCTCGTAGCACAAGATTTCAGGGGACATATGGCAAAGGTGATCATGCATTTAGAAATTGTCCTGGAGACTGCCACAGAGCAGAATCTAGGATCTCTTTTTGGGCAGGGAGTCACTTTTCTTTTAAACAGGTCCCAAAATAACAGTAATAACAAAAGTGATGAGAAAGCAGATTACAGAGTTCTAGAATTTCAATGATAGGAATGTGAAAACTATTAAATTGAAAATATGCGCTTCTTTTTTTGGTGTACTATATTAATTGATTTTTTAAATTGATGTATAGTCAGTTACAATATGTCAGTTTCTGTTGTACAGCATAGTGTTTCAGTCATACACATACACACATATATTTGTTTTCATATTCTTTTTCATTATAGGTTACTACAAGATATTGAACATAGTTTCCTGTGCTATACAGAAGAAATCTGTTGAAAATGCTTTCTTCTGATGGATCAGGCTGTTGTTTTATGGTTGTAAGCTCTCTGTGCTCACTGAGTTCTGGGGCTCATTGAGTTTGCGACTTGGAGAAAAAAAAAACACATGAAAAATGAACTGATTTTTCAGAAAAGGAAGCTCTCTCGCTTTTAACATTAGGGGGAAGAAAGAGGGCTAGGTAAGAAATAAGGAATTTTAAGGAATCCTTCTTTGTCTAGAAATTTTAGTTTCCCCAAAAGTCCATGAATTACATATTTACTGAGCCAAAAGAGATAAGCTAAGATATACTATATTCCCTCAAGTAGTTTATTTTTCATTCTATTTAAAAAAATTAAAGTATAGTTGACTTACAATATTATATTAGTTTCATGTGTACAAGATGGTGATTTAATAGTTTTATAGATTATACTCCATTTAAAGTCATTATAAAATATTGGCTATATCTTCTGTACTATACAATATATCATTGTAGCTTATTTATTGAATGCATAGTAGTTTGTACCTCTTAATCCTCTACCCCATATCTTGTCCCTCTTCCCATCCCTCTCCCCACTGGTAACCACTAATCTGTTCTCTATCTGTGAGTCTGGTCCTGTTTTGTTATATTCATTAGCTTGTCTTATTTTTTAGATTCTACCTATATGTGACAATACATAGTACTTGTCTTTTTCTGTCTGGCTTATTTCACTAAACATAATACTCTCTAGGTCCATCCATGTTGTTGCAAATGGCAGCATTCCATTCTTTTTTATGGCTGTGTAATATTCCTCTCTCTGTGTCCATGTGTGTGTATACACCACATCTTTTTTATCCATTCATCTGTTTGATGGACACAGATTTCTTTTATGTCTTGGCAATGAAAAATAATACTACTATAAACATTGAGGTGCATATATCTTTTTGAATACTATGTTTTTTTTTTTTCCCTTTGGATACATACTGAGGAATGGAATTGCTGAATCATATGGTAGTTTTATTTTAAGTTTTTTAGGAAATTCCATACTGTTTTCCATAGTGACTGCACCAGTTTACATTTCTACCAGTAGTGTACTAGGGTTCTCCTTTCTCCATATCCTCACCAACATTTGTTACTTATAGACTTTTTATGGATAGCCATTCTGACAATTGTGAAGTGACATCTCACTGTGGCTTTGATTTATGTTAGTGATGTTGAGCATCTTTTCATGTGTCTGTTGGCCAACTGCATTTCCTCTTTGGAAAAATGTACATTATTCAGGTCTTCCTGTCAAATTTTTAATCAGATTTTTTTGATGTTGAGTTGTATGAGCTCTTTATATATTTTTGATATTAACCCCTTATTAGTCATATCATTTACAAATAACTTTCTCCCATTCAGCAGGTTGCCTTTTTGTTTTGCTGATGGCCTCCTTTGCTGTGAAAAGGATTTTAAATTTAATTAAGTCCTATTGGTTTATTTTTGTTTTCTGTTTCCTTTGCCTGAGGAGACAGATCCAAAAAAATATTGCTATGACTTATGTCAAAGAGTGTTCTGCCTGTGTTTTCTTCCAGGAGTTTTATAGTTTCCAGTCTTAAATTTAGGTCTACAATCCATCTTGAGTCTGTTTTTGTATATGCTGTGAAGAAATGTTCTAATTTTATTCTTTTACATGTGGCTGTCCAGTTTTCTCAGGAATACCTATTACAGAAGTTCTCTTTTCCTCATTGTATATTTTTACCTCCTTTGTAGTGGACTATATGTGCATGGGTTTAATTCTAGGCTGTCTATACTGTTCCATTGATCTATGTGTCTGTTTTTGTGCCAGTTTCATATTGTTTTGATTACTGTAGATTTTTAGTATAGTCTGAAGTCAGGGAGCCTGTTACCTCTAGCTTTGTTATTTTTTCTCAAGATTGCTTTGGCTATTTGGGGTCTTTTGTGGTTCCATATAAATGTTAGGATTATTTGTTCTAGACTTGTCTGAACAATGTCATGGGTATTTTGATTGAGATTGCATTAAATCTGGATTCCTTTGGGAAAATACAGATATTTTAATAACATTAATTCTTTCAATTAATTAGCACAGGATGTCTTTCCATTTCTTTATGTTATCTTGAATTTCCTTGATCAATGTTTTGTAGTTTTCAGAGCACAGTTATTTTACCTCCTTGATTAATTTCATTCCTAGGTATTTTATTCTTTTTAATGTGATTTTAAACAAGATTGTTTTATAGCTTTCTCTTTCTGATTGTACATGTTTAGTGTATGGAAAAGCAAAACATTTCTGTATACTTACCTTGAGTCCTGCAATCTTACTGAATTAATTTATTAATTCTAATAGTTTTTTGGTAGAGGCTTAGGGTTTACTATATATAGTATCATGTAATCTGTAAACAGTGACAGTTTTAATTCTTCCCTTCCAATTTGGATTCTTTTCATTTCCTCTTTTTCGTTTGATTGATGTAGCTAGGACCTCCAATACTGTGTTAAATAGAAGTGGCAAGAGTGGGCATCCATGTTTTATTCCTAATATTAGAGAAAAAGCTTCCAGCTTTTCACCATTGAGTAAGATGTTATCTGTTGTTTTGACATAAATGACCTTATTATGTTGAAATATATTCCCTCTATGACAAATCTGATAAGAATTTTTATCATGAATGGATGTTGAATTTTGTCAAATGCTTTTTCTATGTCTATTAAGATAATTATGTGACTTTTTATCCTTTGTTTTGTTAATGTGGTGTATCACATTGATTTGTGGATACTGAACTATCCTTACATCCCTGTAATAAATTCCACTTGATCATGGTGTATTTTTTTTATTGCTTAATTCAGTTTGCTAGTATTTTGTTGAGGATTTTTGCATCTATATTCATCAGAAATATTGGCCTGTAATTTTCTTCTTTTATAGAGTTTTTGTTTAGTTTTAGTATCAGCATAATGGTGGCCTTGTATGATGATTTTGGGAGTGTTCTCTTCTCTTCAAAATTTTGGAATAGTTTAAGGAGAATAGGTATTAACTGTTATTCATATGTTTAGTAGAATTCCCTGGTCAAGCCATTCTGTCCTGGACTTTTGTTTGCTGGTAGATTTTTCATTACAAATTCAATTTTACTAATGGTAATCAGAATGTTCAGATTATATATTTCTTTCTGATTCAGTTTTGGAAGTTGTATGTTTCTAGGAACTTATTCATTTCTTCTATGTTGCCAAATTTGTTTGCATATAACTATTTGTGAATCTTTGTATCTATGTGATGTTGATTGCAGTTTCTCTGGTTTCTTTTCTTATTTTGTTTATTTGGGTCCTCTCCCCTTTTTTTTCCCTTGTGAGCCTGGCTAGAGACTTATCAATTTTGTTTATCTTTTCAAAAAATCAGCTCTTGGCTTCATCAATCTTTTCTCTTTTTTTGTTGTTTCTATTTTACTTATTTTCTTTCTGATCTTTATTATTTTCTTCCTTCTGCTAACCTTAGGCACTTTTTTTTCCCTAGTTCCTTTTGATAGTAAGTTAAATTGTTTATCTGAGATTTTTATTGTTTCTTGAGGTAGGCCTGTATTGCTATAGACTTCCCTCTGAGAACTTTTGTTGAATCTCATAGATTTTGGAAAGTTATGTTTTTATTTTCACTTGTCTTGAGGTATTTTCTGATTTCCTCTTTGATTTCTTCATTGATTCATTGGGTCTGTGTGTGTGTGTGTGTGTGTGTGTGTGTGTGTGTGTGTGTGTTTAGTAGCATGTTGTTTGATGTCCACATGTTTATATTCTTCCCATTATTCTTCCTGTAATTGATTCCTAGTTTCATACATTTGTGGTTAGAAAAGATGCTTGATTTATTTCTATCTTATTAAAAAATGTTTTTCTCTTTGCTGCTCTGATTGGTTGATTTCCATTACTCTATCTTCCAGACTGCTTATGCATTTTTCTATATCACCTAGTCAGCTGTTAATTTCTTCTAGTGTATTATTCATTTCAGTTATTATATTCTTCAGTTCTGGCTGCTCCGGTTTTATATTTTCTAGTTCCTTGTTAAAGTTCTCACTGTGTTCATCTATTCTTTTTTCAAGTGCTGTTAGCATTTTTTATTACTATTGCTTTGTACTCTTATCTGGTAAATTATTTATGTCTGTTCCATTAGGGTTTTTTTTTCAGAGTTTTTTCTTGTTCTTTTTTTTGGAACATATTCCTTTGTCTTCTCATTTTGTTTAACTTTCTCTGCCTCTATGAAATTAGGTGAAATAGTTACCTATCCTGGTCTTGAAGGGGTGTACTTTGTGGAAATATCCCGATGCAGTTTGTGTGTGCCCAGAGGCTTTTCTGGGAGAGTAGAATCTGAAGGGAGGATGGGTCATGTCTTAGCCCTGGGTGTGTTGACAGCTGCCATCTTGGTGTAAGGTAGAGCTGCAGATGGAGGAGCTAAAGCCAGAGCCAAGCGTCTCCTGTGCTCATGGTGGGATTGGAGCAGAAGCCCTAGTGTTGGCTCCAAGCTGGTTTCACTCCCTCTATGTATGTGCAGTCTCTTTGGGAATGGCAGCCTCCAGCCCACTGCAGAGGAATGCTGGAGCAAGAAGGGCTGGAACAGGCACTTGGTGTGAGCTAGGTTGCATGCCTGATGGTCTCAGCAAACTGGTCAGAGCTTCAGGCAGTTTTCAGTCTGCTTCCTCCATGCTCTTCCCAGAAGTAAACAAACATGTGAACAGGCTCTTCATGAGCAGAGTCTGGGTTTCTTACAGCTGTTTTCAAACCAGCTAGGGGGCTCCTCTTCCTGGTGTTGGACCCCAGGGCTGGGGTGTCCAGTAGTGACTCAAACACTTTACTCCCCAAGGAGGATCCCTGAGCCTTACCTCCTCTTCTATGTCTCCTGCTGGGGGCATGGGTCCCAATCTGATTGCTTCTATATCTTTCCTGCCCAAATCCATGTGGATCTTTCTTCGCAGTCTTGGTTGTGGAAGAGCTTTTTTGCCAGTTTCCAGTTTGTTTTCAGAAAGAGTTCCTCCTCATGTAGATATTTTTTGATGTATTTTTGGGGGAAGGTGAGCTCAATATCCTCCTACTCTGCCATCTTGATCTTTCTCCTTCCTCGAGTGGTTTAGAAACATCACTTCACAGCATAAGATGATATAGAATGAAGCATAAACATTTGGGACTCATTGTAAATATACAGTAACTTTTCTGGAGAAATCAGAGGAGGAACAAATCATTATTTATTGCCAAAATAAGTGCTGCACAGCAAACCACACCAGAACGTAGCGGCTTAAAATAAAAATTATTATTTCTCTGAAATTTAGTTTGGCTAGGTGGTCCTTTTTCATCTAGGCCAGATATGTCTGCCCTTGGCTGGGTTTATTCATGCCTCTGTGGTCAAATGACGGGCCAGCTCGGGGTGACTAACAGAGGATGGCCTGAGCTGAAAGAATATAGCTTTACTCCATGTGGCCTCTCATCCTCCAGCCTTCCTTCTGAGCTTGTTCTAAAAGGAACTTCTTTATTTTAGCAGTTCTCAAACTTTTTGATCTCAGGACCCCTTTGCATTCTTCAAATTATTGAAGATTCCAAAGATCTTTGATTTGGGTTCATTATAGCTATTAATATTTACTATATTATAAATTAAAATGGAAAATTTATAAAGTACTACTACATTACAAATAAGAGTAATAAACCAAAGTAGTTAATAAAAAGCCATAATAAAATTTTTTAACATAAATGACCTATTTTTTGTGAAAAATAGCTATATTATTCAAAACAAAAAAGTGAGCAAGTGACATTGCTTTGCTTTTTTTTGCATATCTTTCTCCTGTCTGGCTTAATCTAAATTTTCTTATCTGCTTTTGCATTTAATCTATTACAGTATGACTTCACATACATCTTTAGATGGAAGATGCAGTGAAGTTGTAGACTCCCGAAAAGGGTCTTAGGGATTCCTAGGGTTCCCTGGGCCATACTTGGAGAACCACTCTATTCAAGTTCTCCATAGAATTTATCATGGAAACCTTTTGGGAAAAGAGTTAAAAATGCAAAATAAATATATAACAAACTGTGATTTATCCCCCCCCCAAAGTAAGCTATTCACAATGAATGTTAAAAAAATGATTTCCTCTGATTTATTAATTTGTTGTAATAATTAAAAAAAAACTATGATTTTTGGGCCAGTGTCCCAAATCACTTAGTCATCATGCCAAAAATGCAACAAATATGAATTTTAATCCTGGGAAAATGTTTCAAAGGATCTGACTAAATGCCTAGGTTGAATTTGATAAAACTGTGATCTTAATTCCCTTATACCTCGCCTTTTTGAAAGGATATTTTTTTTTCACCACTCAAAAAATTCTAGCCAATTTCACTGAGAGTCTTCTTGTTCCAGAAACTTCCTCAAAGCTGACCTTTCATTCTCTGGTGACCTGGGCAAGAATTTCTCAGAAATCAAAAGCCTGACTGCTCCGTCAGATTGGGAGTGGCATTTCCTAACGTTTTGATTGGAAAAGAAACCTTGAGTTCTAACAAATCTATTTCAAAAAAATGAGTTGGAGTTTCTTTGCCAAATGCCAGATACAAAGTTCATTATAAATTCTTAAACTAATGCAATTGATGAAGAAAATGAAATTATTAGTTCTGATTCTAAAATCTCATTAGAGTATCCATATCTTTATGATCCACTTAAAAAGTAGCTACTGATATTAGCATGTATCTCAACTCTTATTATAGGTTACATATTATAGAATTAATAACAAGTACTTAAAAATCCAATTTTAAAGTATAGAAATCTAAACATTAAAAAAGCACACAGAAGGGAAGATAATCACATACAATCTTTTCCAAAACTACCACTATTACCAGTTAATATTTTTCTCCCAGTGTATTTAGTTCTACTGGTGTTATTAACAAAAAGGTATTTTAGACTAATTTTACACTTTCCTTTTACTTAAAATATATGATGAATTTGTTTCCCTTGTGATTAACCACAGAGATAGTTAAAAAAAAAAAAAACCCAGCATACTTACTAAGAGGAATTCTATCTTTATATGTAAACAATGACTTGTAAAAGGCATTATGGGTGACCTCAGAGCGAGAGAGATGGAACAAAACCCTAGGAAGCCTTAGATCCTCCCTAGGCAGCTGTGGCTGTGGATTTCCTTCCTATTACCCTCAAGAGGGACGTGTGGTTTGTACAGTCCTCCGGGTTTATCCCTCCTGGGAGAATAATTCTGTCATTTCCATTAGGAAGATGATTTATTGAGGGCAGTTCCTTTTTAGGATTGGACAGGAAAATCACTCTTGCAACCTGATGGTGCTTATTTCCTTTGCAAAGCCCTTCAATGATGAGGTGGTAGCAATTACATTGGCCCTAAACTGAATCACAGGCACCTCTCTAATTCCTTCTGTAATCTTATCTGGTAACACACAAAGGTAACCAGTGTGTCCTCGTGGTTTGGGGTGGATGAAAGGCAGGGAATGTAACTCCCAGATTCCTCACAAAAGATCATCCAGCTCAGTAACAGATATGCCCCAGGGCCAGGCTGGAGAAGCCGGATGCTGGGGTGGCGGGGCTGAGGGGCAGTAGTTATAACTACACATGCCCTTGTAAAGGTGAATGACTGTATCAGGAAAATAACTTTCTACCAAGGCACGTGGCATGACATTTTGCTTCCATCTTCTGTTATCTCTGCATACTCCCTCCATTCCTCATTGATCCTTAGGGAACTCAATGATTCAGTCCCTGGTTTTTAAAAACTGTGCCTTTTGGTAGAGTTAAGGGACACCCCTCTGCATCCCAGTAGAGAGCAATTTCCTGAAGCCTACCGTACATCATTGCCGGGTTCCTTCTCTTCTCAGATGTGGTTGTTCTCACCTTGTCCTGGAAAAAAGTAAACTTGTAGTCAGCTTGCCCGGTTACAGTGGTTATAGCCGCTTGTGTTGTGTTAAACTGGTCATTTACACAGACACTTCCTTTACAAAGCAAAACTGAGTGCAGCTGTGGTTGGGAGGAATGAACACTATGGGGAGAGTAAAGAGATCTGGGTCCTGGCCTTGGATTTGTGACTAAGTAGCTATGTGACATTACGCAAGCCTCTTTAGCTCAATTCTGCATCTGCAGTGAGAGGTTTGGGATCGTATGACTGAAAAATGTTAGATACAGTAGAATTTTCCTGTAATATCTCCATAGCCCTGATAAGAATATATATTTCAAGGCTGAGAGTTTGAATTTAAAGAAATGATGATATCTCTTTAAACTAACATTAATTCAAATAGTTTAATTGATTCACAATAAAACCTTATAGGTTGTCACCACTCTGTGAGAGTCAAACTAAAGCATCTTTCATTTTAGGAAGACTCAACCGGGCATGACATTTGGGAGGGACAATGGATTTCTGGCCCTCTATTGGCTTCTCCTTAGCTATCTGACTTAGGGTGAATCAACCTTCTGATCCCATTTTCTCATTAGCAAAATGAATTGGGTGAGCTAGATCAATGTTTGCCAAAAAAGAACCAGTAATTGAATACGTTTGGGGAAAGATAAACAGGGGTCTAGACTGCACCAAGTCTTGAATACTTTCCATAAAGTCATTCAACGCAGATTTACTGGGAGCCCTTTCTTTCCCAGAGTGACATTCAGAACATAATAACCGGTCAGCCTGTTGCTGACCCGTCAGAATGAATCCTGGCAGCTCTGAAGCTGCTCTGGAGGCCCCCCAGTGGCATCTGCCAATTGTCACTGGGTCCTGAGGAGGTCTGGAGAGGAGCTGGATTCCTGGGGAGACTGGGCACTGGTCCAAGGGCTGCTTATTCGTCTGCATGGAAATACGCTGGTATTTTCACAACCAGCATGGCCCTAGAGTAAGCACGTCACATTATCACCTCTGCGGTGATGCTCGAGGGTGAAGCAGCCTCTTTAACCTTGTCTCTCAAAACATGATGCCTGGACCAGCAGCAGCAACAGCTCTCAGGAGCTGGTTAAAAAGGCATATTCTTGGCTTCTACTTCAGACTTCCTGAATCGGAATCTGCATTTTGACCAGATCCCCAGGTATGCACCGTACAGTTGAGTAAGTACTGCTACACAAAAAGGGTCTCATTTATTTACATTGTACTTGGGTTTTGGCTGGCGCCCACAAGCCCTCACCAAAGAGTAGCAGGTTTTCACTGAGAAGAAAAAGATCCAATAGTTATTGCTAAATCTGAGGCCTCATTTCTCTGCTGGATGCCAGGCACTAGGCGGATGCCTTTTCTTTCATTTCCTATGATCTGGCTGGTAACGATGTACCCTTGACTGCTTCTCTGTTTCCCTGTGGTCATTATTAACCAGGCAAGCACTCCCAAGTCTTCCCTTCTCATAATTAGCTGGGTTCTAGGTGGGTTTTTGATGAACTCAAGGTTCTATCTTCTGAAATCTCATGTTTAGAAACTGCCTCTCCTTAGCTAACTTTGGGACCACAGCCAAATCATTTAACCCCTTGCAGATTTCAGTCCTTTCCCCTGAAAAATTGTCTCAAAGTCCTTTGCCTCTCAGGCAAGGATGGCTACATAATTTGCAGGTCACAACTGAAAGTGAAAATGCAGGGCCCTTTGTTCAAAAAGAAAATTTAAAAAGTGCAAGTGAAGGAGTAAAATATAAAGCTTTTGTATTTTATATTTTATTTAAAATAAATATTTAAAATAAATATTTTATTACTAATAAAATGAAATAAGAGTATTAGTGATAAATGTGGAATAGCATAAACTTACAAATACAAAATATTTGTGCCAGAATAAAATAGTAATAATATTTTTCTCCATCAAATGTAATGATCTTTAAATTTCCTTTCCGAAGCTTTGCAATTTGCTTTGCAATGTTGCAGCTGTTTTCAAAACCAGAGGCTCTAAACAATTTAAAACATTCTAATGGCTCCCCGATATGTCTTGTCACAATGGCCATGTGTTCACTTTTACTTTGTAGTAATTTGCTGACAAAGTTTACTGCTTGTGTACTGGAAGTTCCTGTCCCTGTGCTAGGACAGAGACTTAATAGCTGTGCAGATGCTGTGGGGAGGAGCTCCAGGAATGGTCAGGCCAGCTGCTTTCCCACTGAAGGTTCTTTCCCACGGGGGATCCTCCTCTCCTCCAGGGCTGGCAGTTGCTGCTGTCACTGATCCTGTTGCTGCCACTGTCAATGCCATTCTGGGTCCTGATCTTACCACCGCTGCTCCTGGAGGCCCCGAGGCACCCAGGACTACCCCTGGTGTGCACAGTGATTGGCCAGGCTAAATGTACCATGCTGCCCTCCTCCAGCAGTGACTGGACCTGAGTGCGCACATGTCCTGACTTCCTCCCAGTGTGGTGTATCTCCTCCGCTCACGCACGTGCTTCGTGGTCCCAGTAGGCTAAGCTCATAAAACTCAGGTTTGAAGTTTGGACTATTAAAGATTTCAAGAAGGCAACAGTAGGGCATTAAATTAAGTGCGAGGCCTCTTCTGAGAGCGAGACCCTGTCCCATGTGACTGTACAAGCGTCATGCATGAAGGCAGTCATGTCATGCTGATGGGTGTGCTGGAAATGATACTTCCAAACTGGACCTGTATCATTACTGACTCAGAGAAACCATCCACTCTTTATTCACGTTCCATGTTTATAACCCTTTCTTATGGAGCCATTGATATTTATAATGGAATCAAATGAACATTCAAGAAATTGCTTTTGCAATTAGAAATGTATTCTAAAGGAACAATTAATAAACCATTTAAAAAATCTAACTATATTATTTTCTTGATCAATCAGGTACTTTTCTGTGAGAGTTTAAAGATATTTAACATTAAAAAAATTAAAGTATATACAGTTGATTTACAATGTTGTGTTAATTTCTGGTGTATAGAATAGTGATTCATTTATACATATATATTCCTTTTCATATTCTTTTTCATTATAGGCTGTTACAAGTTACTGGATATAGTTCCCTATGCTATGCAATAGGACATTGTTGCTTATCTATTTTTTATATAGTAGTGTATATCTGCTAATCCTGAACTAATTTACATCTGTCCACCGCCTTTCCCCCCACTTAACATATTTAAACTCAAGCTAATTTTCTTTGTGAATCTAGAATTCTGAACTAGGCCTTTGATGAATGAATGAATAAAAGTCTTCTTGAGAAAAAGGGGGAGAAAAACCTAAGTTCAAGGAAGTGAGAAGTTGGGTCCACTGTTCTAGTATGGTGGTTTTCAAACCATGTCGTGCATTGGGAGTCACTTTGAGAGCTCAAGAAAAAGGCAAACACCCATGTCTTTGCCCAACCTGGAGGGTTCCTATGGAACAGGTCTGGGGAGAGACCCAGGGATCTGTATATTTAATAAGGATGCCAGGTGATTCTGATTCAGTTGGTCAGGGTACCAGCAAATTCAGTGTTTTAAGTCAGCAAAGGGATTCTGGATTTTATCTCCTAGAAAAACCAAACCAAGAAATTAACTATAATGGGCAGACCATGATGAATAGAGCAAGAACTTTCCTGCCTGGCTCTGAACTGAAAGAACACCTCTTTAGTTCATTTTATCTCCAGATGTTGCTATTTCTATGGCCTTCCACTTTTATCTGGGAACGTGAATTCGTCTAGCAAAACTGTCATGGAAGTGTGTCATGATATTGAAAGACGCATGCTTAAATCAGGTAATGGTGTGAGAAGGAGTGGAAGGGAAGGAAGAATGAGAAAAACGAAGGAGAAGAAATGTACCCTGAGGACTGGAAGAACACTTTCATTCCATTACATGTATTTATTGTATGTCTATTTTGTTCCAAGGACTACATTGGACCCTGGGGAATTACAAATCGAAAAGACCCAGTTCTTAGAAGAGAGTGCCCATGTGTTTTTCTTTCCCAGCAATTCTGACTACTCATCCCCACTCCCCCCTCACTGTCCTCCTTTTCCATCTTAAGAGAATCAAGATTGATGAAGGAGAGAGGAAGAGGATGAAACAAGGGCAATGAGTTCTATCCAAGGCATTCTTGCCTGCGGTCGTGTGTCAGCCAAGTTCAAACATTCTGTATTTCCATTATCATTTTGAGCCACCAGGAAAGAGGTGAATTTTTACATCTCTGCCTTCATCTGGACTCCATTTAGTTGCTACAAATTAATATTTTCAGATTTGAATAAAGCGCAAATAACTGTTATCATAAGCTCAAAATTTTAGTTTGAACTGCCTGTTTAGTTTATGATTTCTAGCCAGTTAAATATGTTTGATTTTCTGAGTTTTGATTCTGTTGAAATGATTTGTAACATGGATAATTATTTTAGTGGGCTCTAGTGGCTAAAAAGAAAAAAAAAGATTGCAGAATGAAGTATTGCTGTTTTTATAATAGGGTGGCTTTTCTTGAACATTTCAAGAACTTTGGATTTCACTGAGTTCCCATTTCTGGTGAGATATTTGAACCCTAATGACTCTGAGGTTTTTAGGCAAGCTACAGCTTAACTACATTGCCATATTTACCTAAAATTGATTTTTCAACTATTTATAATTAAAAGTTAATTTAAGAAATAATACTTGAAATCAGTTTCATTCAGTGTGTTACATATGAGAACATACAAAAATGCCTTTGCATATAAAAAACTTTATAGAATTATAATTTGATCTAGATTCAAATTTATCAGTCAATATGATACTCTATTTAAAGGGTTTTTAGGACTAATGTTTATTTTATTTGAAAAATTTCTCTGTAATAAGGTACACAAATACACTATGAAGGATTCACCCGAGGCTACTGAATATATGTACATGTATACTTTGAGGTGGGATTCAGAGAAATTGAAAATGGGTCTATTGGACCCCAGGATCTCATTGTTGGTGATGTTTATCTTTATAGCTCCAACTCCTTGCACAAGACACCCCAACATGGTTATTAAATAAACTTTTGTGTCTTTTTGATTTAATATTGAGTATATTTTGAGTTTGATACTAAAAGTGAGCTAAGAGGCATTTCATTTCCAGGCCTCCCAGGCAAAAGGCTAGATGTTGCCAAAGTTATTCAGAACACTGCCTGACTGTTAGCATTGTGTTCACAGCTCACCCAGGGTGTTTCCAGAAGGACAAAGATATGGAGCTTGGAGGAAATTATCTGGCTAATTCATGGAAAAACAACAGCAAGGAACACTGATAGTGAGGAAAAGAAAGTGTTAGGGCCTGAATTATCTAGACTATATGTAATCTATTTAACTAGGGTATTACTAATTTTCTTCTTAATGATTATAATACATTACTTGGATAATTAATTAGAAAATTTTTTTGTTTTGGACACAAGTTTTATTTATTCACAGCTAAATACAAAGATTTCAACATCATGGATCCTATCAATTTGGTTAAACCCAAGACATACAGGTGACATATTTATTTCTTCACTTTTTTTCAGGCACAGGGCTAGTCCCAGGGCAAAAGAATGCCGTTAGGTAAGTCCTCCCCTTCTCCTGGGCCTCTCATCCCTGTCCCCTCCTTCAGCCTGTTGCATATGACCCTCTGTCCTTGGTGGTTTGCTCTTCCTGGCTCTTCTAGGACTCCTGCTTGCTTAATCTCTCCTCCACATGGAGATGATGAAGGTGTGGGAACACTGCCCTCGTGAAAGAACCTCATAACTTTGTGAGGCCCATGTTTCAGGTAGTTTTGGCACTAATGCAAAAATACTGAAAATTACATATAAAATAGATAAACAACAAGGTCCTACTATACAGAAACTACATTCAATATCTTATAATAGCCTATAATGAAAAAGAAAGTGAAAAGGAATATCTACATACATATATATATATGTCTGAATCACAATGTTGTATACCAGACACTAGCACAACATTGTAAATCAACTATACCTCAATAAAAAGAAAGAATACTGAAAATAACAATATAAGAACAATACTAACTCTACATGTTTATGCTCTACACATTTGAAAATACTAGGTCCTTAACTCTGGAAGGGACATAGAGATCACATAGCCCCATTGCCCATTTGGTGCATGAACTTTCACCTCCTATAATAAATAATGTCTTATGTCTTCTAATTTCTGTTTGAACATCTACAGTGTGGAACACTCGTATGTCCCAAAGTTCTACTAGAAATGAGTTCCTTTCCATTGAGCCCAAACCTATTTCTCTGTTTATACCTGTTTGTATGTGTGTGTGTGTGTGTGGTGTGTGTTTATGTGTGTGTGTTGGAGGTAATATTCAGTAGTTCTAATCCTGCTTCCATAGATCAATCCTTGAAATATTTGGTGACATTTATTCTATGCAACCCACATCGTCTCTTCTCTAGGCTAAATATGCTCAGATTCTTTCAACTACTCATTACATGAGCCTGACATAGCTCGGATTTCATATAACTCACTTCAAATTATTCTCATAATAACCTTGTGAAATAAATAAGAAATAAGTAAGGATCTGTAAAACTCTACAATTTCAATGAGGAAACTGAGGGGCAAATATGTTGGTTGGAAGGGAAGAGAACTGATACCCACTAGCTTTTTATGTAACGACCTTTTTGTTGACATTTAAAAAAATAATAATTTCAAGAAAGAAAGAGTTTACATTATATGTAACTTTAGGGCACAGAAAATTACATTAAAATTTTAATTTTCAGGTATTTTAATGTTTAATCAAGTATATGAATTTTGGAAGTTCCCACCTATTAAGTTGGTAAATCATAAGAATGTGAGAGAAACCATCTTTTTTTTTTTTTTTAATCCAGTGCTCTTCAAGAAATAAGCTTTTTTAAAGAATTATGCTTTGACTAGATTTTTATACTGCTAGAAAAATTTCTAGACTCAAGTTAAAAAATCTATATATACCATTTCCTTAAATAAAACAATCTCTCTTTGCTATTTTTTATATAGCCTTGATTTGCACTGCCTCTTTTTGAATCAGGAGTCCTAGAGGTTTTACTAATGAGCTCATAAGTTTCCAGTCATTTATACATGATGAAATAGAGAAAGAATACTGTTGGTCTCTTTTTAAATAGAAGGTGTACTTTCTCATGGGAAAAATACTTTTACCTGAGAGGTACAATTTCATTTTGTACCCTTTACCTTCTAAATGTTACTTTTCATGCTGTAATGAATTCAAGAGGAAACTCTGCCCTTTCCTCTAAATGACTCATGATGTAATGCCTTTACAGATTAAAAGCACAGTTTGACTAATAGGCCTCCTTCTTGCTCGTAAGGTTTTATACATTTCATCACGTTCACCCTCCTGGACACACCACAGAGTACATAATTTATATGCTTTAAAGATAGAATGTATAAAAAACATTGATTCAAGACTCAAAGGTCTCATTCTAATTGAGTGCTTTAGCTTGGGATTTAACCATTAATAATGCTAAATTATTTGTCATGTAGTTACTATTATGGACAGGTCAAATGTAAAAAACCAAGCCTTTGACAGCATTATGGAATTGCTTAAAGTAAAGATGATCACTATGAGCTGTTAGATTAGAAATAGTAACCATAAACCAAGTGGCAAAATAAGTCCACTTGCAATAATGTCTATTTTCTGATATTTTGATTATTTTGATTTTTAAATGCCTGGTAATCCATATTTATTTTTGATAATAAAGAAGTCTGTTTAGACAGTTGACCATATCTTTTAAATTAACTGAGCCTTAAAGATCCTAAAAAATAATAAAGTAAGCAAATTAAGGATAAAAGGTCAGCAGCTAAGGAAAGGAAGGAAAAGGAAGACACATAGGAGTTTTAGAGGAAAATGGTGTAATAGGAACACATTATGATGATAATAAAGGTACTTGCTGCCACTAATTTTTTTTTTTTACTTAATAATTACCCATACCTTTAGGAGAATCAAGAAAGCAAACACTGGAGTGTTATTAACTAAGGTCTTAATGTCCCCATTCTCATGTAGTTAATTTAGCTTTTTGGAGTGGAATATTCTATTTTTGTATTCACCTGTTAAACATATTTTTTTAATAGGCTTAAACTATGTCACTTTTAGGAATTTCAGATGCTTGTTCCATTTTACTTAGGTTACTGAGGAACTGCTCCAGTTGGGATATATGAGGTTCAAATACTTGTGAACCATTTGAGCAAAGATGTCAGGGAGACATTTGGACATGAGGCAGGCAAAGGAAAGAAGTCTACTGGAGATAGTCGTGGAATAGGATGAGATCACCTTAAACAGCCAAAAATACAGTCTCATGCAATCTCAAAAGCTTTTATACATACATATATCATTTTCATATTCTTTTTCATTAAAGGTTATTACAAGATATTGAACATAGTTCCCTGTGCTATACCAAAGATTTTTTTTTTTTGTATACGCATGGCTGGGACATTGTGCTGTACACCAGCAACTGACACATTGTAACTGACTGTACATCAATTAAAAAAAAAAAGAATAAAAAGGGCTTTTATAGAAGTGATAATTCAGACTATATTTACATATTCATTGGAAAAATACTCTGTAGATTTAGGTCTTTTTGCCAAGCCTCCAGAGCTGAAGAGAAACCAGATCTATAATTGTAATATGTCACTTCTGTATGGATGACAGTTAACGGGCTTTCTTTCTCCCACATCTCCTCTCTCTCTCTTCTCTCATCCTTCTACCCAATTTACTGAGAATTTGATTTAGAGAATTTGTTTTTCTATAGTTGCATCTAGCACAATTTACCTATCCTTAAGTTTCCATAAATGGGCAGCAATGAAGGAATGAGAATAATATCGAGTTAATAAAATGCATCACTAATAGCATTTTTATAATAGAGGAGAACCAATCTGACTCTATATTAGATCTGTTCCTTTAGCTTTAACCACTGCGCCCTGTGTTCTAGGCTTAGTGTTGCTAGCTCTGCACTCATATAAAGATAACAAGTTGCAGAATAGAGAATAACATTTGTTTTGTTGGAGGTCCTGCAGGAGCACCATGACCTGGCCCACGTGGACAGATGTAGGAACAAAGAATTCCTATGCAAAGAAGTTTGCAACAACCAACCTCCCCCAACTTTTTTTTTTTTTTTTTTTTTTGTATAAAAGGAGCCTGTATTCTGACTTGAGTAGGATGGTTCTCCGAGACATTAGTCTGCCGTCCTCTCGGTCTGCTGCCTTTCCGAATAGTCGCTATTCCTTGCCCTAACTCCTCATCTCCCGGGTTATTGGCCTGTCGTGCAGCAAGCAGAGCGAGTTTGGACTCAGTAACATTTTGTCCCAGAGTTTTCCTACTTATAGCTAATATTAAGCTAATATTTATACTGGGTGAACATTTTTGTATCAGGATTACAAGCTAGGATGACTAAATGTTCCTATACTAGGGGACCAGTAGTTAGGGATGTTCCTGCTTCCCCTGAACACATTTGGAAAATGATTTTTTATTTATCAGAAAGGATTTGGAAATTTCTGTGAAAAGATGATAATTTCAGAATATTAATTGCTTATTAGTAGACTATTCCTAGTTGAAACAATAGAAAACTCCAGGAAACCTGATTAAAAAAAGGGAAAACCCCGCCTGTCCCCTCCCTTTTTATAGGGTCTTAGGAAGGGTGGAGACAGGAAGAGGAATGATATGTATTCACCATATTCACGAGAATGGAATATAAAATTGAATACACTGCATTTGAGCATGAGCAACAACAATTCTATTATGTACTGACCTTTAGAGGAAGAGGTGAGGGAAACTTGAATCGTCAGTACTTGGACTATAAGACAAACTAGTTCTCATTCCAGAATACAGGCTTTCTGTACATGATGAGGCTTATCCCAGAGATGCACAGTAGCAAAAAGCCACAGATTGCAAAGGAGGTCAAACCAGGGGTCTGACAGGGGAAAGTGGTGCCTACATAAAATAAAATAGATTGTTGAGAAGCCAGCCACCATGCCCTCATAACATAGCAAAGATTTCATTTCCATCCTTGCCCTTTGCAAAACTGTTCTGTTATGTACCAAACAGTGTAGGTTAACAAACGTTACTCTGCTTTGAGAGAAAGATGGCCCTCTGCTTTGTTTATCTTATAATCTAAGACATCCATAAAACTATTTCTTGTCAACTGAAAACACTTTGGAATATTTAGCTACCAGGCTACATTGCACAGTACACTATGTTCAGAATCAGCAGATCGACATGGCAGTCTGAGAATTGTCATTTCTTAACCCTGCTTTTGGTGTTTTTTTTTTTTTTTTTTGGGGGGGGAGGTAATTTGGTTTACTTATTAAGTTACTTTTTAATGGAGGTACTGGGGACTGAAGCCAGGACCTCATGCATGCTAAGCATTTACTCTGACCACTGAGCTACACTCTCCCTCGCCTCACTTATTAGCTTTCAGCGAGTTTCTTTATCTTTCTTTGCCTGATTCTTATTTGTGAAATAAAGATAATTACTGAGGTAATGGATAAGAAAGCACTTTGTGAATTCTCAAGTTTTACATGGTATTACCAAAAATCTAAAAAACCAAAACGATTGTCATAGAATCAAGTTTGTTTATCCAAGGAAGGGGAAATGGAAATATGGTTGGCTCAAGCAGAAGTGCAAAGATCATCTGGGAGTTCAGAGGCTTTTGTCCATAGTGAAAATGGTGTGTAGGGGTTGTCATTAGACAGCTACACATTCTCACTTGCAAAAATGTAATTTTTAAAATAACTTCTCTCATACTGTGTAGCACAGGGAACTGTATTCGATACCTTGTAATGGCCTTTAAATGAAAAATAATATGAAAAGAAATATATATGTATATTTATATACATATAATATAAATACATATAAATATATATATATATATGTTAATAAATGAACCACTATGCTATACACTGGAAATTAACAGAACATCGTAAATTGACTATCGTTCAATAAAAAAATTTTTAAAAAGATAAAATAACTTCTCTACCCAAGCCCAACTGTAACATCTTCCTTGTTGTTATTAAGAACAATTCCCTTTCCAATTTAAGTTAACATAACCACTCTGCCTTTATGTTTCAATTTAGTACTTAAATTTTGTCAAAACAAGATTCTCTCTTTCCCATTTTCCTTATTATCCTTTGGAAGTAATTAGAGTCCCTGAAGTGGACATATATATATCATCTTGGCTTTCGCGGCATTTGCTTCTGCTGTAGATTTACAAAATCTGTCCAGTGCTTCAGGTAACTTTGTTTTAGAGTCTATGTTTCCAGGATTATAAAACCCTCACTGTTACTTCAGTGACTTGGGGAAGAATATGGTAAAAGAAATTAAAAAATACAATGACAAATGATTAAGCATAAAAATATGATTATGCCTCAGAGGGAAGACAACTTACTCTTTTTCTAGTCCTTCAGATTACTGTGCCAAGGTTCCAGGGAAGCCTGATGCCTGGAGCTCCTAGCAGTAATTTCTCTGAGATGGGCTTCACTTGGGGGCGTGACTTTACAGGAGAGGAAAATGGGCTTTGCAGCAGCTCTATTACTGCCCTATAGATGGTGGAATGGATTAGTATTAATAATTACCTGTCCCTGGTAGAGACAGCAGGGATAGGAAGAGTAGAGGTGATAATTAGACAGTACAGCAAGGTGGCCGGGCAAACTTTCTCCCACTGATGCTAGAGCAGTTCATCAGGTCCCCTCAGTGAGCTGGGAGATCCAAGTCAAGGAAAGCTTGATGGGTGGGTGAGAAATGTTGCATGTAATTCTATTGTTGTATGTTTCTTCCTTTCAAACAAAGCAGTGGTTCTCAACTGCCCTCTAGGGGATGCTTGGCAATGATTGGAGACATTCTCGGTTGTCAAAATTGGGGGAGAAGGTAGTAGGTAGAGATCAGGGATGATGCTGCACAGCCTAACGTGCACAGGGCTGTCCCTCACAACACAGAATTATTCAACTTAAAATGTCAATAGTGCCAAGGGTGAGAAACCTTGACTCAGGGGAAGATATTTTTCAAGGTGGGGTGGTAGGGAATTGAAATGCAAATAACTTTTTTGGGGACAATGTAAGGCAGAAAAGTACCTATTGTAAATATTCAGCACAAACTCAAGTGCTTGATTCCGACTATGGCTACTTAATGTTTTAAACATGAGCAAGGAAAAAGAGCAATCAATGATTATAAGTTCCAAAAGAATCAGAATCCTTCAGGCCTAAATATTTCCCGATGTTGGCTGCTTATCAGAATTACCAGTGGAGATTTATGAGTACTTCAGAAATTCTGATTCAAGAGTGTAAGTGTGGAGCCAAACAATGACATTTTTTAAAAGATTTAGATGAGATTCTGATGCCCAGTCAAGGTTGAAACCCACTGTTTCATAGTCACATTAAGAAAGCTGTTAAATAACATTCTCACTCTTGCTCCTCTGCTTAAAATCTATTGGTTTAGTGGCTTTAGTTGGGAAGAGAGAGTCATGGACATGCAGAAATCTACAGCACCTCCTTCATTCTATAGCTCACCCGGAGCCTAAGTTTAAAGAATTATAATAATTTTGGGATATATAAATAGATGTACCTACAAAACCTTTTCTCTTTCTTGCTTTTAATAGTGAATTCTCCCAGCAAAAATGTGTGGCCTGTTCAGACCTGATGAGATATTCAGACAATCTACATTACTCCTCTTAAAAAAAATTATTCCTTGTATTTCTGCCTGTGCCCTTTTGACCTCCATATGACTCCTCCACTGCTCCAATGCCCCTCCCAACCACATTTGAGTAAAGTTACTGATGAGGAAACAGGGTACAGAGATTAAGGTCTCCAGATTACACAGGAAATCAGGGGGCAGATTGGGATCGCATTTCCAGCAACCAATCCAGAAAACCCACCTAAATAGTTTATCCGGAGTTCTACAAGGGCAAACCCGTGCCAAAGCAGGTTTCCGATGAAAGAAAACACAAGCTGGTTTGCCCATTTGAAGAAAACACACACAGAGACACACGTCTACACACATGCAAGGATTTAAGTTTTAATTTTGATTCTCTCCACTGTTTATTATCTCTTGATTTCCATAGTTCAGTGTTTAAGACAATATCCACCTGATTCAAATAAACACAATATAAACTGTTAAATTATATCTTTTCCTAAGTCTGTTCTAAAGAAGATTTTTTTCCCCTTGCTTCAAACAGGAGGTGCAGTCTCCTTCTCCATAGGAAGGACATCTTCAATTCTTTGAAAAAAAAAAAGCAGTATTATTTTAGATTTTGCCATTGAATCCACAGGGAGCACACAGCTCAGATCATTTCAAGCCCTCTTCATTTGCATGGAAGAAATGACTAAAAGTGATTAATGGAAGCTCTTTGAGAACTTTCGATGACAAGTTTGTTGGGAAATGTGAATATGGAAACTGCTATCATTTTTGTTTCTAAAAACCATTGCCATGAAAAGAGTGAAAAACATTATTAAGCCCAGAAAGGCTTTGCTTTTACACCAAAAAGTGAAAATGGAATAAAAAGGCAAGTCAATATAAATATTATGTGTTCCAGATGAGTTTTACCACATGACCACAGAAGAGCAAGACAGGGTTCTGAGAAGTAAGTGACAGAGATTGAAGAAATTTAAACTAGGAAGCCCTTTTTGTATTATCTTAAAAACGGTCAGGTTTTATCTTGTGAGCCCAGAAAAGTGGTAGCTGATAAATACAATTTATTGTCAAATGCCAAAGGCGGATGTGACTGTCAAGATGCTTCTCCTGCTCTTGACTCTGGGACTTACGAGCCAGCAGGGTAATCTCACAGATGAAGAGTCTCGTCTTCACTCTGTAGGTCTATAAATGGGTGTAATCTAAATTTTTAGCACACTTTATAAAAATTTCAGGTAGAGGTGAAAATGCAGGAAAGGTAGACTACCTAGAAGAAGGGTCTCTATTATCCAGTTCTGCAGTTCATTGCTTTAATTTTCAATAGAGAACCAAGGAAGCCACACTTATGAGCTACCCTCTAGAGTTATTAAGTAGAGGAAGCTCTGAGCTACCAAACTAGAGTATTCTCAAACCTGGAAACATTCCTGGAGACAATGTGGCCAAGCAATTAGGAAGTTTCTAAAAAGAGAAGAGGATCTTTGGTATGCCCAGATATCAAGAGCACATTTCAGAGCTTCTGGACAGGATGTTCCACTTTTGAACGAAATATTACGCAAGGCTCTTGTTCTGATTCATCCTAGCGTGTTCTGTTTGAGAGCGCTCGTATTGAGAGCTCTGTGGCAGCTTTCTTTGTATTTGTGCTTCAGTGGAGGGGATAGAGGTTATCCCAGAGGCCAGAAAACAGTCATTCATCTCCAGACAGCCTGACGGAATTGGAGTCCCAGAATTGTAGAACGGAGCCCAGAGCCGGCTACTGAGACTCTGCAGTGTAACTTTAACTTGGTTAAATTCTTAGCGGAGATTATGGCACAAGAAAAAGGGTTATGATTGTATTACAATGATTATCTTTGGTTTCAAAACATTTACTTACAAAATGATCTTCAGGGGCATGCAATCACTGTGAAATTATAGTGTAACTTTCCAATCAAACTGTATATGATCATCAAAGCAAAGAAAGGAGTAAGGTCAGTTCAGTTGAGATCCGTGAGCCAAGCTTGGAGGAGAAGACTGGATTCTAGTGGGAGTTTATCTTCCACTAACTCCACGTTGGCAGTCAAATCACTAAACTTCCAAGTGGCCCAGCTTCTTCAGTTGCATAATAACGTATATACCTCGATCAGAAGACCTTTGCAGGGAAAGACTAAGAAATTTTTTTTTTTAATTAAAAAGAACAAGTTGCTACAAAAAAGGCATGAATTTATCTAGGGGTTGCTCCTGGCCTCCAAATTAAGGTATATGTTGTTTTCACTGATACTAAAAGGGGTTTTTATATTATACTATATAAATCGATTGTATGCTATATGAAGTAACTGACTTGGAACATAGCTTGTTAAAATATTTTAATAATAAAATAATAACAGCAACAGTAATTGTTATTTATGAGTTTCATAACATGTGTCAGACACTGTAACAGTATTTCATGTGTATTATTTCATTTGCTCCTAAAAGCAATTGCAAGGCAACCTGCTGAGGAGATACGTGGTCTCCAATTTTAGAGATGGGAAACCTGGGGCTTGGAGAGTTTGGGAAAGTTGGTCATCCAGTTAGAAAGTGGTAGGTACAGGATTCAAGTCCACTTCTGTTTGATTCTAGAACCTGTGCTTTTGGTCACCGTTAGGGGCTGAGTTTTGTCCCTCCCAAAATTCATATGGTGAAATCCTAAACTCTGGTACCTCAGAATGTAACTATATTTGGAAGTAAGGTCTTTAAGAAAGTAATTAAGTTTAAATGAGGTCATTAGGGTGGGCCCTAATCCAATATGACTGGTTTCCTTATAAGCAGAGGAAATTTGGACCCAGACACACCCTGAAGGGAGACCACGTGAGGACACAGGGAGAAGACAGTCATCTGCAAGCCAAGGAGAGAGGCCTCAGAAGAAACCGACCCTTTCAACACCTTGATCTTGGATTTCTAGCCTCCAGAGCTGTGAGACAATAAATTTCTATTGTGTAAGCCACCCAGTCTGCGGTATTTGCTATGGCGGCCCTAGCAAATGAATGCAATCACCGTTTTATCTTGTCAGCTCATCAGAGAGGAAAGATATTCAGCCTGGAAATCCTTAGCAAATCTGAGAAAATCATCAAGTCACAGACAAATCATTTCAGCTTGTTTCTGTCTCCACCTCATGTCATTTAAATATAGAAACTTCTCATCTTTTCTGTGGTAGATTACTTTCTTGTTCAGCCAATATTCACTCCCCTCCTCTCCACAGAGGAATATACCTCCCTGCCTCACTTCTGTTTACTCAGTCATGTGACTTACCTTAGTCAGATAGTGAACTGATGTGAGGTGAACAGAGGCTCGAAATGTGTTTGCACAATAACCTTGCCCTTCTTGCCTTTGAAATTTGGACCTCAGGACAAATGCTTATAGAGCAGACTGGAACCTAGCCTACAGCTTTGATCAGGAGTGGAGACTGGTGCTCAGACCTGTGAGAATAAATGATTGTTGTTCTAAGCTACATATATTTGAAGTGGCGTTTTTTGTGCAGCATTATTGTGGCAGTAGCTGACACACCCATGATCATTTTATCATATGGTATCTGCAGCACACTATCTCTGGGCCATATTGTGTAATGAAAGTCTCCATTGGTTTTCCTGTTGGATTTGAGAGAAACTCATGCCAACCCTCCTCCAAACATTTCCCACATCCTGGTGTTCAAGCCTAGAGATGCATTCCATTAAATTTCAATGCTTTCTGGATTTCTTGAATCTCCTTCTAAAGGGAAGTTTGGACAGAAGAGTAAATTCCAAAGACCAAATCAGCACACCTTATTGTTATTAATTGTTGAGCAGCTAGAAGAGGAACAGAACCTGTAGAGGAAAAAGAGACATTGTGAAGGGAGGAAAATATACAGTGGGAAGCGTAGAACAAAGAAATAAGCGATGTCAGAGGTAAACTTCATGTTCTTTGATTTTGTCAAAGATCAACCCTGATCCCATTACAGAATAGCCCAAATTAGAAATTACCAAATATCCATCAACAGTAGAATGAATAAAATTATTGTGGTATATTTATATGATGGAATACTTTGTAGTACTTGACAGCTTTAATTGTGCTGTCTTCCAAAGTCATATGCTGGATTCCTAACCCTCAGTATCCTAGAATGTGACCTTATTTGGAAAAGAGGTCATTGCAGATGTAATTATTTAAGATGAAGTCATACTGAAGTAGGTTGGGCCCCTAAACCAATATGACTGGTGTCTTTATAAAAAGAATACCTCGTGGAGAGAGAGACACATGCAGGGAGAATGCCACCTGGACATGGAGGCAGAGAACAGAATGACACATCTACAGGGCTGAAGTGCCAAAGATTGCCAGCAAGTCATGAGAAGCTGAGAGAGGAGCATGGAACAGATTTTCCTTTGCAAGGAATCAGCCCTGATGAAACCTTGACCTTGGACCTCTAGCCTCCCAAACTCTGAGACAATAAACTTCTGTTAAGCCACCCAGTTTGTGGTTATAGCAGTCTTAGGGAACCAACACAGCAATGAAATGAGCATTCTTTTCTTCCATGCAACAGTAGGGGCAATTCTATTGACTGTATTTGTAATTCGATAAGGCTAGACACTAGAGTCTGTCATGTGAATGTCAATTTATATAAATTTCAAACACCAGGAAAATTAACTTATAGTGATTATCTTTAAGGTGAGGGGACTAGTGTATAGACTAGGGTTTAGACAGGCTTTCCTGGGTACTGCCATATTTTACTTTTTGACTATGTAGTGGGTGCATAGGTGTGTTTTCTGTCCACTTTGAAATAGTTTATGGAGCTGCATCCTTATGATTGTTATGTTTTACAGGCACGCTGCATGTCAATACAAATGATAATTTAAAAGAGATCCATGGGGAGGTGTAATGGGTGAAGAGACTGAGGCTAGAGGATTTAGAAGCAACATTTGACATTGTAAGGCAGGTATGGGTTGACCCCTGGAGCACAGTGGAGGGTTTGGCTCAGGTATGAGGAAGGACACTTCTGTGCTTGCTGAGAAGGTACCAGATGCAGTGGAACAGAAGTGGGCTTTGTGAAGTTCCCCTTTATCCCAGTCCTCTTCTTTCCTTTGTCTCTCTAGTAAAAATTGAGTTTAGTATTACCAAGATAATTTTTGGCAAGTCTCTTTGCATTTTCTAAAATTCGTTTAAAGCACCATCCATTTCTCTGGCAAAGCCAGGGAGCCCTTGTGTCCATGCGCCATGACTCCCGTTGCTATGGCAACTGAATGTTTACTAGAGAAAATATTACCAGTTAATAATAGCCTGGATGGAAATAATAGCTACTGCTAGGCCCTTCAGAGTTACACGCCATCAATTTCCAACTTTGCTGAAAAAGGTGCAGTTTACTTTTTGGGTTTCATAGTATTACTTTTTCCAGGACTTCATGATCCTTCCCCCCACATTACGCACCACAGGCCCACACCCCAACACTCATAAGCTTCTAAAGAATGTTCTGCTTATCCAGAATGATGAGGGAAGCTTTATGTTGGAGCCTTGTCATCATTTCAACAGTAGGAATAATGAATAAATTAGAAGTTTACTATTTATTGGCTTTGGTTGATAGTCAGATCACAGAAGGAATATCACAGAAAGAGAGTAGAATTCATACGATTTCTTATCCTCAATCTTTTCCAGAATTTCACTCCCAAAGAGCAAACCAACAAGCAGATGTGCTGAATTACTCTGTCAAAAATCATGCCTGTGAATAACACAAATGCTTTGCAAGGTATTCAGCCCACTCTCTCCCTGAGTCTGGGCTTTTTATGCATTTGTTCATTTCTTGACTGATTGCTTCTGTCTATTTTTCATTAAATCAGCAAATATGTATTGAGCTAGTCACAAACCTAGTTCCCCGGGCATGCAGACCCTGTCCCTGCTGTCAGAGGAGCTTTCGAGATAGTGAATGCAAGGTTTCGATGAAGTCACCCCTTTTGCCATCAGCCTTCCCACTGGATGTCAACAGATAGCGCCACTGGAAGGCTCATGATTCAAGTTCATGTCCTCCCACAGTCGGCCACGTTCACCCACACACTGGTAACGTGTGAAAGCATGAGGTGGGAGGGGGTGTAGGGTAGCGCCTAGGCTTGTTGGGGGAAAGATCCCTCCTCCAAAAGTCAAGAAAACAAACAGCACCTCCGAGAGTCCGAGCCTATGCTTCCAGAAAAAAACCCAGAGGAACACTCAGCTGCCGCGACGACCAGCTCCATCTCCATCACGTTTCTGCCTGACCTACGAGGGAAGGAGAAATGGCCAGGGGACCAGTTTGACACTGTGTGAACATGCAATAAGAGGGCAGGTCGTTTCTGGAGATGAGCTCTTTCCCTCTAAGCCAGTGGTTCTAACACTTAGCATATAAGAGAATTACTGGGTGGGGAGGAGGGGAGGTGAAGAAATGAAGGTGTGCAGATTGCTAAGCCCCACCCCTGGACTGTAATTCAGTATTTCCAAGGGTGGAGCTCAAGAATATGCATTTAAACTAGTTTCCCTGCTTGTTTTGATGATGGTGGCCCCCAGGTCACACACCTACCAAAGAAAGGACAGACAGGTTGGTGTTTTCAATAAAACAGTTTTAATGGTGGAGGGGACATGAAATGGGGCAAACTAAGATGCAGGAGAGATTAGCTAGAAGGATCATGTTCCAGATTATAAATAAGATGCTTGTGTAATGCCAGTGAGTTTGGAGAGGAAAGATGAGTGAAGCTTTGTGAAAGAGTCAGGAGGTAGAAGAGTTACAAGCCTGACCATCCACTTTGCCCAGGGAGGCATGTCACAGCACAGGATCTCAGCTTTATATTTACTTGTGTGGGTCTGTCTGGACTGCCTTCCACCCCAGCACTTATCCACAGCTGCCAGATTCTTAGATAGAGAGGGTTAAAGTGAATGAAAGAAAAGCACTTGTACCATCTAAGTCTTTGGGAGATGCAAACAAGGTAAAAGTGTGTTGTAGACTCAATGATTGTAACACACACAGAGATGGAGAGATTTTAAAATTTTGTTTTTGTTTGTGTGTTTTCCTCTCTGAACATGGTGACCGGTTATGCCTGGAACCAGTGTTTGGATGGATTGAGGGGAACAGGGTAGAGGACAGAAGGTGGGAACCCCCTGATCATTAAAGCACCCTTGTTGAAGAGTTACTGAGTTAGACACTCTGATCTGACACTACCAACTCCAGAAGAGTACAATCTAAAAATAACTTGGATTCTAATTCCTTTGTTCTTTAGCATTTCCTGGTGGGTCCTGCCACTGCTGGTTAGAGCAGAGACAATGACAGAAGTTCTACAGTGGGGCTCCAGAGCAGGGAGTAAGGGAGAGATTAGCAGGTAGCCAAAGAGGTAATCAGAACACACAGCAATCATGCATTTGGCAGTGTGGAAATACAGGATGTGATGGTAGGGACTGAGTTACTCTAAAACAGGAGAGCCACTGTCTGGAAGTCTTCACACCAGAAACCCTGTGCCATCAGCTCCTTTCTCCCTCATTAAAGCTTCATCCTCTGTTACACCTAGAAAGAATGTGAGAAGGGTTGACCAGCAAGCTGCTTCTCACCAGAGCTATTCCTGGCATTTTGGCATTGAGGGGAGGGCTGCCCACAAAGGCATGGGAACATTGAGTAGAGAACAGTTTGCACTTACTTAAGAATACACATCACCTCTATGTCTGCTTATGGGCTACTTGTTAGACAACTAGTTTATGTGGTAACTAGGGTGAATGTCAAGGAAACAGGTAACGTCAAGTATATTGTTTGTTCTAAGAGATGGAAGAATGAATAATTAGTTTCACAATAAATGCCTTGGCTCTTTCATATTTGTAATGAATATCCATCCCTATTTTGGCACTTTGTCTTTGCAACGGGGACTGGCAAAATACGACTTATGAGCCAAATCTAGACGTGTCCATTTGTTTACGTATCACCTGTGGCTGCTTCCTCACTACAACAGTAGAGTTTCATAGTTGAATGGACTGTATGGTCTGCAAAGCCAAAATGATTTACTATCTAGCTTTTTAAAGTTTGCCAACCTCCACTTTAGAAGAATCCTTTAAAAAGCTAGAATCACTAGGATGCCTTTCCCTAATGATTGACATCAGTGAAGAAAATAAATTTCCATAATTAAGGTGATGTCAGATGCTTCTGCTTATGTATTAATTTCATGATCTTCATGAAAGGGTTTGAGGTAAGTATTCTGAAACCTGTTTCATGGATGAATAAATGGAGGAGGAGGAGGTAAAATGATTTACTTGGATCTCACTTTGGGGAACCAGAATCAGTGTCCCAAATGTCCTGGTCTAAATTCAGGTGATTTCCATCATTCTAACTCTACCCTAAAGCTGAGTCTGTCTTCTTATGGGGAAAACTCATCTAGTGTAATGTCCAGTGTTGAGAAGTTCTTTGAGCCCCTAAACATCTCAGCCCAAATACCAGCCCTAGTAATTCATTTCTTAGAATTAATAAGTGTCTTTTTGGAGATATCAAATGCCTATGGGAGAGTGAGCATGTGAAGTCTGGCTACAAGTCACTTTCCTTTTCAGATGAATGATGCCCTATGGGGAAGGGGAGTTGGGAGAGGATGAGCAAGGTGGTGGATGTGGAAGGACAGATTCCTGAGTGTGATCAGGGATGCAGAAACAGATCTGGGACTGGGTGACAGGCAGTTAGGAGAAACAAAAAGGGTAAGTATCCAGAAGGTGCTGAGTGTACGCTTCTCATTATTCACAATTCTGCTGGTTATAATCGATGCTACAGCAAGAGCGGTGCTTAGGCAAGTGGATCATGGGTCTGATTTATTTAAGTGATTCATTGATTCTTATCATCTTTTTCCTCCTGCCCTATGACCAGCCTTGTGCTTCATCTCACAGTTGCCTAGATACTTGCAGCCTGAGTGCTGACAAGCTTCCCAAAGATGAGAAATTTGCTTTTGTGAGAACTCTAGAATTATATTCCCGAAGTGGTTTCTTGCCACCAGAGTGTCCCTGGAGCAAAGCTAGATACTCTCTAGCAGATTGTACATTTTGGATATGGCACTAGCAGAGAGAAGAAAGGACAGCAACAAAAGTCAGGACCACGTGGTTTCCAGTTAGATTGTAGTCAATGTGATTTTTGTTTGATACACTGCTCACCTTTCAAAGATGTTCCTGAGAGAAAGAAGAAATGTTGCATGTTTCTTTTGTGCCAAGTAATGAATAATCAAGGGGGGAAACTGAGATGAAAAAATCAGTTTTGGATTTGAGTGTTGTTAGAAAGAATCTAGAATTGTGATCTCTTATGTTGGTGGCCCCATCTTTACAAAGTGGAAATGTATTTTTCTGTCTCACTTTGTGGTGGATGACAGGATACAATGCTCAAACTGATATGAATGTGTTATGGACATTTCTGTTTTTTAAAAGAACATTCTGTAAATAATAGAGTTGAAATCCTTGCCCTGAAAATATAAAATTAACTTAGTGAGTAGGTTAATTCATCTATTTTAGGACATTACTAATTAAATATATAGAAAGACGTAGCTCTCATGGGTAAAACTCAATGACCATTAGATTTTTATAATGGTGCCATCTGTTCCTGTTTATTTTGTGGAGAATTTTATTAATGTGTGGGGATCTTCCTTCATAGGGTAGAGAGGGAACTGAACTGGGAGCACCATTCTTTGGGTTTCATCCTTAGTCTTACTCTTCATCAAATGGCTTTAGGTAGAACATTGTGTTTTTCTTACTCAATTTTCTTATTTGCACAACAAAGAGATTGAATTAGACAGCTTCTGTTTTCTTTCATCTCTTAGGATGTAACTGTTTGCTTCACTGGGGCCATAAATTCTGATCAACACTCTTCTTCTTTCCTTCTGGTCCTCTGAAATGCCATTTTCTCTCTCTCTTTCTCTCTTTTCTTGTATATATATATATATATATATATATATATATATATTATTGAAGTATAGTCAGTTTACAATGTATAAATTTCTGGTGTACAGCATAATGCTCCAGTCTTACATGAACATACATATATTCATTTTCATGTTCTTTTTCAGCATGAGTTAGTACAAAAGATATTGAATATTGTTCCCTATGCTATACAGTATGAACTTCTTGTTTATCTCTTTTATATTTATTAGTTATTATCTGCAAATACTGAACTCCCAATTTACTCCTTCCAACCCCCTTCCCCTCTTGGTTTGTTTTCTATGTCTGTGAGCCTGCTTCTGTTTTGTAAATAAGTTCATTTGTCTTTTTATTTATTTTTTTTTTAAATTCCACTTGTAAGTGATATTATATGGAATTTTTCTTTCCTTCTCTTGCTTACTTCACTTAGAATGACAATTTCCGGGTCCATTGTGTTGCTACAAATGGCATATGTTATTATTTTTTATGGCCGAGTAGGATCCCATTGTACAAATATACCACAACTTCTTTATCCAGTCATCTGCTGATGGACATTTATGTTTTTCCAAGTGTCAGCTATTGTAAATAGTGCTGCTATGAATATTGGGGTGCAAGTATCTTTTTGAATTAAGGTTCCCTCTGGATGTATGGCCAGGAGTGGAGTTGCTGGGTCATATGATAAATCTACTTTTAGTCTTTTGAGGAATCTCCATACTGTTTTCTATAATGGCTGCCCCAAACTACATTCCCATCAACAGTGTGGGAGGGTTCCCTTTTCTCCACAGCCTCTCCAGCGTTTATCGTTTGTGGACATTTGAATGATGGCCATTTTGATTGGTGTAAGGTGAAACCTCACTGTGGTTTTGATTTGCATTTCTCTGATAATTAGATACTGAACATTTCTTCATGTGCCTATTGGCTGTTCATATATCTTCATTGGAGAATTGCTTGTTTAGGTCTTCTGCCCATTTTTGGACTGGGTTGTTTGTTTTTTCTTATTAAGTTGTATGAGCTGTTTATATATTCTGGAGATTAAGCCCTTATCAGACTTATCTTTTGCAAATATTTTCTCCCATTCTGTAGGTTGTCTTTCTGTTTCACTTACGGTTTCCTTTGCTGTGCAAAAGCTTATAAGTTTAATTAGGTCCAATTTGTTTATTTTTGCTTTTACTTTTGTTGCCTGGGTAGACTGCCCTAGGAGAACATTGCTGAGATTTATGTCGGATAATGTTTTGCATGTGTTTTCTTCTAAGAGGTTTATAATGTCATGTTTTATGTTTAAGTCTTAATCCATTTTGAGTTTATTTTTGTATATGGTGTAAGGGAGTGTTCTAGCTTTGTTGATTTACATGCTGCTGTCCAGTTTTCCCCGCACCATTTGCTGAAGAGACTGTATGGTATGTTCTTGCCTCCTTTGTCAAAGATTAATTGACCAAAAGTTTGTGGGTTTATTTCTGGGCTGTGTATTGTGTTCCATTGGTCCATATGTCTGTTTTTGTACTGATACTATGCTGTTTTGATTACTGTAGATTTGTAATATTGGCTGAAGTCTGTGAGGGTTATTCCTCCACCTTTGCTCTTTTTCTTCAGTATTGCTTTGATGACTCTGAGTCTTTTTTGATTCCATATAAATTTTAGGATTATTTGTTCTAGTTCTGTGAAAAATGTCCTGGGCAATTTGATAGGGATTGCATTAAATCTGTTGATTGCTTTGGGTAGCATGGCCAATTTAATAATATTGATTCTTCCCATCCAAGAACATGGGATACTATTTCCATTTCTTTAAATCATCTTTAATTTCCTTAATCCATGTTTTATACTTCTCTACATGTAAGTCTATCACTTCCTTGGTCAGATTTATTTCTAAGTATTTTATTTTTTGGATGCAATGTTAAAAGCAATTGTTTCTTTATTTTCTTTTACTGATATTTCACTGTTAGTGTAAAGAAATGCCACTGAATTCTGTGTGTTAATCTTGTATCTTGCTACCTTGCTGAATTCTTTTATAAGCTCTAGTAGTTTTTGTGTGGAGCCTTTAGGATTTTCTATATATGGTACCATGTCATCCACATGTAATGACGATTTTACCTCTTCTCTTCCAATTTGGATTTCTTTTATTTCTTTTTTCTTGTCTAACCATGTTGGTTAGGACTTCCAATACTATATTGAATAGAAGTGGTGAGAGTGGGCATCCTTATCTTATTCTAGCTTTTAGTGGGAAGGCTTTCAGCTTTTCACCATTGAGTATTATGCTGGTTGTGGGTTGTCAGAACTAGTTTTTATTATGTTGAGATATGTTCCCTCTATACCCACTTTGGTTAAAGTTTTTATCATAAGTGGGTGTTGTTATCAAATCCTTTTTCTGCATCTATTGAGATGATCATGTGATTTTTGCCCTCTCTCTCGTAGTATATCATGTTGATTGATTTGTGTATGTTGGACCATCCTTGTGTCCCTGGGATGAATCCAACCTGATCATGGTGTATAATCTTTTTTATGTGTTGTTGGATTCTGTTTCCTAATACTTTGTTAAGGATTTTTGTATCTATGTTCATCAACAATATTGGCCTATAGTTTTCTTTTTGTCTGGCTTTGGTATCAGGGTGATGATTGCTTCATAGAATGAGTTTGGGAGTATTTTCTTCTCTTCAGTCTTTTGGACAAGCTTAAGAAGGATCGATATGAGATCTTCTTTGTATGTTTGATGGAATTCCGTAGTGGCACCATCTAGCCTTAGACTTTTGTTTGCAGGGTGGTTTTTTATTGCTGATTCTACTTCACTCTTGGTCTGTTCAAGTGATCTATTTCTTCTTGATTCAGTTTTGGTGGACTGTATGTTTCTAGGAACTTGGGCATTTCTCCTAAGTTGTCCAATTTATTGTATATGGTAGTTCATAGTATTCTCTTACTACTTGTTTATTTCTGTGGTGTTGTTTGTAATTTCTCCATTTTAATTTCTTAGTTTATTTGTATCCTCTCTCTTTTCTTCTTGGTGAGCCTGGCTAGAGGTTTGTCAGATTTGTTTACTCTTTCAAAAAACCAGCTCTTGGGTTGATCTCTGATCTTTATTATTTCTTTCCTTCTGCTGACTTTAGGTTTTAGGTTTTGTTTGTTCTTCTTTTTCTAATTCTTCTAGGTGATAAGTTAGGTTGTTTATTTGAGATTGTTCTTGTTTTTTGAGGAAGGCCTGTATCACTATGAACTTCCCTCTAAGGACAGCTTATGTTGCATCCCATAGATTCTGTGTGGTTGTGTTTTCATTATCATTTGTCTCAAGGTATTTTTAATTTCTCTTTTGATTTCATCATTGACCTGTTGTTTTTTTTTTTTTTTTAATAGCATGTTGTTTAATGTCCATACTGTCATTTTTTTCTCATTTGTTTTTCTGTGGTTGATTTCTAGTTTCATTCCATTGTGGTCAGAGAAGATGCTTGAAATAATTTTTACCTCTTAAATTTGTTGAGGCTTCTTCTGTGCCCAAGTATGTTATCTATCCTAGAAAATGTTCCATGAACACTTGAAAAGAATGTATATTCTGTTTTAGGGGGATATAAAGTCCTAAAAATATATCAGTCAATTCCAACTGTTCTATTGTGTCATTTAGTATCTCCATTGCCTTATTGACTTTCTATCTGGAAGACCTGTCCAATGATGTTAGTGGTGTGTTAAAGTCTCCTATTTTATTGTATTCCCATCAGTTCCTCCTTTTATGTCTGTCAGTATCTGTTTTATATATTCAGGTGCTCCTATATTGGGTGCATATATATTAATGAGTATAATATCCTCATCTTGTAATGATCCTTTGATCATTATGTAGTGTCCTTCCTTATGTTTCTTTATGACCTTTTATTTAAAATTGATTTTGTCTGATATGAGTATTGCTACTCTTGCTTTCTTGTTATTTCTATTTGCATGAAATATCTTTTTCCATCCTCTCATCTTCAGTCTTTGTGTGTCTTTCTCTCTAAAGTGTGTCTTTGTAGGAAACATATTGTAGCTTTTGTTTTATTATCCAATCTGCCACTCTGTGTCTTTTAATTGGAGCATTTAGTCCATTGATATTTATAGTAATTATTGATAGATGTGTGTGTATTGCCATTTTGAATTTTGTTTTCCAGTTGATTTGGTATTTCTTCTTTGTTCCTTTCTTTTCCTTTTTGGTTTTCTTTTTGTGGTTTGATAAATTTCTTTTGTATTAGTTTAGTTTCTTTTTGGTTTTTGTGGCTCTATTATATGCTTTTGATTTTTGGTTACCCTGTTTTTCAAATACGTCAACCCATTACTGTATCTATTTGCTTCAGACTGATAATTATGTAAGCTCCAAAAAAGCTTTGTTCCTAAAAAGAACAAAGAAAAAAAAAAAAGAAGAGAAAGAAATAAATCTATATTTTCTTGCTCTTCTCTCCCACCTTTTATGATTTTTATGTCCTTTTTTTTTTAACATCTACATGTTTATTCTCTTTCAACTCATTGTAGTTATTACACTTCCAATTATGTTTTTCTCATTTCTATAGCTTCCTGCTTCTTTTCTATTTAGAATAGACCTTTCAATATTTCTTTTAGGATGGCTTTAGTATTGCTGAATTCTTTTAGTTTACTTGTTTGTGAAATTCTTCATCTCTCCTTCTATTCTAATGGATGGTCTTGATGCATAGGGTATCCTAGGTTGCAGCTTTTTTTCATTCAGGATTTTGAATATATCTTGTCACTCCCTTCTGGCCAGCAGTGTTTGTGAAGTGAAATCAGTTGAAAGCCTTATGGGGGTTCCCTTGTAACTTACTCTTTATTTTTATCTTGCTGTTTTTAGAATCATTTCTTTATCTTTAACTTTGGGCATCTTAATTAAATCATGTCTTGTGTGGGTCTGTTTGGGTTCTTCTTGTTTGAGACCCTCTATTCTTCCTGTACTTGAATATCTGTTTCTTTCTTTAGGTTTGGGAAGTTTTCAGTCATGATTTCTTCAAATACCTTTTCAATCCCCTTTTCTCTTTCTTCTTCTTCTGGGATCCCTATTATGCATAAGTTCGCATGTTTTATGTTATTCTATAGGTCCCTTATATTGCTTTTATTTATTTTACTTGCTTTTCTGTCTGTTGTTCTGATTGGGTGACTTTTGTTATTCTGTCCTTTAAATCACTTATTCATTCCTCTGCATTATCTGGTCTGCTTTTGACTGCCTTTAGCTCAGCTCTTTTCTCAGCCATTGAGTTTTCTGTTTTTAACTGGTTCCTCTTTGTAGTTTTTATTTCCTTTATATAGTATTCTCTGTCTCTGTTTATAGTCTCTCTTATTTCCTTCAGTGCTCTTATTACCCCCTTTTTGAAGTGATCTAGTAGACTGCTGAGGTCTCTCTCATTATTTGTTCTTTCAGAGGATTTCTCTTGTTCTTTTAATTGGGAGTGGTTCCTCTGCTTCTTCATTTTACTTATATTTCTTTGGCTCTATGGATTTAGGAGTATTGGTTATGTACTGGTCTTGAAGGGCTTTTTTGTTTGTTGTTGTTTGTTTGTTTTTATTTAAAGTGGGAACATTCCTGTGTAGACTGTGCGCATCTAATAGTTTGTTGCAAGGGCTGTTCTTAGTATGGATGGTTGTTGTGTGTTTCTTCCATGTGTGTGGGCTGTTATTCCTTTGTTGGGGGTGTGGTTGGTGCTGTGGTGATCGGAGCCTGCCATGACTGTTGTTGTTGAGCAGGGCCTTCTATTTTGTTCTGTGGTTGTCACAGCCTTGACACGGCTGAGTCTGCTCCCCTGTTGCTGGAATGGAGGCTTCTAGACCCATTTCTGAACTGTGGTGTGTGGTAGGCAGGGTTGGAGCATTTCAGCTGGGAAGAAGAGTCTGAGTATACCACTGCGGAAGATGTCCACTGGGAAGTGCCCTCTGTGGTGCCGTCTGTCACTTATTATGTGGGCTTACAAAGTACTCTTTGTTACACTGCCTTTGTTCCCACCTTAGCTGTGGAAATGTCTGCAAACTGCTCTGGTGTCCCCCAGGTTCTGGGTCCCAGGAACCACCAGTGCAGATCTGCCAATGTCAGGCACTAGGACCTGCTGTAGCAAGTGTTCAGTCACACACCTGAATCTGTGGTGCGCCACAGGGTCAGTGTGGACCCCAGCCCCACCTCTGCATATGGTATGGTATGCTGGGCTATTGTAAGTACCTGTACTCACCCCTACAGTGCGTCAGAACTCCACTCATTGCCTGTTTATCTCAGAGGTGCAGGTTCACAATGGCACCAGTGGAGAAAATCCATCCTATCTGCCTGGGGCTGTAAACAAATCTCAGTCTTGTCTGTGAAGTTTCAGGGACCCTGGGTATGGATTTAGCTTTCAGCCTTGTCTCCATGAAGCAGTGATGGCTATGACTGAGCCTTACCTCTCTTCTTGTAAGAACACACCAACAATGGAGCCAAATGGAGATAGCATCTATGGTGAGGCTATGTTACACCCCTCCCTGTCACACAAACCAGCAGTGGTGCTTTTCTGTTGGGGTCCCAGCCTGTTCTGTTGCACACACCCCTCCAGTGAGCTTACACTGCCTTCCAGTCTTCTGAGGCTGCCTCTGTGCAGTGGGCCCCAGCCCTCTCCTGGCCTTATCACCAGTCTCCATCAGCAAATCCCAGCCTGTCCTTGCCTGCTTGTGTCTAGGGCTGGGGGGTCTCAAGGACCCTCTGTGCCAGTTTCTCTTAGTTCTATCTTCCAAGCAGCTACCATTTTCTCCTCTGAGACTTGGCAGCTCTGCTTCTGTCCCTGCTGACCTCCCAGCTGGAGAGGGGGCATCTCAGCAGGAAGGTGCCTTTCTTCCTTTGCCACTCCTTCCCTGCAGGGCTGGTCAGGCAATGATTTTCTTTCTCTTTTCTTTTTTTTTTTTCTCTCGCTGGATTTTGTGAGAATCCTCCTGTGTTCTGAAGCCAGAGATACTCTGCCAGAGTTCAACAGGTGTCCTGTGTGATTCAGTGGATTTGTAGATGTAATTCTTGGTGTATTTATGGGAGAGGGCAAGCTGTGAGTCTCTCTACTCTGCCATCTTGGCACCTTTGAGCTGGCATTTTATCTTGACATGACTCTTTAACATTAAATTATTTTACTTCAGACTCATCATCTCTCACTCTTTTTTGTTTCCCAGTCATTTTGCCCTCTGTGTTAGAATCCTGACTTCAGAGAATTTGAAGATGCATAGGTTAGAGTCTCACTTCTTATCCAAAACATCTGTGACAGATAGTCATCCTGACACCTCTTTGTCCTCTCCAGAAACAGAAAGCCTGTGACTTCCAAAGCTCGATACATTTATGCTGGCTTAATTTTAACGGTATTAAATATGACTGAAGTCTTATATGATTCTCTGACACACTAGACTTAGTTAAGGATATCACTATTATTTTTAAGCCCATTTATATGGGTAATATAATAGGCTTATTGCTGCTACAAAAGTGTATCACACAACCATTCTAATCCAAGGTTATGAATTGTTATGATTTCATCAAGTTTGAAGAGAAGGAAGGAATGACTGGAGTTATGAAGCAATGCCAAGAAAATCATAAAACACAGTTCTGTTTTTAACATTTGTGAAAGTGTTACATGGACAATTTTGCTTTACAGTGAAGGAGGGAGGGAGGGCGGGCTAGAAGGAACTGGCTTAGCAATAATGATGTGCTGTATATTATAATGACCAAGAGGGTGAAGTTCCAGGTTGCTCTGAAGAGTCTATTTGGAGCAAGAGGTCTACTTCTAACTTGATGACTGTGTCCGTATGAAACAAATGCATCATATGAGTTTGCCCGACATCATTTTCCCTACTTCTTCCAACTGTCTGGAGACTGGAATGAGACGGTGTTAAGTCATAAGCCCATAGTTATATAGGAGCGTTTAGCCAAGTCAAGGTTGGCAGCTTGAAAACTTGTTTTATGACGCATACTGGGTTCATCTTGGCCTTTCTGAGAAAAGTTTCTTCAACACAGTGAATGATTCTGGGCTTCCCTGGGAAAAGAAAGCTCAATAGTGATGCATTCACAAGACATGGTCACAACTCTTGATAAAAAAAACTTTGAGAAAAAAAAAAAAAAAGCAATGACCATCCTGAGACTGCTTTTATTCCAGGAGTTGTTAGGAATAGAATTCCCTCATGAGCACATGGTACCTATGAGGCTGCTGCATGAAGATGGAACAGGATGAGTGCTTGTTGACCATCTTGGCTGCAGTCTTTCTACTTAAAATGCATCATTAGATCTTCAACCCTCTCATAGTATTTGAATCAGACTATTTCAAACGATAACATAAGCAAACTACTAATAATCTAGTCTTTTTTTTTTTAATCGAAGTATAATCAATTTACAATGCTATGTTAATTTCTGGTGTACAGCATAGTGATTCATTTATACATATACATGTATTTCTTTTCATATTCTTTTTCATTATAGGCCATTACAAGGTATTGAATATAGTTTCCTGTGCTATACAGTAGGGCCTTGTTTATTTTATTTATAGCAGTTAGTATCTACAAATCCTGAACTCCCAATTTATCCCTCCCCACTCCCTTTCCCCACAAGTAACCACAAGTTTGTTTTCTATGTCTGTGAGTCTGTGTCTGTTTTATAAGTAAGTTCATTTGTGTCCTTTTTTTTTTTTTAAGATTCTACATATAAATGATATCATATGGTATTTTTCTTTCTCTTTCTAGCTTATTTCAGTTAGTTTGATGATCTCTAGGTCCATCCATGTTGCTGCAAATGGCATTATTCCATCCTTTTTTATGGTTTAGTAGTATTCCATTGTGTGAGAGGTGTGTGTGTGTGTGTGTGTGTATCTTACACATATTCACTGGAGATTTAAAAAATTTAAATACACATCAATAAAAATTTAAGGAAGGGAAAAGGAAGTTCTCTGAAGCCAAGGGAAAGTAAAGGAAGTTCTCTGAAGCCAAGGGTAAGTAACAGAATCTCCAGTGAATATGTGTTTATATATATATATATATATATATATATATATATATATATATATATAATCTCACTACTTTATCCATTCGTCTATTGATGGACATTTAGACTGCTTCCCATTTCTTGGCTACTGCAAATAGTGCTGCTGTGAACACTGGGATGCATATAACTTTTTGAATTAGAGTTTTCTCTAGATATATGCCCAGGAGTGGGATTATTGGATCATAGGATAAATTTATTTTCAGTTTTTAGAAGAATCTCCATACTGTTTTCCATAATGGCTGCACTAAGCCACATTCCCACCAATAGTCTTTATGTTAAGATTCCAGGCCCAGTGTCTGAAGACATTCATCTTCACAGCTTCACAGCATATATATGTATGCATTAAAATTCACACCAAGAAATGGAAATAGTGAATTGGTTCAGACAATTGAAATTCAGAGGGAGAGGTCATGGAAGGTTACAGTTTTTTAATTGGTCCTTGAAAACAACAAGCAGAAAGGGGAGAAACAGGACAAGGGTATCAGTGTCTTTAACTTCTGATTTATTTCAAATTCAGCTGACTTGGGAGCATGATACAATTCTTCCTATTCCACGTTTGTCCCACAAATGTTTCCTGTGTTAAAAAAAAATGCAATGCATCTTGGCTGTGTGTATGTGGGAGAGGGTGGTGGAAGATAGTATTTCCAGAGGGTTTTTTTTTTTCTGCCTTTCAATGTTTTGCAATCCGTGTTATAGTTATTAAGTGTTGATATGACAATCTCATTTGTTCTCAAAGTGGACTGTTTAGAATTCTCATCTTAGAATTCTCATCTTAATAGTTCAACAGAATTTTTTGGCTACCCCACCTAGTTATTACACAAAATAAGAATCCCAAATAAACTCATATACAATCCAAATAAACTCATAAGAAAACAGTGTACAACTGTTTTCAGCAATCTCTCTAATCTATAAAACAGATATTTTATTCTGTAACAGAATTTTTATTGATGTGTATTTAGTTTTTTTAATCTCCAGTGAATATTTTAAGCGCTACAAAGTTGAAAAGAGAATTAAAAATGGATGGATGATTTGATTTTGTCAGAGTTAAATAAAGGCCTGTATGTGACTTATTGGTTTGTTCTATTTTTGAGAGATTTAAAATTAAGAATTTGAAGATTTGGATTATTTCTAGCCAAGGATTCAAATTATTTGTTACTGTAATATATTGATTTTTGGCATGTGGTGTCCATAAATGGGAAAAGGAAGGAATCAAGAATTTCTAGCCCTCAATTTGAAACTGTATGGACCACTTACAGCTACTCTGATTAGAATTTTCTCACCTGGGTAGGATGTGGATCTGCTTAGAAGAAAGCAGTGGCTAAGGTTTACCCATTTCAGCCCTTCATCAACCTATTTTCAGGCTCTGGGCATTTTCTGTATCTCAGAGGTCTCTCCAAGCTAAGCCTCAGATTGAGAAGTTTCCTCTCTCTCACTTTTGCTATCTGGAACAGACTCCTTGCATTTTCACCCCTTTTTTCAAATCTCAGCTGGGATCAATCATGTTTCCTTTATTTTAGGCCCCTTATCTTCCTGTGTGTGTTGAACAAGTTCCCACAACTCAGCAAGTGACTCTAACTTGAGTCAGGCCCATGAGCTTTGAAAGGAGCAAGTCCAGTTCCAATCCTGACCCAGAACTTCTGGGCAAAATTGCTAGACAGTTTAGGGCTTCCTCTTGAGATGTGCTCCTTACTCAGTACTTTTGAGAAAAAGGTAGTTAACAGGACAAAATTTGCTTAATATGAACTAATAAAAAGGCTTTGTAAAAGGTGTGTGACAACCAAGAGTTCTGTTGTGTCCTAGGCTTCTCTGGAGCTCCCTGGTTATTCAGACACTAAAGGAAGATGTACCCACCTTCCTTTGAGCCCACCCATGGCTCTTCTGCTTCTGGGTGGTTTTTTTTTTTTTATATAGTTGATTTACAACATTGTGTTAGTTTCTGGTGTACAGCATAGTGATTCAGATATATATATATATATATATACACACACACACACACACACACACATATGTCTATATTCTTTTCCATTATAGGCTATTATAAGGTATTGAATGTAGTTCCCTGTTCTATACAGTAGGACATAGTTGTCTATCTATTTTATATACAGTAGTTTGTATCTGCTAATCCCCAAATCCTAATTTATCCGTCCCCTACCTTTCCCCTTTGGTAACCATAAATTTGTGTTCTATGTCTGTAAGCCTCTTTCTGTTTTATAAATAAGTTCATTTGTATCATTTTTTTGAAAAAAAATTTCCTTTAGTTTTGAACCCATTTTCAGCTTTTCCTTCCCAAGGTCATCCTGGGTCTGCTCCTGTTCTCCTTCTTGGTCATTCCAGGTCCCTGCATCTTTCAGAGAGATATTTTTGGCTTTTGCTGGTGAAGATACTCACTTCCTGCTGAGCTGCGCACATTTCTCTCTTCCAGGCACCTCCTAGAACCTCCAGTCCTCCTGCAACAACATTTCAGAAGTGCCATCTGGCAATATTTTTCTCTCTTCTTTTTTTTTTTCTTGAAAATCATCAAAATTTACCGTCCAACCCATTTGCACCCCCTCTTCTCACTAGTAGTGCTTCTCCAGGAATGTTCACGTGAATCACTTGGGGAAGTTGGTGAGAAGCAGATTTCGACTGCATAGGTCTGGCCTGGGCCCCATGCTGTTCCCAGATGGTGCATGTGTGGCTGGTCCCAGGATCACACTGTGAGGAAGAGAAAGGCTTTGTGGTTCTTGATTTTCATCAATTGGAGGCTGTACTAGTTTCCCAGGGCCATAACAGAGTACCACCACCTCGGTGACTCAAAACAACAGGATTTTATTATCTCACAGATCTGGAGGTTGGAAGTCCAAAATCAAAGTGTCCACAGGGCTATATTCCCTCTGAAAACTATAGATGGATTTTCCATTGCTTCATCTTGGCTTCTGGTGATTTTCTGGCAATTTTTGGTGTTCCTGGGCTTGTAGATGCATCACTTTAATCAGAGGGCCATCTTCTCCAGATGTCTCTTCACATTGTCTTCCCTCTATGTGTATCTGTCTGTGTCCAAATGTTCCCTTTTTATAAGGACAACAGTCCAGTCACACTGGATTAGAGGCCAACTTAAGGACCTCATTTTTACCTTATCAACTTTATAAAGACCCTATTTGCAAATCAGTTCACACTCTGAGGTACTGGGGTTTGGATTTCAACCTATCATTTTTGGAAGCCACCATTCAACCCATAAGAGAGGCCCACTCCTCCCACCCTCCTTCAATTAAATGTTTTCTTTTCTTAAATAGAATTCACTACTTTGATCAACAAGTAAGACATGAGAAACTAAGGATCTTTAATTTAAAATGGGCCAGTAAATGGACAGCTGTGGAATCACCAAGAAACAAACTGTAGAATAGAAATATTTAAAAAGAAAAAGGGGGGGAAAAAAAGGAGCCCTGGGGCTTTCTTCTTCCAGGCTTTAATAGTAGAAAAAGCATGAAGTTTTGAATGGGCCAGTTTTAAAATTTAAATCTGTCTCTTATTTGTTCTGTAGTTTGGAGGGCAACCTACTTGCTTCTGCTTAACTTGTTTCCTCATATGAAAAATGAGTTTAAGGACATTTGGTAAATAAAAGATGGTTGAGAGAATCAATATGGCTTCCAAATACCTGGCATGTAGTAGACATGGAGTACATGTGATCATTAGTTTTGTAAAGCCTGTGTTCTGAATATCCCAGCAAAACCAACAGTGCCACCTAGTCAGGTCACCCAGTGGACCCCCCTAGGGCTGCCAGGTTAACCTGCAGAAAGTCGCTGCCTTTCTCTCTTCCTCTCTAAACTACAACAGTGGTTCAGAAGAGGAAAAAAAAAGACAAAGAGACTACATTTTATTGTGTTTCTGTGTGATTTCCCATCATGAATCTAAAAGAAAAACACTGTTTTCTCCTATGTGTCTATATTTTAATGTATATCATCATTTTCCTCATTGCATTTACATTTTTTACAGATAATTTTCCCTAAGTGGATATAACAATAATCCCATCCTTTGATTAGTGTTTGTGTATAAAGATGGACATATGAAATGTGGGTGCTTCTGAAAAATAGGAATAGTTAAGGAGGATATACTATGGTTAAAAATTCATTTGTTTTCTAGATCTCTGTGTATTTTATACTGCATAAGTAAAAAGACTATGCTTAAGATAGGCTGGGGTTCCAAGTTGAATTTGGAACAAGTATCATTTGCCAACCACTTTAGAAGCTTACATATCCAAACAGTAGGATATATGACAATGGAAAACTTTGTCCTCACGTTTCTGTTAATGTTAAGGCATACATCATTCCTGAACTGGCCTGTTATTATAGGTCCACATAAACTACAGTGAACTAAGAGGACATTGGGTATGTGTGGGTGAGTTGAATATGCAAACATTACACATACATGTAATGTGCTTACCCATGTATTTCTGAATTATTTTACAGTTGCCAAAGGAAAAAGAAACTTATTTTTAAGGAATAAGTGCAAAACTTTTTTGAAGATTATTTGATTTTCCCCAAAAAATAGTAAGGGTGAAGGAGTTTAAAAGACAGTCAGGGGAAAGGGGCACTTCAGATGAGAGTTCACCTGAAGTGAAGTGAAATTCAGTTGTTTCACACATGAAACAGGCTGACAGGAACTTCCAGGGTCTTCCGAATGCTTGCATCTGGTTTGATTCAAATGATTTCACATTTGTGGAGTTTCAAACGAAAATAAAGTTTAGCAAAACGAAACGCTATTTAAACCAAGTGCACTGGAGCCAGTGAAAAAATTTCATCCTTATAACCGCAATATGTGAAGTTCTGCTTGGTAAGTCATTTTTCAGAGAAGGTATGCAAAATTAAACCAGATACACCTGCATGCTTGGGTTAGTTCTTGGGGTTAAATTAGGTCAACTTTTCTCATCCAGTGTCTCAGCAAACAGTTTCCTCAATTTTCTCTCCTCTAACAGCTATTTATGGTGTGTCTACTGGGTATGAGGTACTGCCATTGGTGTGTTCGTGCTACAATGATGGTGTATGTAGCACATGACTCATGCCCTTGAGGAGTTTACACTCTCTTAGTAAAGACAAAAACACATGTTTTTCCGTGGTAGAAAATTTGCTGAGTACTAATGAAGCCGATAAAAGAAGGGAAGGAAGTAGAATCGGTTGTTTAACTCCTTAGGTCAGAAAATTAGAAACATTCTTATAGTGGCCCCTCCTAGGACTTTCTGTTGGGGTAAAGGGGAGTGTCACAGCAATGAAAAGCCTAAACTTGCTACTTTGCAAGGTTTGAGGGAGAACACTTCCATAGTCAATTACAAAGTTACCTAGATCAGGCACCTCAAATAGGCATTATCTACCTGTATCAGTTAGGGTTTTCAGAGAATCAGAACCAACAGGAGATGCTTAGGAGAGAGACAGACAGACAGACAGACAGACACACAAACACACACACACACACACACACACACACACACAGATTTAAGAAAATTGGTTCACATGATTGTGGAGGCTTAAAAAGTCCAAAATCTGCAGAGTAGGCTGGTAGGCTGGAGACCCAGGAAGGAGCTGCAGTTCAAATTCAAAGGCAGTCCCCTGGCAGAATTCCTTCTTTCTCACGGGAGGTCAGTCTTTGTTCTACTCATGCCTTCAACTGTTTGGATGAGGCCCACTTACATTATGGAGAACAATCTGCTTAAATCAAAGCCCACCAATTTAAATGTTAATCTCCTCCAAAAACACCTTTACAGAAACATCCAGAATAACGTTTGAGCACAGATCTGGGCACAATGGCCCAGCCAAGTTGACACAAAATTAACCATCACTGCCACTGATGGTCTGGAGTCCACCTGGTGATATGTTGTCTCAGCAAAAGACCAGATCTCATGACATACCTAGAGAGAGGCCTGCCTTATTTCAGAAGAATATTCAGAGGTTAGAACTTACATTTTATGGAAGATAGTGCCCTCATAACAAAAGAGATGGTTACCAGAGACAGTAACATGGAAGTAAAATGTTGGTGGGGTGTCGCAGGAAAATAGAAAGTGACTGGAGAGTGGAGCTACCCTGATCCCATTAGATTCTTGGCTTGGTTGGCACTCTTTTTGCTTTGAAGCTAAGATGAAGTGGGTGAAACTAAAGGCTGGGTTCCCAGCGCGGTGAGCGATATCTCTTGCAGGAATCAGTGTGGCAAGCCAATGTCTCTTATGCTAGTGAGCAGAGCATGGCCTTCCAAATTCATGGTACAAGAAGCTGGAGAAAAGGTCTCAGCAGTGAAGAGTTATGGCTGTAGTTGGAGTGGTTATCCTCTACCTCCCACCCTCTGCTTTATGTAATCGTGCAAAAACATCAGAGACATTTCTGGCCTGTGGCACTGAGGCCTTTTTTAGCCACTCAATTAAAAAATTTTCCACCTCCCTTCTCCCCACCCCGCAACCCCTGCCAGATGACAGTTCAAGGGATCCTCTTTCAGATTAAATTTTCTCCCTAGAACTTATGCTGATATGCTACATAGGTTACTAATTTTTTAAAAAACCTTTTGTGTATCCACATCTCTAGTATCTAAACTCCATAAAGGTAGGAATTTTTGTTTGTTTTGATCACTGTCTTATTCTCAGTGCTTAGCACATGGTAGACACTCGATACAAATTTGTTGAATTAATAATTATGATCTTCCCTGGCTGTAATGTAGCTCCTGTGGGTTGGAATTTCTCCAAGGGGAGATGGTACCTTTTAAGAGGCAAAAATTTTGCCTGGTACCCAAGCTTACCTACCCAGTGCTTGGAGAGATTAGGACAAATGGACCCAGCCAGCTTTTGAATGAGTGCTATAGTTACTATTCTTGATTCAGGATAGAGATTTGGCTCCATCTTGTTCTGGATGGGCCCTGGCTCAAAATTAAATTTTCTCTGTGGGATGAAAATAGTTGTTTAGTGAAAGACTAGATTAGACTAAAATACTGAAGTACCTAATTATATTGTTTTTCCTTTTTCCTCTTTCAGATAAACAGACAGATCTCTTTATGTCAAGGGGAAATGCATATTTTGGAAAGGTCAAAATCGACCTAAGGTATTGTAATAGGTATCCTGAATGAAGGAGAATGTTGGGGAACACAGAAATGGGGATACTGTTGAGAATCAACTTGGGGTTGGGGAAATGAAGAATGATCAATAATTAAAAGAAAGTTTAATTAAATAGTGGTTCCCAGAGAGAGCATGGATCCAAGCCCTCTCTTGGTGTTGCCCTGAGGTAGCATATCCTAGAGGCTGGATCTTAACCGCAGCCTGGGATAAGAGACCTATCAAAACACCACTGGGTAGAAACCACAAATGTTAGTCATGCCCATGATGGCTAGATGCTAAGAGCCTCCTTTTCCATTTTAGGGATCCTGTTAACATCCTGGATTCTGGAACAGCCCTGAGATGGTAGGGGCTCCAGGACTGTTTGAGATTGATTTGCTCATTATCTCTGTGAATTAGGGGCCCTGGAAAAGATTAAATTAGATCTAAAGTTTAAAAAAATGTACTGAATTTAAAGTTAAAAAAATGGGTCTGTGGACTGAGATTCATAGCTACTATATTTATTAAATCAGTCAGAGAAGAAAGTACTGAAGGAAGAGTAAAGGGAAAATGGTATCTTTAATCTAAACATCAAGGAAGTTTGTATTAATAAATTAACATTTGAGTTTGACTTGACAACTTGGCAAAATGAGGGCAATTCATTATTGCTCGTCCTATCTGGGTGGAAAAATTAGATCTTTTCTTCTGCAACACCACCTTATCTCCTGCCCTCCACTGACCTTCTTGGAAGCATCAGAGGCCTACAGGCCATGCAGCCTTCACCTCATTCTCTCTGCCTCTTCATCCATCCACAGTGCTCTGATGTTGTGTACTCTAGAGCTCTTACTTCAAGCCCTAATGGTAGTTGACACATACAGTCTTTGAATTTCTAGAAACACACATTCTCTTCTCTCTCTTCCATTCCTTCTCCCTCTCCCTTCCCCTTTCCTTTTTTCATTTTATCAGTTTAGTATGCCTCTATTTAAAAAATATCTCTCCTCTTCAAACTCAATATCAATTTTTATCAGCCTGAACAACTAGAATCTTACAGTAGACTTCAGTCTTGTCATGGAAATGTGGTAATAGATGCACATATATTTTTAAAAAATTATAATATTACATAACAAGGATGCAGAGAAAAGGAAACCCTTGTGGATTGCAAGTGGGAATGTAAATTAGTACAACCAGTATGGAAGCTATTATAGAGGTTCCTCAAGAAGTTAAAAATAGAACTACCATATAATCCAGCAATTCCACTTCTAGGTTTACATACAAAAGAAATGAAATCACTATTTTGAAGAGATATCTGCACCCCCATGCTCACTGCAGCATTATTCATAGTAGCCAAGGCATGAAAACTATCAAGGTATTCACTGACAGATGAATGGATTAAGAAAATAAGCTATTTATGTATATGTATAAATGTATACATGCATAGGTATTTGAATATTATTCAGCCATGAAAAAGAAGGAAATTCTGACATTTGCAGCAACATGGATGAAGCTTGAGGGCATTATGCTGAGTGAAGTAAGTCAAACAGAGAAAGAAAATTCTGTATGATATCACTTATATGTGGAATGTTAAAAAAAAATTTGGTTTAATCTTTTGGCTTTACCTAAGATCTGGCACATGTCTATTGAAGGGTAGAAAAATCAGATTCTTGTTCTCAACTTCTTGTTCCTCCCTCTTCTTAGATCCTGATTCCTCAAAGCTTGTTTATCTTAGCTCTTCAAATAATTATTTATATGTAAATACTTAGCTATTATATATGTGTATATATTTACATATATTTATACATATTTATTTATCTATATACCCATAATATATTAGCCATTTTTTCCTGTTGCTTTCAGTAGAATGGTTAGTATGAGTTAGTGAAATTATCAAGTGGTAAATTAAAAAAGAAAATTTCTGTGTTAAATGTTGATTTTTTTATGGATACTAAATCATAAACAGAAACTTTCAATATAGACACTATGGGAAAAATAATTTCAGTCCTAGGAATAGCTAACTAATTCACAAGAATGAACTCTTAAAATGGAGTTAGAAATATAATAGAGTCCTTGATGAGTTAAGGCACAGATGGGTGTTTATACTGATTTCACATGAGTGTCTTAGATTCTTTCCAGTATGAGAGCAAAGCAGATGACTAAAAGAATTATTTAGGAAATTTACAGCAAAATGTTTAAAACGTCTTTATAATTTATTTCTTCACCAAAATAAGTATTTTTTGTTGCTGAACTGTAACACATACAAAGCAAGACCATCCATTTAGACACGAGAAAAAATGTACTGAGTTAATGTAAATCCTCTAAAAATTGCCTAAGAACATATAGTTTCATTTCATTTTTCATGTGATGTTGCAGCTAGATTGTTCCTGTATGAATGCAATATCCTAAAATTTTGAACATCCTATGAAATAAGACTAGCCTAGAGTATGGTTGCAGTAACCAAGATAATTTAAAATGGTAGGCATTTTGGGAACACAAAGTCACAAAATTAAAAAAGTCAAAATGAGAACATATTTTGGAAGATGAAGTTCAAAATCTCGCTTTCCTTGAATCACATCTTTGTTCTTTTCTAAAATGTAAATATTGCTTTTCAGTCAACCTACAGAGGCTTCTAAAGAATCTTATTTTGCAGCAAGATAGTGCCTTAAAATGGGATGGGTGAAGGGGGGACAGGCAGACTAGTGGGAGAAGTCTGTTCTGTTTGCCTGCTTTATTATAAGATTTTTTTTTTCTAGAATGTCTGTGAATACTGGACTGAAGCTGTCTATGATACATTGAAGACTGTCCATGCCTGTGGAAATGGTCCAATAATTACACACCGTTTTTAGCTCCAAAGATTTGAATTTATTTTTGTTTTACTTTTCCACTAAGATTAGAAAGAAGCCAATCTTCTAGCTTCACATATTGGAAGAATTAGTCTTCAGAAGTCTAAAACAGACTGAACAGGATCGGATGATTAGTGCCTTACATTGCTGACCTAGTTTGTTTTCTTTCTGTTTAGTTTCCTTATAATTATGAACTATCACGGCTGCGTGTGACTTCAAAAAGCCATGTTTATGATTCTGTAAAATGGAATTTTAAGCTTCACGTGGGTATGTGGTCATAAGATTGTATTATTTTTCAACAAACATTTCCTATGTTGGTGGAAAGTTTCATCTTGCCCATTTTTATTGAGAAATTTTAAGTAATTGGTTTAAAAAAGAATCTGTTGAAAAATTGTTTTATTTTGTGAAGGGTCATGGGCGACTTTTTCAGGCCCTCTTGGTCTTTCACATGAGGATTATAAACTACCTTTCCAGCCTTATCTCCTGACACTGTTCTACATCTGTTCTGTGCTGCAGCTCTGGAACTTCCAGATAGCACCTGAATAAACTGTGTTTGCTCAGTCAGCCTTGACTTTGCACTTGAAGCTTCTCTGTTGTGAATATCCATCCCCCCCTTTCCCTCATTTTTCAAGACTGAGTTCAAATGGTATCTTTATGAGAGTTCCAAGTCTTGATGTAAAAAAAATCATTCCTGTATTGTGACAGTTAACACACACCGTATTAGGATTATTTGTTAATGTGTTTATTTCTCCCTGTTGAGTTTGGCTTTATGTGGGGACAAAGACAGTATTGTATTATAGTTCTTTGAATTACTGATATTTAATGTGGTACCAGGTATGAGTAAACAATAAATACATCTTTTATGGAATAAAAAAGAATGAATCTAAGCTAAAATCCCAACCACCAGTATTTCTTTCAATGTAATGTATGTTATGTTCCAGTTTTCATGAATCTTGTTATTGTTTAATGAATGAACATCATCTGGGAAGAATGAACATCTATTTTATTAGTGTACAGGTCTGTGAAATATCTGATACTTGATGTTATTTTTTTTTCTAAATATAGACAGATTTTAACTACTATAATACATGCCTTTGAGAAGAATGTCCACATGGGTGTGCTTAGAGGGGTTAATGTGGTGGTTCACCTCTGTGCAGGTTCTCTGCGTATCTGGAGTGATGGCAGCATCTACCGATTCAGTCTTAGCAGGCAGTCACATCAGCTCACTTGCAGCGGAGCTCTTTGTTACGTCAGAGACGGATGGATGTCAAGTGACTTTTGATGGGATTCTTTTTCTCTCTGGAATCTCAGTGCCCAACCACATATAGGAAAAGAAGGAATTGACTGCCTTTTCTTAGCATGAAGCAAGAATTTACCACCTTTTCCCCAAAGTGAGAACCAAGCTCCAGTCAAAGGGCTGCATTTGGAGTTTCTCACCACCTTGTCTGGTTACAATAGAGACTAATGGGCTGTTCAGAACAAAGCAGTATTCTCAATTATTGTAAGCAGTGTTCACTCAGAGGAACTTCACCATGGTATGAAAATTACCTAAATCAAGAAATGAATACGGTTTTTGCTGGTAAAGAAATTGTCTCTATTGGAAGATAATGGCTTGTTTGTAAAGAAAAATGTTCTGAGATTACTTAGACCTTTTTTTTAACTCATGAAATAAATATTGTCTGTTTACTACTGTATTTATTTGGTATCACTGTGCCTAGGGCATTGCTCACCAGTTTATTAATTCTGAATGCTACCTAAATGCATCTGAATACAGTCAGATTCTTCAACTTTGATGAAATTCTTCAGCGTCATTAATATTTCTCTTAAGTTCTCCAGCATTTTAGGTAATCATGCACATCCACCATACGAGCCAAGAAAGCCATTCAGGTTCTGTAGACTTCCAACTGTGTTTGTCACCACAGGGATGTGCAGTTCCTAGAGGTTAAAAACATATCTCTAAGCAGCTCATAAATTCTGGCTTCAGGTTTAAACTGATGTCAGAGGCCAAAGTCAATAACCCCCTAAGCTGATGTGATCGCAGTTCCTTATGGTGCCATTAACTCACTTGATCTTAAAGTGTAAATCTGCTACATAGATGGTTACCTGAGCCAGGCTCAACCTTATAGGGAAGCAAGGGATCTCTGGTTCAGATATATACAGAGAGAGATTAATTACTTTGAAGTCTGAAGGTTATTCTCTTTAAAATACGTAGAAGTACTGGAAGTAGTCAAGCCTGTGGACCTTAATGTTGAGTGTGCCCAGTAATGATACGGGGGGTTTAAGATGACATTCAGTGGCCCCATCCCAAAAGGTAGAGATTCTTCTCGGGGGGAAGGCTATGGGATTGAGCAGCAAAGTACTGAGAAAGAAGATGGACTTAAAAATCTTTAGTTCAATTGATTGATTTATTGATTGATTACTTGAAATAAAGTCGGTTTATAATGTGTTAATTTCTGGTGTATAGCATAGTGTTTCAGTTACACAGATATATATATATATATATTCCTTTTCATATTCTTTTTCATTAGTTTCACCTTAAAAATATTACGTCTTGTCATCTGTGTTCATAATTGAAAGTGAGGAATCATTTGGGATTATCATTTCATTCTCATGAAAAGAGACCGCTGAAATAATTAAAGGAAGTGACTTTATGTTAATGAGTAGTGAGTGACTTTGTCTTTGGTGTCACTGAAATGAGGTTCCACTCAATGTTTTATTGAAATTGTCATTGTGTAGTTAACCTTAAGCTCAAGCAAAAATATCATTAATGAGGAAGTTGTATTTAATAGCTGATAAATAACATTCATGGACTCTGACTATGTATTGAACACTTTTCTGAATGCTTTGCAAATACTAATATATTTAATCCTTATAAACAACCCTTTATGTAGATGCAATTATTACTTTCCTGTCATAGATGAGGAAACAGAAGCATTGAGAGGTTAACTAACTTACTCAAATTACATTAGAGCTACTCACTTCAGGAGAACTCTAACTCCAGAATTTATCCTCTTCATTCTTATGTTTTATACACTTTTTGATTTAAGAAATGATTGGTGCAAAAAAATAGAGTGATAATATTTCTCTAGTGGGTGAGAAATACGGCTAGGACTCAAAGAGTCTGGTTTCTGGCCAGAAATAGAGAAGCTACAATCTTTTTTTTTTTCTTCACTTTTTAAAAATTGAAGTATAGTCAGTTTACAATGTTGTGTCAATTTCTGGTGTACTTCCTAATATTTTAGTCATACATATACATATTTATATTCTTTTTCATATTCTTTTTTGTTATAGGTTCCTACAAGATATTAAATATAGTTCTCTGTGCTATACTATGACATCGCTATTCTTATAGGAATAAAGCAATGCTGATTCTCTTTTTAGGTTTAAACGTTGAAAGATGAGAGGTGTGTAAAAGACTCTACTCTGAGCTCTGGATGCAAAATTCCGTAAGATTTTTCTCTGAAGTACAGAAATGGGAAGCACTCAGCTGACAGTGCCCACTGTAGTAAAGTCAGACAAGCAACATATAGCTTCTGGTTCCATCGTAAAATAATTATAGGATTTGGGGAAGATAATACCTTCATGGCTTAGGACCTCCCTTTCCCAGATGGAACACACATAGATGGTTGATGGTTGTTATCTATCTGCAAAGTGTTTTGTAGAATGTCAGGTAAAACACTGTGGCTGATGTTTGGAATAAACATAATCACATAAAAGAGTGTCTAAAACTGTGAAGATGATCAGATTTTTATTCTACTTGCAAACTAGCACAGTTAGCCTGACACAGATTTTTGGATGCTGGTAAAAGATATGAGATCCCTGGGTTAGAGACGAAGGGCAGTTTATTACTCACAGCAATAGTGGTAGCCAGAGTATCAGCAATTTCATGCTGCTTCTTCAGACCCAATTCTCATAGGGGGATACGAACAGGGCCAATTGATACCTATACATATAGTGGGTTGCATTATAGGAAATGGACCTCTGAATTTAGGGAACTCAAATCTTATAATAATGGGAAGCAAGATGCCTGCCTTTTGCTTTGGGTAGATATTATCTTGACTAATCTGGAAAGTAAGTAAACATGCCCTTTACTTTGGAGGAAAACATTACATCCATTTTCTAAGCCTGTAATCAAATCTTCCCTTGGCTCCAGAGGGAGATGCTATCTCTGTTTTCCAAAGCTGCCCAGTACACAAACATCCTTGAAAATATAATCTGGATGAAGGGCAGAACATGAAGGAATTTGAGAGACTCATGGAATATTGTCTCCTAGTAGCTCTTCAAAACCTTTGTGTGAAGTATGTATAGGGTATTACACTTGCCGTGAGACATAAGCTTGCTGTCTGGGAGAGGAGAGTTTTGGATGCCACGAAGTGGAAGTAGTCATAGTGATGTCACCCTTATAGAAGGTAAGGAGGATCTATTCTTATCTCATTCACAAAAATACCAGTTTTTATTAATAGTCTATTGTTAGGAAATATTTTATATACATATATATGTATTTGCATATTTATAAGTAGATAGATGTAGATATATAGGTGGAACAAAGTATGGATGTTTAGATATATAATATACAGATTATAGACATATAATTGAACTCTTTTGATCTCAGTGTAAACGGCACACTTGACCATTTTATTATTGCCACTTCTATTTCAAGTAGTATTTCCTTGTATTAGATATTATTTGGAGACATTATTACAGTTGTTATGGCCATCAGGAAGAAAAATAGTGCAATCTGACATGTTTATATAGTAACGATTCACAAGATCTGCTCCCAAGGGGCATAGGAAAATCATTTGGGTAATATGCACTAGGGAAAGAGGAATATGTAGACATTTCAAGGATAATTGAACACAGGATCTGAGCTACCACTGATATCCAGGGACCGAGACATAGTCCTATTCCATTTTTCGGAGTGAGCATATATGGAGGAAAAGTATTAAGTGTAGTGCTAGCTCAGGTCAGGTTCGTTATGAGTGGGCTGGTTCCTCAGATTCACACAGCAATCACTTCCTTGGTCCCCAAATGTATAATTAAAGGGGTTATACCTTACTAGTCAGAAGCTCTTAGCCTGGGAGAGGGAGGGGGTAGATTTTTGGTGCAACTGATATGCGAACTTGGTGTTGACATTTGCAAGGATGGGGAACTATCTTCCATGGTGTATTAAATAACCTAAATCAGTGACTGTAATATGATGCTGTTTTCCCGGCAGGTGGGACAAAAGGGTCTAGAAATAAGGGAATGGAGTGACCTAGTTTGCCATCAATCCCATGACCCACTTGGGAGGTATGTTAACTTCTTCTCAATTTTCCCAACTGTGGGTTGGGAAGTCTTTGATCCTAGAAAGTAAATGCTTTCACTAGGAGATATAATGAAAATCCTATTGAACTTTAAGCTCTTATGGCTTCCTGATCATTTTTAGTTCCTCATATCAACAGACAAACAGGCAAGGAAAGAAGATATCATGTCAGGGTAAGTGATCTCGATTATCAAGTGGAGAAGAGTTTGCTCTTTCACTGCTGGGGGCAGTTTGGCACCACTGATCCACTAGTGTGTTTCTTGGCAATAGGCAAGTGCAGCAGCCTGTGACTCAAGAACTTCATGGTAACCAGGGACTCAGACCACTTACAGATGAGGGTTTGGGTCACCCCAACAGGTAAGCAAACTAGACCAACAGAGGTGCAAGCTGAGGGTGTGGAGAACCTAGAATGGTCAGTAAAGTTGGGCACTGATGATGTATCACTTGGAGTCTTCAGGACATCTGTGGTGGAGAGGGCTGTAGTAGCTCATCCTTCTAACCTTCCTCTTGCGAGTTTCATTGGAAAAAATGAGACCAGTAAGAATCCAGAAGAAGATGTTCTTAGATGGGGAGAACATATTACCAGAGGCAAGTAGATCCAACCATCTTAAATTAGGGTGGACCGTAGTGGACACCGTTATGTGCCATCCAGATCACCCACTTCAGACCAAGATGCTCATTCTCCAACCCTGAATATGTTGGCTGCCGATGACTCTGAGCTATGTCCCTCTGAGAATCGTCCTTGATGGAAAGAGACTCCTTCCCTCAAGGTTATGCTCCCTTTCCGGGGGCGCTCAGAATCCAGTAACTGGTCAGTTGGGGATTCAAAGGCCTGATCCCCTTGACTTAGCTTGGGATATTTCTCAAGGGCTTTCCTAGATTCAGAGCTCTCCATGCTGAAGCCTCTGATGTAACTGTACCACAATTCAACTCTTCCCTCTGCAAAGTCCTGCTTCCATCACTCCCTTGCATGTATTATCCCAGAGATGACTTACTGGAAAACCCCCTGTATGCAAATCTCAGTGTCTGTATGCAGGAAATCTGATTGAAGAAACCTGCACATCTATTTTCCGGTAGGACAATTTGGGTGATTTAAATTAATAACAGCACACCGCCTTTGGTTTAATATTTACTTAGTTTGGAAAGAGGGTGAGAGATTTCAGACTGAAAGAATACAGATACTATGTAACTCAGCATTTTCCTGTGGCAAATGACCAAACAAGGGAAAAGAAAAGTGCATCTTCTTCCTTTGTAACAATTATGAAAGAAGACATACAGGAGAGTGCCCTCTCTTCTGAGGCATACAGAAACTTGAAAGGGAAGGGCCACTCCCTTGGCCAACGTGGGCATGGATTACTTTGTCTTTGGCACGTAAAGGGCAGAACTGGGACTGCAAGAGTGAAAGTGAAAGAGTGCAGGTCTGCCCCTCTCTCAGCGCCCTTGCTATTGGACTTCACTCTGGGCTGGCTCGCCCAGTACTGTGGAGCTAATGAGCTGTGTTCTCCTGACTCAGTGTGAGTCCACACACTTCTGAGGACACTTTAGTACGACAGTGATCGGGGTAGGAGTGCTACTCGGTAACCCACCTGTTTCGTGTTCTTGCAAATTAAGAAATGTTGGATAAGGACCCTCTTTTTATGCCATTCTGGACAATTTCAAATTGAAGTGTAGTTTTACTGCCATAAAGAGCAGACTAGAAATCCTGATTCTCAACTGCGTTTATTTATTATTAAATATTCTCTCGCTGTGGCAATGTGGTGAAGTGGCCGGCAGCCCAGGACTGCTCACTTTTCCCTTGCTTCCAGGAAGCAGCACAATGATGGTTAACAGACATGGCTGTAGAAAGCTTTTCTTTTTAAAATTCCTGTGACTATATTGAATTGAATGCCAAGTACATACATATGTATAACTAAAAATGTGGGATGCATGTATTTTTCCAGTCACATTTAATTGCATCAGCATAGAGTTCATATTGGCTTTTGCAGCAATAGCTAATGAAACATGTGTAGAAGAATCCAGATGTTTAAATTACATGCTCCTCCAATCCATTATACAACGGCTCAGTTATGACAAGGTCTCACATTGTGTGGAAAGGAGAGCTGCATCACCAGTAAGGAAATACAACTGAAGGCTAATTACAATGTTGCTATTTGCAAATGTAGGGGGATTTTCCTACTGAAAATTTTCAATATGAAGTGGTGGGGTTAGGGGGAGAGGATTCAAGGCTGTGTTTTCATGACACCCTTCTAATTGTTACTACTTACATGACCATGTGTTTGTTTCATTAACTCCTATCACAGTCATACTCATACACACCCACTCACACACATATACCACTCAAACATGAGAACAAAGATGCTTTAACAGAGAGGTTACGTGCTAAGGGACACAGAGTGATTGACAGCCCATTCCCTTAAGGATAGAGCAAGGACAACTTCCTCAAAGGATTCCTGAATAGATTCCTGAATAGATACTGAAAGATTGAGTTTTGACTATTGCTGACTAGGGGGAAGGTAATTGTAAGTGGACAGAATTTAATAAACCAAAGACAGATAATGAGGAAAAGGCAAAGTGTTAAACATTTGCTACATTACCCTCAATATTTATATATTTAGGTTATTTTGGGGACAAAACAGAGAAGGGACTTTCGACAAATCAGGTTGAATTCATTTAATGATGTCAAGCTATAAGGCTCGATGCTTTAATGGGGAGGACACTATTTATTTTTCAATGAAACATAGTTGATTTACAATGTTGTGTTAGTTTCACGTGTACAGCAAAGTGATTCAGTTATATAAATATAAATATATATATTTTTTTCAGATTCTTTTCTATTACAGGTTATTACAAGATACTGAATATAGTTCCCTGTGCTATACAGCAGGTCCTTGTTGTTTATCTATTTTATATACAGTAGTGTATTAATCCCAAATTAATCCCAAACTCCTAGTTTATCCCTCCTCCCACTTCCCCTTTGGTAATCATGCATTTGTTTTCTATGACTGTGAGTCTGTTTCTATTTTGTAAATAAGTTCATTTGTATCATTTTTAAGGTTCCCACATATAAGTGATGTCATATGATATTTGTCTTTCTCTGTTTGACTTCACTTAGTATGAAAATCTCTAGGTCCATCCATGTTACTGCAGATGACATTAATTCATTCTTTTTATGGCTGAGTAATACTCCATTGTATACACGTACCACATCTTCTTTATCCAGTCATCTATCAACGGACACTTAGGTTGTTTTGGGAAGTCACTATTTTATTTGCCCCAGCAACACTTAAACATTCATGCTTCCCTCTCCAAGCTCCCACCTTATTTAGTACATGGTCTAAGAAATAAGTAAGAAAGTCAGGACCATGGCCACGATGGTAGGATAATGTAACATATGGCTCTCATAGGAGTATTGAGAGAGAATAAAGCTTAGAAATGGTTATATCAGGGAAAGCCATAGAAAAGAATCAGTATTAAGATCATGGTCACTTGTCCTGGCCCGTTACGTGCAAACATCACCAAAAGCAGTATTGGTTTTGTTCTTGGAATTGTTAATGTTTGAGCAGAAAGTGAGATAGGGTGGACTTATGCATGTATGCTATGGGACGATTTTTTCAGTCAAACTGTCAGTAATTGTTTTAATTTGTCTTTTCTTTCCCATCGTTTATTCACTCTTGGGACCTCAACTTTTACCTCAAGGTGAAAGTCGTCTAAACTGATGTCTTTGGACATCTTTTATTGCAAAGCTCTAGTCTCCAATCTCAAACTACCTGCTGGTACCTCACACTCAGCAGTGCAAATCTTAACTCCTCATTTCACTGACTACCTTTCCACATCCTGGTGTCCCTCAGCTGGACCTTCTCCCTCCTATTGCTCCATCTCCTGGTGGTAGTAATTTGCTATTTGTTCTCCATGGTCAAAGCTTTGGCTTCATTCAACTCCTTTCCCTTTTAAACTTTAAAAACGTGTTGCTTGCATCAGTCTTTTTCAACCATTGAACAAACTCATGAATCCTTCCCTTCTTTTCCATTTCAAGAACTAATGCCATAGTCTGGAACTTCAATTTTTCCTAGGGTGTGCACTGCACTGCACACCCTAGGAAAAATTAATTTGTTTTTCTTAATCCATTTCCTCATTCTTTTACCTGTACACTTTCTAAAACACAAATCTGACTATGATGATGAAGTTGATAATAATAGCTAAATCGTAGGGAAACTAAAACCTCCTACCTTGTTAGCTTGTTATGAAAATTCACCAAGATAATGTTCATAAAGAATTTAGCTTAGTTCATGAAATATAATTCACCCTGAATAAATATTGACTAGTATGTCTCTCTTCACTTTAGAAACACTGTATGTATATATTCTACTTCTCAAATTCACCTGAATCTCCTTCACATCTGGGGCTTCTGACATCCATTCCTTTCGCCAGAACACTCCTTTGCCCTCTCTTCAACAGGGTACTTCCTAGTCATTCCCCAATGTCTGTTCAAAATTATATGTGTTCTTCTCTGAGTACCCAGACCTTAATTAAACCACTTTGCTTGCAGTCCTGCAGAATTTTTATTTCCAATCTCAAAGTTCTTGTGTAGTGGAATAGAAAGTCTTCATACCAAAAGGAAGATAGACAAAGAATACGGAGCTTATTCATTTTCCACAGCTGATAGCGTCTTCCTCAATGATTCCCTATTCTAATGAGGAATCCTAACATGCTTTTAATGCTATTTCAGTTTTTTTTTCTATGTAATTTATTGGAGGTCATTTCATTTCTTTTAGGTTTATGTCTAGCATTCCAGATTTCTTCTCTGATCTCTGTTTCTCCCAGTAAGGACGCTCTCAGTATTCCTTTCTTGCTGACTTGACACCACCTTGACTCTTACAGGCTCTGAGAGCCCTTTGAACTTTAGCCTCATGCTATATTAATGGTCCACTGTAGTCTCACCAGCTCTTAGTATTTCTGCCCTTGGAAACCTCCACATGGCACATGAGGACTTCTGAGCCACCCTCCTGCCATGCAGGAACAGAGGGAAATTCAAGAATTTTATTTCAAACTTTCCTTCTGCTTAACCATGCTTGCAATAATCTGCAAGAGCAAATAAATTTACTGAGCTGCAGGCAAGAAGAGGATACAGCATTGGAATATTTTTCATCTGGGGGGAAAATAAACTGAAAGGGATATTTGAAAACTATCCCTTTCAATCCAGGGAAGGGTAGGATGGATAAGCCAAATAGGAAGTTCCCATTTAGGGTTCTAAGAGGAGACCACCTCACACAATGCCTGTCACCCCCATCCTAGATAGCTTTGCAATAGAAACAGCAAATATGCTTGGTCAGAAAGAAGGTCTGTGATCACACTCCTGATCCTTTTTCTGCTCAAAGCATTTCCTGACACTTTGCTTCGCCTCAATTTTATGCTATGTATTTTTTTCTATTATTGTGCTCGTGTCAATCATTGCATTTTCAATATCTACTTCCTCCTTCTAAACCAGTAGTCTTTAGTTGGAGGCGATTTTGCCTTCCCTGCCAAAGACAGCCAGCAATGTGTGGAGACATTTTTCATTGTCACAATGCTGGATCAAGGGTAAGAGATGTTAGTGACATCCAGTGAGTAGGGGCCAGGGGTGATATGAAACATCCTACCACGTACAGGACAGTTCTCCACAACAAAGACTTACCTGAGTATCGGTAGCCCTGAGGTTGAGAACCCTTATTCTAGACTGTAAAGTCCTTGAGGCAGGAATGATGTCTTATTTATCTTATCTCCAATATTTCACACATTGTCTGGTACTAAGTTTGGTAGTTGAGCCGAATAATTATTACACCTAATCTCTTTTTGGACACTAGAAACATTAAAACAATTCATACAAATCATATAAAATTCATATAGCTTTTGAAGGATAGGAGGGAGATAACAGGGCAAAATATTAGCAGTCAGCAGTAATAACCCTTGCTTATTCCTCCTCCACCCTACCTCCCTATGTCTCCTAACAAATAAGGATGTCATGATCCAGAAAGACTTTATTGGGTTATATCAGAACAAAGTCTGCTACTAAATACTTCCATTCAATGATTAGGACATTTCACTAGAATAGTTCTATGGGAATATAGCATCTGCTTTCAATAATCAGAATTAATAGTGAATTATGGTCCACATGACACAGGTGGCCACTGCATGGTTTGGCTGCTTGAAGAGTATCTCCTGAAACAAACCATGAATATGAGAAATTGTGCAAAATGGTGGTTGTGTGGTTGTGTCAATGGCAGAGTTCTGGTAAGAAGTCTGCAAGTGACGCAGACTCTGGGTTTGTATTTTTCTCCATTGCAGTTACCAATTTTTTATGCCCACGAAGTCCAAGGTCATGCCCACATGTCCATAATGGTCACTCTTAACTCGTTTGTATGATTTTCTTTATCATACTCTCTTTCTGAAAGTTTTAGACATTCCGATTGATCCCTCGACAAATGGACACAAGTGAAGAAAAAAATTAAGGATTAGGAATTATGATTTTTTCTGATTTCCAAAGTGGTCCTTTATATGAGAGAATAAACTAATAGATTTGGTTATAAAAGGTCTATTTTTATGTGGGGATTACTATTTTTAAGGGTAAATGTTCTACTGCTGCATGGTAGATAATCTAAGACATATTTTTAGATGGTTGCTAATAGGTGCATTAAAACTTGAGTGGAGAATGAAGAAACTTGCAAATATTTATTTTACAATATCCCTAAAAATGAATAACCACTATTTGTTTTTTTTTTTTTTTCACCAGAGAGCAGTATCTGGTAAAATGGAGGGAAGAAACAATTTAGTTACTGAGGGCTTCTATTAGATCAATAGCAGAGTGAGAAAGAGAACGTCCAAGTTGGGAGGGAGCCCTGGCTTACTCATGCTCACCACTTGCAAGCCACTCTGTGATTTTTGATCCTCAAACAACCCCAGAGGGGGCCTGAGGGAAAATATTTATCCTCCATATTAAGGATGAAGGAAATGAAGAATAGAGAGGCTGATTCACTCACCCACAACCACACAAGTGGCATCTTGTGTAATTTGAGCTTGAGTTCCCGTCTATGGGCAAATTCCCTTCCACCACCCCACTGCCTTCTCATAAGCAAATAGGGAGGCTAGTGGTTCTCTACCTAACCTGTTGCCTGCTACAATCACTTGAGAACCTTTCAAAGAAAACTGATGTCCAAGTCCAATCCCAGAATGTCCGATATAATTGGTCTGAGGGTGGAGACCCAGAAATCAGTTCTTTTTTGTGCCCCCCGGGTGATTCTAAATAATTACAAATCTCGAGAACATCTGGCTTAGGCCCTAACATTCCTGCAGTTTGTTTTGCTCTTTGTGTCTGAGCAAGTCTGTTTATTTTGGGTCTTTTCATGGTGATTTTACCTGAACTTCACAGAAAATCAAATATACCATAATTTGAGTGGCACTGAGCAACTTCTTTATTATTTTCCATAAGTAAGCAAGGTTTTCTTATTTAACCAGCTCTATTAGGTGGGATTTATAATTGAAGATCAAAGGGTTAAATATGAGTGAAAGAATCAAAGGTCAGCAGTGTGAAGGACAGATATATTTTCAACTTATTACAGCATGATTTTTGGAATCAGTTACCACTGGCCTGGGAGAATTCTTGAGGCAACCACAAAACCACATGCAGTTGACCAGGTCATGGGTTAGTTAGTCCTGGCTCTAGGTCAACTAACTCTTAGTTTAGGGGCAACTCTTCAGCCTACTCCCAAATTTGAGAAGTGTATTCTTTATACTGGAATGCCTTTGTCTGTGTTTTTCTCTCTAGGTTAAAGTGTTTAAAAAGCCATTCTGTCACACTTTGCATTTTGAAGTATAGATCCAATGGCAATTTCTTCCATGGGGAATGAGTTCCTTGAGTATGTCTTATTGTACATGGAATCTACCTGCTCACGAAGGACCTTTCATTCTCAGCATACACTCATCTTTATTTTGTAAGTTTCTACTCTCACCCTTTCTACTTTTGTCTTTGTCTACATTGTGTTTCCTTTCTCCTTACTTAAATTTTAGGTCCACCAAGGATTTGTGATGTTACCAGTTAGTCTTTTTTGTACTCAGTGTTGTCTGTAGGGCTAAAGAGGTCGATTGTCCTTGGACTTAAACATCAAATTCTTTTTTTTTTTTTACATTCAATAGTTTTGCTTATTAAGGGAGACATACATCTGATTGAGATTTTAGAAGCAAACTACATGAAACTAAAATTAAAAAAAAATTGCCTGATTTGGATAGAATGCAAATAAGCAGTGCATTATGACCTCATTGGCTGTACTTGACTCAAATGAATGTGGGGCTAGGTTGAGGGGTGTGAGGGGATAACCTACCTCCATAATGGGCACACAGAGGTATTAGATAGTTTTGTGCCTTATGAATGTGTGGTGCCTGCATGGGTGGTTCATAAAAAAGAAGTCTAGAATATCTCGTGGGATGGACATGGCTGCTAATTAGAAATTGTGCATACAGCATATGTTGTTTAACAAGAAAGCTTTGTGGAGAAAGTGTATTTAGTCTGAAAATTATAGTCTAATTTGGCTTTTGGTAGGTACGGGTGTGAGAAGGTAGAAACTAGTGAGAATAGCAAAACAGGGCAGTGAATACAAAGTCAGAGAGGCGAAAAGTATTCAGAAATGACTCATGTGGAGCATGATACTCAGTTCACTTGGAACATGGGTTACAGAGGAATGGGATGCTTTGAGAAATGAGACTGGAAAAGTTGCTGTTGCTGACTGTGCTCCCATGTGTGGTAAGAGACGATGAACTATTTCTCTCCTAGTAGAGATTTGGAAGACGATTGTTGGTATGAAATTAAAAGCTTGAAAGAGTTCACCTGGAATTTACAGATCATCTGTCTGGTCCAACTCCTTCTCTTCAGAGATGTACGTGGCATTATGTACTGATTACAGACAGAGTACTGGATTTTGGGGGTGGGGGAAAAACAGACTCCTAATACTGGCTCTGTGATTTACTAGCTCTGCGAACTTGGATGAATTACCTAACTTTCCTAAGCTTCCATTTTCCACATCTGCAAAACAGAGATGAAGGGGTTGTTGTGAGAGTAGGAAAACAATGCATGCAGTGCTTAGCTTAGTGGCTGCAATACAGTAAATGTTAAAAAGCTTCTGCTCTTACTACTAGTGGTAGTGTTGTTATTACTCATGACTTCAATGCTATAGTCTTTCACTCTTTCTTGCTTTGCTTTTACTGAAATTGCCTCAGTGGTCAACTGTCCTGACTTCAGGACAATTTGGTAAATGCAAAGTCCAAGGTGCAGGAAGTCACCTAGAAGTCAGCAGTCAGCATCCTGTAAGAAATGGCCACCTGTGCGCCATTTCTTGTAGTAATTTCTGTTCTGCATCTGAATAGATCACTCTGGCTTTCAAGTACAGGAATGGTAGGAGTAACCCAGAGTCAGATAGATTACATCCCCAAACCTTCTCCTTTTTGGATGTTGCTGACATGAGTGTTTTCTAGAAAACTTTAGCAGCTTTCAATCTGAAAGAATAAGGCAAACATGTTTTTTCTCTTTCCAACCATTAAAATACTTTTATTAAGTCATCAGATGAGCACTTTCTAAGGGAAAAAATAGTTTCTGTGCGGTTTGGATGCTAAACGTTGACTCAGCGTCAGACCTAAGAAGGAGAAGGCTAAGCTATGCCTGCTGACACACGAGTAATAATAATGGAAAAAATAAAGACCGCCCCACGTTTGCTAAATAAAGCCATACGTTTGGAAAAGCACAATACACCAAACTCTCATATGCTCCTTTTATTTTTTTCAAGATTATTCTTTTCATTGCTCACCAGCATTATACTGTTTCCTTCCAATACACATATTTTTCCAAGCTCCGCTGTTGCCATAGTCTTCTCCCATGTGTTCTATAATTTTGTGCAGTGCTAGTCATAGTTAGGTAGTATTAAGCAATGCTTAGGAAAGCAAGCCATTTGCAATGACTTTTTAGGCTAGGAATTTCATAGAGACTACATGTAGTTGTTCTTCTTCCTTTAGGGATTAATTACTTTTATAATACAAACAATGACTACAAAATAAGCTTTGAGAGACTGACTCACTAAGGAAATAAGACAGGTTTGGAAAATGGATCCCTTACCATTGACGCACTCGGGGGAACTTTCTAAAAAATGGTAATCTGAGAAATTTAGTTGCCACGTAACAGTTCACATAAAACGGATACTATCAGTAAGTGGGCCATAATTAAATATTCTGTGATTACATGTTAGTTTCAAAGGCTGTGCATTGCACAGCCGGGTGTTTTGATTTCTTGAAATAAAAGAAAAGGAAAGTAAGTCACTTTTCAGTTATTTGGTGCAGTTTTCAGTCTTCCTCCTCTGGGAAGTCATTCTGCAGAGCTACCAAATGAATTAGGGATGAGAAGACAAATTTAAGAGCTGAAAAAGCAAGGAAGAAATGTTGATCTGCTGTGTACTACCTTCATGCGTGATGTTGGATCCCTTCATCTTTTTTTTTTTTTTTTCATTTCTAACATGGGAAAAATTCTACTAAGCAAGTACTCTGCATGGAGTTACCCAGAATCCCTTTAGGAAGCATTGCAGATAGAGGCTGGGAGAGAAAAGGACCCAAGTGGATGTCAACCAGGACAAAGCTGTATTTTACGTTGGATTTTTATTTAATTTGAACAGAGTATTCTTTGGAAATAGTCTTTTTGAACCAATGGACTGGTAAATAACATCTAAGTCCATTGTAGCATTAGCATCCCTTGAATCTATGTCTTCAATCACTACTTAGAGTCACCCGAGCAAGGGGAAGGGGAGAGAAACAAAAAAGCAAAGATATTGATTCAGTTAGTAATTCTTAAAAAGAGCCTCCTTCCATTAGCTTTTTTCTTCAAATGTTTATTTTTGTTATCTTGAAAGCAATATGTATTTGTTGCAAAAAGTAAAGGGAAGGTTTCACAAATACTCGTATCCTTTTGCAGATCTACGTTTCTCGACAGCTCTTCACTTTTAATGAGAGTTTGCTGAGACAAGCCCCCGTTCTTTTACTTCTGTTCATTGTTAATACTTGGTTTTCCCAAGTAAGAAGCCTGTATCTTATTTGTAGCTATTTTTTCTGTATTGTTATTGGGATCATTCTATCAGTCAAGAGATCCTACCACCTAGGAAAGCAGGAAAGCTAAGGCTTACATTCACAGATGCTTATACACATACATATAAATGTAAAAAGAATATTTACAATCCAGCAATTCCACTTCTGAGTGTTTGAAGGAAACAAAACCACTATTTTGAAAAGATATATGCACCCCAATGCTCATTACAGCAGTATTTACAGTAGCCAAGATATGAAAGCAACCTAAGTGTCCATTGATAGATGAATGGATAAACAAGATGAGGTATATGTACACAATGGAATATTACTCAGGCATAAAAAAGAATGAAATCTTAATATTTGTGACAACATGGATGGACTGGAAGGATATTCTGTTAAGTGAAATAAATCAGGTGGAGAAAGACAGATACCGTATGTTTTCTCTTATATGTGGAATCTAAAGACCAAAACAAACATAGATACAGAGAACAAACAGTGGTTGCTGGAGGGGAGGGGAGTTGGGGGTTGGGCAAAATAGGTGAAGAGGATTGAGAGGTACAAGCTACTAGTTATAAAATAAATGGGGTATGTATAAACAACTTTTGTACATACATATAGGATAGCTTTTTGAACTTATACAGCTGCACGTAAAAGTAACTGATACTAGTTAAGCCTGTGTCAACATTTTGGATATTTTTTCACTTGTACATTTGGGACTTTTTCTTTTGGTTTATTAAAGTTGCATATGCTAAAAATCCTTCTTTTTAATATATATTACATACAGATGTATAGCACAGGACACATAGTCAATAACATTATAATAACTTTGTACGTGTGTAATCTACAAAAATATTAAATCACTGTGTTGTACACCTGAGACTAGTATAATATTGTAAGTCAACTATACTTCAGTAAAAAAAATGTTTAAACACTCACCCACTTCCTTTCTATTCTCAGTACATAGTTACAGTAAAGGGCAGTTGGTGTGAATGTTTCTGTGTGTTGTGGGGAGAAACGTAGAGGAAGTGGGAGGCAATTTAGTGTTCTAGAATGTCATGGAATCTCATGTTTTGTGTCACGTAAATGATGCATTATAGGAGTGACATTATTGTGAAACTTTGCTCAGCCCCAGTTTCCCTTGAAGTGAGTTTGGTTCAGTTTTTCCATTTCAGTGTTAAGGTCATGCCAATGTATCATAATCTTGTCTAAGAGCAGCCTCTGACAGATTACATGAGAAAAACAAATTCTCTCTTCCTCATATGAACACATGGGAGGCTACTCCCTGGAGCCTATGCCATCAGACCTTCTCATTGTGTACTCTACATGCCAAGAGAGAATTGACAGTTGTCAACCAAAAGTTTCAAGAAAATATTCCTCTTATTTTAGAAAGTTCCTTTTTACAATGTTCAGACCATGCTCACTCCCTTGACTTTATATACGCTTATAAAGGTGACTGTCCTCATTTCTGTTATGGCTAGTGCCACATAACTCACTTAGTTAATTCTTTCACCTTGGGGACATAATCTTTCTCTGAGAGTCAAACACCTTCACATCATAGGCTTTTGCCTTACAGTTGGTCCTATTCTGATGTTGTTATCAGTGCTCCTAAATTAGGCTCTTTTTGCTTTGTGTCTTTTGTCCAAACTTCCATCTTATGATGTATGGAAGGAAAATCCTGAGTCTTATTCATAAGACCTGGGTTTGAGTCTTGACTATTCCCACTATTTGGTGGTATGATGTGGAGAAAGTCACAATATTCTTCATTTAAATTTATTTCCTCTGTAAATTTCTTTATCTGTATTGTCTTCTCCCCAATGCTGACTGTTGAGTTGTTATAATGAGATGCTCTATAAACTGGACAGCAGTGATCATTATCATTATTACCATTATTATTATTATTCCACATCTGATAATTGAGTTTCTCTCATTTTTTTATTCCCCAAGGCTAATTTGCTCTTTAGGAAATTTTCTGAGATCAGGATGGATCCACGGCCTTGTTGGTTTTCTCAGAACCTAGAAATCTGACACTGTGAGCCCTGATAACTATGATTAAATTTATTCTGATGTAAGACTTGCCCAGCATTGATAACTTGCCTTTTGGGGGTCTCTGTCTGCCCCAGGCTCACATTGTTCTCTGCTTGCCTAATTTTTCATGTATCTATTTCCTCTACTATAATCTGAGTTCCAGGAAGGAGGCAATATGCTTTACACATCCCTACCTTCATACCTTAGCTAATGTGCAACAAAGTTTGTTTTAAAAAATGTTGTTTGTTTTATGTTGTATGGGATAATGTGCCATTTATTCCACAAATTTCTTGATATCTACCAATGGAATGGATTGAACTGTGTCCCCCTAAAAGATACATTGAAGTTCTAACTTCTGGGACCTCAGAATGTGACATTATTTGGAAATAGGATTGTTGCAGGTGTAATTAGTTAAGTTTAGATAGTCATACTAGGGGAGATTAGGCCCCTAATCCAATGTCTGATGTCCTTATAAGAAGAGGGAAATTCGGATTCAGACTCACACAGAGAGGAGGACTCCATGTGATGATGGAGGCAGACACTGGAGTTATACTCCCACAAGGCAAGGAACGCAAGGATCAAGGGCCACCATTAGAAGCTAGGAAAAAGCAAGGGAGGATTCTCTCCTAGACGCTTCAAGGGGAGCATGCCTTCAAGGCCCTGCCAACATGTTGATTTCAAACTCCTACCCTAAGAGCCATGAGAGAATAAATTTCTTTCACTTTAAGCCACCAGTTCATGGTAATTGGTTACTGAATCCTTAGGAAATTAATATAGCCAGGTATTGACTAGGCTGTGGGGTCAACATCCAACAAAACCCATGGTCTCCACCCTCATGGAGCTTTGTACTAAGTGTCTTCCCTTTCCCTCCAGATCATTCTTCATCTGTCCCTCCCTACTTCACCCCTGGGGCTGACCAGTATGGCTTATATCAAAAAAGTTTCCTTGTCTTCTTGCTTCCAGTTGCTTTGGGCCTATTAATTGGGCCCAGGCAAGAGGTCTGAGGCAGACAGAGGTGTGAAGGTGGGGTATTTACTCTGCTGCTCGCTACTGGCTGGGTCACCACGGGTTGGCTGCCCCACTTACCAAAGGCCACAGCTCCTGTTCAATGGTTTTCTCTTTCCAATCACCTTTCTGGGTTCTGAGAACCTCACTCTATTCTTCCTCCTTTAGATCTGGGAGTGGTGAGAGCTCTTCACTCTTGTTCTTATGGGGTACCGCACTACCATTTTTGGTTTTGTCCACATCTTTGGAAATAGTTCTTTTATTAACCTCCCCTGGAATGATCCAGTCTGAGAGTGCCACTCTTTCTTTTTTCGAATCTGGCTGATTTAAGTACTGAAGAAGACATACAATAAACCATAAGCTTATTTTTAAATGGATAGTCTATAAATTAGTTGATAATATTAGTGTTAATTACTATGACTACTGAAGGAATAAACCAGTATGTTTTATTTTCTTTCAACAATATGAATGAGAATTTTAAAAAGTAAATTATTTTAGTACAGGATTTGGTTCACTTAGCAGCACAGAGTGGGGAAAACTGCTTTAAAGATCACAGTGTCTGATGGCTGTGGAACAAAAGGGGAGTTTTGAGAAGAGGATGTCATCATGGTGTTGATTGATTTCATGTGGCTTTGTGCTACTCTGGCACTAGGAAGACCACTACTGTATATGGTTTACATATGATTGGTGTGTCATGCCAGAAAGCAACTTCCTTCTTTTTATCTCTTAAATGCACTTGGCATGAGTCAGGAGTGAGATCTTGAATCTCTGGCAAATAGGTTGCTTAATTTCTATTTGTCTAAAAAGTAATGCATGTAGCTAAAAACGACTTTTTTCTTTTGCAACTAAGACACCTCAAAGTATATTACATTCCAGTTTGAAGAATTTATATGCTTATACTTAGAAAATTGGTTATTTTGTATTTGTACACATGCAATATCACTTTCCTTAGTGCATATGTTTTCAATCAAAGATAAATTTTCTATTGTATTTTGAGGAAGCCTCAACATATGTTAAAGATAGCATTGTATAAAACCTTCAATAGTGAAGAGGAGAAGGCAGTAATAAACAATTATTTTCAAGACAGAGTTACCTACAATTTTTTCTTGATTTTTTTTTTTTTTTTTTACTCCTTATGGGATAAATTTCAAACTCTTTGGTTTCCCTTTGCCAAACTTATTTCTTGCTGTTCCCCTGAGGCCTTCTGTGTATAGCCAAATGGGATGTGGTGAATTTAGCTGAAAATAATACAGTAGTTTCTTTCTCAATACCTAGGGTTAGATGTCTGTAAACCTTACGTGAGAAACTTACGATCCAATAGGGAAAAATAAAGTTGGGGAAATGAGATCATGAGTGAACCCGTCAAAATTCTGATGACTCTAGTTCCTGTTTATGAAAATAGCACCACAAAAACAACCACAGAGCATACCATTGCATGTACCTTCACTTGGTAATGGATAGTACAGAATGAATGCCTGTTCACGTATCCTCCTTTGATCACCAGGAGCTTTCAGTATCTCTTTTCTCCATATTTTGAATATAATCCTTATAAATTTGTTTTTCTTAATGCTGTGAAAACACAAGTGCAGTTTTCCTGTGTCTGTCTGCCATCCACATCTCCAAGGCCTTTCGGTTTTATGACTTGAAATTACCTTTCATCACTGTTGGTGTCACCGTATTTCCACACACGTTCATGTGCACGCCTGAGCTGGAAAACAAGCTTGGGGTAGTCTTTATTTCTCAACCTCCATTTCCCAATGCAGGGCTGAGTGGTGCTAATTTTGAACGTGAGAGCCACGTAACAAAGTCCCTCCCCATTCATAACCTCGGGGATGTTTCCACCCATAAACCAAAAGGCGCGGTCACAAGGCTCGGGATTAGCCTTCTCTCAGCTTTCCTTCTCTCTCCTCCAGTTTTATTGCATTGCCTCTCTTCTTTCTCTGCTTTATGATTTATTGCTGCTTCCTTCCCCCAACTTCCAGTTTCCTATTTCTCTAATTATCTACAGCAGAAAGAACCTAAATGCATTTGCACAGAAACCAAAACTCCCCCCGAGGACACAGCACATGGAGTAAATCCAACTGAAGTAGAATTTCACACAAAGAGAGCCTGAGACGGCATGAGTGATTATTCAATACCTTTTTAATGGGGTCTCCTCGCCTTTACTTGTGATCTTGCCTCTTCCCAACACAGCATTTTTACTCTTTGCCGTCTGGGAACTATGTATTCATCCCTTAAAACTCAAGTCAGAGGCCGCTTCCTCTGTGTAAACTTTCCCAGCCCTATCAGGCAGAGTTAGTCAGTTCCTCTCCAGCCACATAGCTGTTTGGTCTCAATTTTGCTACAGCCAGAGCATGTTTCCTTTTCTATACCTACTACGTGCTTGGCACTTACCACATTGTATTAGTACAGTTTTGCTTGTCTATCTCATTTGGTTGATTTGAACTTTTCAAAGCTAAGATATGTGTGCCTCTGTTTATCTACCTCAGGGTTGAAGATGCTGGCATCTGGCAGAATACGTGTTTGTTGAGTAAATGATATGTGACTGTTTGAATGAGTAACATCAAATGAATTATTAAGACTAGTTGGATGTGAAACTAATTTACTGAACATACATAAATAATATGTATGTTTAAATAAATCTATATTTTAAATAAACGTCAATTCTTATTTTTACCCCTATTCAATATATTTTTATCTTTAGGTTTTATTAACTGGATTGCAAATTCTGTGAAGTTGGAACTGTGGTTCTCATTCTCATAATTATGCCCCTCAGTTCCAGGTACCTGGTGCCCAGTAGGCACTGACTGCATATTTTTTAGAATTTATGAATAAAGACTAAAAAGACAACAGTCTTCAACCTTTTATTTAATGGAGACCAGCACATTCCATCTGATTATTTTTTTCAACCCCAGCTGCATCTCTCTTAGTTCTATATCCCTTTTATAAGTGACTGGACGTGGAAATGGTGAAAGTTTAGACAGAGAGTGGAGGCAGGGTCTGTTCACAGTCAAGAAGAAGACTTTTGGTTGGAAGGTTCCCCTCAATATATCAGAAACAAATGCTTTGAAACAAAAGTGAGGCCATGGATGGAACTGATTTGCACATTTAAAAACCAACCCACAGCTGCCTGCCTCAGCTGATTGATTCGCTGGCGAACCATTGTTTTTTGTTACCCATGACTTGCGTGTTTCTGAAGGAAAGGGGGTGTTCTGCTGAGAGGAAAAATATATTTTCTCATTCTGAGAACTCGTCCCTCTCACTTCTGTTAAAATTATAGTTATCGATAAAAGCCAAGGTTCTTTTGCGATGGTGATTTGGGGTATGATATCTACAAATCCCGCATGTGGGAAGGAGACACATCACAAACAAAACAGCACATGCTGTACTCACGGCCAGTTACACTGAATGCTCATGCATGCATCTGGTGCTTATTAATTTTCTTCCTGCCATTTGCATCATTCTTTTGAAGACGTTCCAGCAGTCTATGGCTTTGCCCAGTTGTTTATAATGTCTATAAATCAGGGACTTAACCAAATGAACTGTCTAGATTATGTTTGTAAAATATTGGGATCTTCTCCTTTTGTTTTAGTTATTGAGCTTTAGAAAACCTATAGATTAAGTTCTGCCTGATACTTATTTTCAGGTTACTAATTTTTTGGGGGGTGGGTGGAAATGAATGACTTTTTAGCTACTTAGTAAGTTCAAATCATGTTTTGGTGTGTTGCTCAGTTTGTTTTTAAATTCCGGCTGCAAATGTTGGCAGTTTTTCTTTCTTAAGAGTCTTAGGAATAGGCAAAACAAAACCCCAAACCCTATCAACTACATTTTTAGAAATTAGATAAAAGCGCCTGAGGAACAGTGCCCTCATCTAACATCAGTTTTTCACATTCAGCTGTGACACTTTTAACAACAGTGAGTGGCCCATAATTAAATTGGCTTCAGATTTGAGGTCTCATTGAGCTGAGTTTGGAATATGGGGATTTCTGGTGAAAAGGACAACTGAGGAAGGAATCCAAGATTCTATGTTTGATTTATTGACTGTGTGCGTCAACAGCAAGCTTTTAATTTGCAGAGTAACATAAAAATACTCAGAATCTGTGCTTGGGTCAATTATGAGTCTAGATTTTGTGTCACAGACATTGTATCCAATCCTCTCCCTTTGCTTCCCAGTCATGATTTTATAGAGGGATGTGGGAAACAAGAAATTAGAGCTAACAGCATGAGTGAATCAGTTACATCAAATGTTTACGAGGTGATGTGAGTAACACAACCTTAAGGGGAAAAATTCCTGTTTGTTTTTTTTTTTTTCTCCAGAGATTATAGGTGAATGGACAAATTGTCCCAACTTGATACCCAAGCAGGTCTTACACAATATGACTTAGGTTCAACTGACAATCTATGGGAACTCTGACTTCTATCTTTCTTATTCATGTGAGCTTGGTTTTAATGTAGATACATATGCAAAGAGTATATGCATTTTTTTAGGTGAATAAACTTATTTCAATGATTAGGCTACTCAGTTGCATAAGGCGCTAAATGTATTGTTTACACCAAAAGTTACTGATTAATACCGTTTACATCTGCATAGAGTTAAGCAATTTACAAAAACTCTCATGTCCTTGTCTCATTTTAGTGGAAGAATAGGGATTATTAAACTCATTTTGTAGACTGGGACTCCAAGAGTCGGCACAATTCATTGATTCATGATCAAGGTTAAAAGAAATCCAGGAAGCATCCGGAGGTTTGTATCACAGTGTTTGTTTTGTTTTGTTTTTGTTTTTGTTTTTTAGTGTCTGAAAATAAACTCATTGAGTAAGATACTTATGTGGCCACCTGTTAAGAGGTAGTTTTAAAATGGAATTTGGAAGTAATTACCACAAGACAGCAAAAGATCCTGCTGTGCTTTCAGAATCCTGACAGAGGGACATCATTCTCTCCACAAGACCTTTGGTGCAGTGTGATGAAACATTTTCTTAGGAACAATACCAAGATTTTGGCAATTTGGAGATGGTGGATTCTGCCCCCTTGAATAGTTCCTTCATTCCAAACCCTCCCATTCAGTGAACAGAATAAGTCAAACTGCTTGGTTTCTTAGCAACAAACCAGTAAACTAAAATGGAATCTTCCAAACTGATGTTCTAATAAAATACTAAGTCCAGGAAAGATGTCACTAGGTATTTCAAGAACAAACTGTGCAGGGTCAGACAATTTGGGAGAAGGATGCAAATAGATCCCGTTCCTGGAGCTGTAAATAGCATTAGCTCTGAAGTAAGGAAACCTGTTAAATGTTTTCCTAGTGTTTCTCAAACTTACTGGAAAACACACTCTCATAATATATGTACATAATATATAAGAATACATTTGAATTATTAATTATATATTTATTATATATTAACAACTTGAGGAAACAAATTTGGAAAATGTTGGGAAAGAATTCATCTCTTTACTGATGGTTTTAGCTTTGTATTATCATAGCATTTTATAAGATTTATGAATTCTACTATGTTATGTGACCTTTAAATTTTACTGTGCAACAATTAAATCAGACATTTTAAATATAAATGAAATAGAGGTTCAAAGTACAATAGACAATCCTTTTTTTAAAAAAAATGCACACAATTCTGCTTATTATGAGATTACTCTACTCCTCTAAAGAACCTTCAGGGTTTGAATTTGCTGACATAATTCCTCAACCTAGAAGTCTAATCCTCTGACATTTGAACCCATCTGCCTCCTCAAGTTCTTCCTTACTTTCTTTCTTCCTTCCTTCCTTCCTTCCTCCTTCCCTCCCTCCCTCCCTTCTTTCCTTCTTTCAACATAGTTGAACTCAACATTGTCAGTCAACTGAATATAATGGACATCTATAGACTACTTCATCCAAAATCAGCAGAAAACACAGTTTTCTCCAGCTCACGTGGAAGGTTTACTAAGATAGACTGTATTCTGGGCCATAAGACACACTTTGAATTTAAAAGAATAGAAATCATACAATGCCTGCTCTCAGAGCAATTTGTTTCTCTGTCACACGAACACATTTTGGAATAATTTCCCTCCTTCCTCTGGTGGGATTGGGATTCTTTAAAGCCACTTTTACTGGGGTCCTTGTGTCCTCTGGACCCTCAAGGGTCAGATGGTGGGCCCCAAAGAAGCCCCAGGTTACTGCTAGGCTGCAACTGGGAGGCAGAGCTATGCAGCGCCTCCCAAGGCAGCTCTTTCCTTGCTCGTTATCCGCAGGATGACTGACTCACGCTGTTCCATGCTCTGTGCCCTGGCTTTCATTCCTTAGCCTGTGACTCAGCTCCTCCATGCTTTCTCCACTTTTAGCTTCATTTCTCCCAGCTGTGACCTGTGTTCCTGGTTTTCTCTCTGGTTTCCAAGTCACATTATTATTATTATTATTTTAACTTTTCCATTTTTCTGCCCCTGACTTATTGCTGATATGTGTTTCATGCTTTGCCCTCTGCACTTGGCCATGACTGTGACTAACTGGAAATTGCTGATCAAGGGCTGGTGGCTACTACCTTGAGCGTGCTGACTCTTTTGACCCTGGTACCACACTGATAACCTCATCTGTGCTGTCACAACAGTGCTGTTTCCCTTTTCTGAATTATTACTGCACATGTGCCCTATATGCTTTACTTGTTTCTTATCAAACAGTGCTTTCCCTGGTGAACAAGGCCTTTGTGGTGCACAAAATTAGACTAGGTTTAAGGGATTCCAAAGATTATGGATTATACTGAAATAGAACTCAGATCTGTAAACACTCAGTTTCAGTGAATATGGGGCTCCTGCAAGGTATTCCTGGATTCTTTGTTAAATTATGTCACAAGTCATTCATAGTCTCTGCTCTAGGTCTGCCTGGTCTCATGGGGGCAGATTACAAAAGATCAGAAGATAAGAGATGAATATTTATCACTAGAGAGTAGGAGATGCCACCATGACAAAGTGATTATATAAGCCAAGTTCTGGTAGGATGATGAGGGCGATAAGAGATCCAGAAACGCAAATGGACCGACATGCCTCCCCTCCTTTACATTCTCTCTTTTCCTCTTTCTTTTACCTCTCAATATTACACATTTTTAATGAGAAAAATGGGATAACTACATTTAAGTCACTCAGGTGAGAAATAAAGTAGAAATGATTAAGTCATGTCTCCATGAAGTTGCTATTTTGCTTCATGTGCTGCATATGCTATGTGACGATGGAGAGATATATGTTATTTACCAATGAGCTAATTCACATTAAAAACTATCCAAGGACATCATAAACACATTTCTGTTCCTTTAACATAAGTATTAATGGAGATAGAGCTACACAGGGAAGGAAAACAGAACACTAAACAATAAAGAGGAAGTTGTGACTGCTCTAAGCTCGGTCACCATCAGACCTTTCCCTTGATCACCTCTCACCCCACCCTCCTCTTCCTTCTGATCTTCTGGCTGGAAAGATCCTGCAGCCTGCAGGGATGTAGCTTAAACTGGGTTTCCAACTGAAAAGTGTACAGAGTTTTTGGCCAGAGAAAAATATGGGAGGCATTTGTGATGGCTGATGTCTCAAAGTCTAAGGCAATTAAAATGAGCAAGGTCTCTGGTTCACAAAATGTAAGAGTTGGGCATAGTTTACATGCCAGACTGTAGTGGAAACAGGCTAGAGTAAAAACATATATAATCCTTATAGAAGTGATTTTAACAAGAATGGAAACAGATCATGCAATCCTACTTCATACATTTTATTCTTAAAACAGGTTTTCAATCTTTCTATTTTCTACCACTTTCCAGGCTTTTGAATAGTGGACAAAAATGTGAGTCATGATGGACTAATGTATAATGTTTCATTTTGCAGAATATTTATATAGCATAATGGCTTTCAGACTTTGAGTGATCCTAGTAGGCTGTGTTCTCAGAATACCTGCTTCTTCCTTCTGGTCACGTGCCCTGACAAGCCCATTCTGCCTTGCCTCTCAGCCTCCTGTGGGTGTTCTGTCCACTTGTCACTCAGACTTTGCCGGAATAAATAGCCCAGGGTTGCCATATGTCCCAAGTAAGACCAACTAGAGTTTTTTTTTTTTTGTCGGTTGACATGTCAAGATGTAGAGAAAAAACTCATTTGGGAGGATGTGAAACTCGGTTGCTGGCCAACACGTTTCCTGCTAAATGGGGAGGAGCTGCCCACAGAAAGAAACCAATGAAAACCCAAGTGGGGAGATGGGTTATAAAGTTCCCGCAGGTCCTCCTTCCATCTTATGAGTTATAGCAATGGTATTACCAGCTACCTGAGTTATGTATTCCTCTTTTGAAGTTGTAATAATTTGTATAGGCCTTTCATTGCTTACAACAAAAGAGCTGTGATATAACGTGTGATGATAAATTTACGAAAACAAAGAGCTCAGTTCATGCCACCACATTCTTGTGTGTGGGAGCAAGGGGAGGGGATGTGGGGAACAACCTCAGACTGTGTCCCAACACTGATTGAAATACCACACATTTGAGCATGCACGCTCGTTCAGGTGTGAGCCCCTCTATAAATGGGACTTGAGATATATTTATCTTTATGTTCCAGGGGCCCCAAGGCCTAACATCTTCCCACACAGGATCAATGCTCAGTTAATGCTTCATAAGTAAAATGAATTGAGAGCTGAAAAAAAGGATAACCCTGTAACTGCAATCTGGTTTGATGACACCAGCTTTGTGGAAAGAGTAAATTTGAGGTATGTTTTGTAAAGAAGCTCACTGTCTCTTCTGTGAACATTCAGAAATCAATCCTTGGGTGGGGAGGTTGATGGTTTACTTGTGGCTTGATTCAATCCAACAACTTTCAAACCAAGAATATGTTTTTACTGACAGTCAAGTGCATTTCATTTTGAAATTGAGTCTTAATTTTGCTTAATATGGCCCTTATGAGGATTAAGGAAAAAATATACAGATTACTTATTGCCTGGCACATACTAAGTACTCAATAAATGGAAGCTATAATTGAAAAAACAAACCTATAATACAAAACAAACAATACACAAAAAGTCATGGAGTTTGCTCCATGGACAAGTTGCTAATCATTCATCTAAGTTTATAACTGTCCAGGTCTTACCTCCTTAAAATGTAGGATTGCATTCAGGGGAGAATGGGCCCTACCAAACATTTCACCTCTTTCCCGTCTCTCAGTTTTCACACAGCTTTGTCTGTGTTTCCAAACTCCTGAGTGTGAAATGTGTGTGTGGGTCTGCCATTATAATTTACTTCTCTTCCTTCTCCTCCTATAACTTCTACGATGAGTAAGCCCATTGCATCCTTGTGTTCTGATTTCCAGTTGAGCACAGCCAATGGGAGAGTCCAGGGAGAGATCTGAAGATGGTAGAAGAGAGGGTGGGATGCAGATTCCCTGAGCAGTCTCCCCTCTGGGCTGCAGGGTAATACTGATTTCTCACTTTTACTGCAGGTCACCAGTTTCTAGGCAAGCAGTCACTGCTATACTTATCACTGAAGACACAGCTTGCTGGGCTCTGGAAACACGTCCTTACTTCCCACTTCATTTTTAGCTCCTCATTTTTCTTTCTTGGGGTGCTTCAGTGTTCTTTTCTGATTTCTTTTAACCTTGGCCACTCTTTGTAAATAGTTCCTTCATTTACCTATTTTGAATGACCTTGTTGGAGCTACTATTCGTTTCCTGAAACTCTGACGGATACAGAATCTATTACCTGCTGACGCTTTTTACGTAGGTAAATAATCTCATTAAATCATCACATCAATATCCTTTAGTGATACATGCTATCTAGTAAAGAGATAGAGAAATTTAAACACAGAGGTTTTTATTAACTCACACAAAGGCACCTACGTAACAAATGGGAGAGCCTGAATCAAAGCCAAGTCTTTGGAATCCTAGTCCAGAGACTATTCACTACCCCATGCTCTTTCCTTCAGTAGCCACAAGTGCTTCTACCAGATTAGGAAAATTCAGGGGATGTATGTGCTTCTGCGCAATGCATCTGAGAGAAGATCCAATTCAATGCAACAATGCTGTCTATTTATAAAAGTCTTAAGAAGCATATACAGTTCTAGTTTCTGAACACACACATCCAAACGTTATTTAAATGTTCACTTTATAATGTCTTACTCCTGATTCTTAGAGTCTTAAACCCTTTTATTTCTCCCTGTGCTGGAATAACTGTTAGAAGAAATTTGATTGACTCACACGAAGTGAATTTATCTACAGATATTTAAAAACATTTGATTGTTGTGTAGATATAATTCCGTATTTCCTTTCTTTCTAAAAACTTGAATCAACCTTGACCCCAAGTTATTTCCTTGCACGTCTGAATATCTAAATGCCCCCAAACTTACAATCATATTTGTCAGTCTCAATTCTAAATTTGACAAAAAAATGTTGTTTTTTTTTCCCAGTCCTCTATTTTCTCACTAGAATTCAGTCCAACTGACTGGTCAAGAGTGAAATTTACATGGTCAGTCCCTTTGGTTTTTGTTGGATAAAGCCAAACATTGCAACCTTGATGACTTTTCCTCAAATACTATTATTTTATTCCACATAACAGATACTTAAATTTGTCCCCTATAATTTCATTTAATTTATTTCTGAAAATTTTTTAGCCTAATAAGTCATCATTTTCTCTAATTTCTCTGTGATCTTGAACTATTTAGTTTATCAGTGAGCATTTCCATCACAGGATTCTTTGACAACAATAATCAAGGCACAATTTTCCACCTCCTCTGCCAGAGTTATACATGCTGAATTCCTGAAGGGAAAAATTCAACTTTTTATTAGATTGTCTACCACCCCAGTAATTATTTAAATAGGGTAATAAATTGTTTTGATAGTAGTCATTTCAGTCAGGAAGGGCCTAGTGATATCCCCAGTCTTTGAATTCCCAAAGACAAAGTTAACTTTTATTTTCAGGTTGTTACAAAAGCAATGTGTAATTTCAAAACCAGTTAAGACACAGTTCTATGAGGAAGACTTCCTTTTCATCACAGGGGGAAAACAATTTTATTTTATTTTGTTTATTTATTTTTTCTTGTAGGAACTTTATTAAACATTAAGATGCAATTAAAAAATTAACATTTCTGGGTTTTGTACTTATTTTTATTTTCTTGGGGTAAACAATTTTAGATTTTTGTTGAGAGGCCAGAGGATGGCATGCAATGCCACTGAGGGACAGAGTGATGGAAAGGAAAGAACAACTGATGTAGAACCAAAGGCCGAGGTTAGGTCCTGGAACCATATTACACTTATGTGTTTGACTGTTTTCTGCAAGTTATCTGAATGATATAGATAATAAGGAAATGGGAAAGTGCCTACCTTCTCCAGTTCATTGGTGAAAGGGTAGAATGTTGGTGAGGATAGCCTCAGTTTCTGATTGATCAACTAATGTTGATGTGATGGGAAGAAGGTGGAAAGTAAGAATTAGTTAGATACAATTTATTTACTATCTGGAAGCTCAATAGGGAATAAATGTGAAACAGGAGGGAAGGGGGAAGGGCACAACTATTAAAAGAATGACACAGCAATTGAAGATACAACATAAGCTAGTTAGAACCAGCTCAGCCCAAAATGGCAGAGGATTTCACTTTCAGTGGACCTTAAGTCTCATTATATGCTCATTGTAATGTATTAGCATGTTAAATACTCTCAACAGGCCCAGACTTTATGCAAGTCCATTGGTCTCTTATATTTCTGCTTGTCTTGCAAACAGAGTTGCTGAGGATCTTTTTATCGTCCCAGATGATCTTTTCAAAAATGTTTATAGAGCAAACAGCCTTGCAAGATAGAGATAGTTTCTCTCTCTGGAGCAGAAGACAGGTGTGCTTACTGTTCAGTCTAATAAAAGTAATGTTTCCCTTTGGAGCAGTGGTTGACCTGTTTGCATGTAGCTCATTATAATAAAATGGGATTTCATAAGCAAGGGGTTGCTCATTTATGATGCAAACTTACTGTGTGTGCAGCATCACTTGGGAAAGTGTGAAGCTCAGGCGTAGTAAAGGTTTTTCTCTGATCTATGAGTCTGGTGTTTTTTGACCATATTTATGAAACTACAGTGGGTTAATAAGCTACTAGTTGCAAGTCAGATGAAATCTCATATGTTTCATTCTTGACAAAGCTTTCCCAGTTTCATATGATAGCAGGAGGTGTTGGGTTTATGACTAGGGAGCCAGAGAAAGTGATGCGGAGTCAGTCATGGGCTCTGCTCTCATTCTGTATCAAGCAACCAATGTCTTGAGTGAATACAATGTTCTGTGATCCCTCAGTGATCCTATAGGTATCCTCAAAACTAATACTGTTCAGGAGGATGGTGGCAGTTGCATTGTGTTGACTAGCTCCAGTCATGAAAACAGCTCCTGCTAGAAGCAAAATTTACTTCTAGAATCTTCCTACATTTATATTTAGCAACTCTTCTGGATCTGCAGTCTTAGTTCCCCACCAGGCTCTGGAGATTTATTGCATCTTATCAGTGTCTCGTCCATTAATGGCATGACACAAGAGTTCTAGAATGTCCATTCAGTAAATATATATCTGGTAAGTGGGTATTCCTTGTCTGTGTTCCTTCTTTCCCCAAATCCCACACTATCGTCCTACCCTCCAAAAATTTTTAAAAATATCTGGCATGGGGAACCAATTCTTTCTATCTTAGAGAACTGATCACATCTCAAGAATTAGAACAGAATGAACAAGACTTGGGACAAGTAGGAGAATCTCAGCTTTAAAGGCTGCAAGTTTGAGAACCATAGTAACTGGTATAAAAATGTGAATATGTGACTTTCCTCCTCCAGGGCACACTGCCTTGGAGGAAGGCAAACAATGTACACAATTGCATAGCATGAGGACAATTTTAGAGTTCTTTGCTTTAAGAATAACCACACAAAAGGAGGCTGGACCAAGGCCTCATTCTCCCAGGGCCCCTTTATCATGCACATTTTCTTGTCATGATTCAGGGTCTCCTTGTTGTTCTATCGGCTCAAAATTTTAATTTGCTAGACTGGACCCCTGTCAGTGGTGCCACAACTTCTGTTTTTGCTCATCAGCCTTAAATTAACAAAGGCTTATCTCCCTAAGAAATATTACATCTCACATTTCCTCCTTAAAACACCAGGCACAAGTTTTCCTGTGGCTATATGGGAGGACATTTGGATAGTGCTCTACAGTCACACTCAAAAACAGGGTATTGTGCTGTACACCAGAAACTGACACAACACTGTAAACTGACTATACTTCAATAAAAAACCAAACCAAACCAAACCATAACAAAACAAAACAAAACAACAAGGGTGGATACACTATGGCCTGCGGGTCAAATTCAGCTTACTGATTGTTTTTGTATGGCCCACAAACTAGGAATGTTTTTTACTTGTGACCTTCATTAAGTGAAATGTTATCCTCCTCCAAAAGAATTCCATTTTTTCCTTTAGTAGACTTATGTTACAAAAAAGTACTCAATTATTATATTTTGAAATTCATCAATAAAAATATTGTGGACATTTGTTTTCTCTCTAGCTTTATAAGTAATATACATAATATTTTGTATTTCTTTGTCCTTGAAACCAAAAAAAAAAGTTTGCTATGTGGCTCTTAACAGAAGAAAGTTTGTCCACTGTGCTCAGATATAGATCCCAGGAGGAACTGGAATCTTGTCACATTAATTCTCTTCTACCTGGAAGTGAGCTCACTGCTTTGCATGTATTCCTGCTCCAAGCTGAGAGGTTGGAAACAGATAAGGTTGCACTTAGGTGTAAACAGAACACACAGATGAGAAATTTGATTCTGCTTCGTTAAATACAATTTTTCATCTAAAAATACTTCCCTCATTGGCCATTGTCACCATGGTATCATAGGATACCATTTTCAAAGTTGTTGAAGATTCCTGGGTTTCAGTTGACTTACCTATTTGATGCCATGGTGATGAACAGGCCAAGTGGTGTTAGAACAGACAGGTAGCTAGAAATGAGCAGAGAAAGATGCAGGGAAGGGGGTCAGTCAGATGGCAGGAAACCATACATCTTGTGAACAATGGGAGTTCTTGGGCAGACGACAAAAAAAAAAAAAAAACCAAACAAAACAAAACAGAAACTATGGAGCCGAGTGGCACTCTCTGGAGTCATAAAAACCCCCACTCCTGGCTCTCTGTGTGCCTGGAGCCACTGACACATTAACCCTCACTCCCCAATCCCAGGACCCTTAGCATCCCTGCATTTCTGCAGAATAAAAACCTCTCTTGATGTGTGTTTACCTTAACAAAACTCGTCATTCCAGGAGGTAGCCTATCTCACGACACCTTAGGGGGACAGGCATCACATCTTGCCCTTATCAAAGTCATAAAACCTATTGTTCAGAAAAGTCCCGGAAAGATCTTACAACCAATCTGGTACCTGTGCACGAATTGATCATGCAGCCCCCTGCTCTTTGTGTGCACAGCCTCCTCCTGCAATGGAAGACCCTGCACAGTACCTTGGTGCTCATGCAGGCACCTCTTGCCTGTGTGGCCTGTTGCTGCCCACAGCAGCACCCCCCTTAAACTTTCCTAAACTTTTCCTGGTCTCTGGTAATTCTTTACCAATCTGAATGTCACTGTCACCGTGTTGTGTGCCCACAATAGGAACTTCCAGATTGGTAAAAGAGCCACGCATTTTGGGGTGATAAGGATCCCACAGGCAGATAAAGAAAAGTGGGGAAACGTGGGAATTTCTGACATTTGAATGTAAGTAACCTTTTGCTCATTATGCCCTCATTACAATAAAATTAGCCTTGCAGATAAGAAGTACCCATCATGCACCAATGCCATGACACTTTTGATGTAGACAAAATAAGGGCAAAAATCCCTCCTCCCCGCAGGAAGGTGGAGCTGGGATGGAAATCAGGGAATATCACCCCAAACCCCCTCTCCTCCATGATTATTCTGCTCGTTCATTTTTACTCCCCATACAATCAGCTTGCCAAAAAACTCAGTGCAGCTACTCCCCTGAGTCTGCTCACTCTCCCCTTGACAGCATAATTTTGCCTAATAAATCTTCACTTTACTTTCTCCAAATTCTTTCTGTGATGAGACAAAGAATATAATCTCTGGTAGCAGTGGTATGGATTTTCTAAGAATCTCTAAATATATGCATTAGCTAATCTGTGTTCTAAGAAGGGGTACAGTTGAAATAACATAATCCAGCGTGTTGAACTATGGTACCACTATCCTAAAATATCTTCACTGAAATTTCAATGAAAATATTGCAACATATAATTTTTTCTCTCCAGTGCAACTTTTAAAGTGATATAATGATATAGAAGCACTCATAAACACTGTGGGTAAAAGAAGGTGAGTTTGGCATGTTTCTATTAAAACTATTCTAACATTTACTTAAACATTTCAAAAAGCCCAAACATTGGAGTTTGGAAGATGCAGACTTGTATATGTTATTCTTTCCAGGAAGTTAAATAAAATGAGAAAGACTGGAAACCTAGCAGCTGTTTTAAAAGAATAGCTTGCTAATGGTTTGTCCTAAGTTTCCTGGCATTAAGAATATGATACTGACTATAACTCAATTGAAAAAAAAAGAATATGATACGGTTTCATCCTGCTATGACTGCATTGAGAGGACAAAAGAAGCACAATTTGCGTCAGGGGAAGGATTTTTGAGCGCAAGTAAAGACTTGTTTAACCTGATTCTCTGTTGACTTTCGTAATTCCTCACAGCTACATCTTTTACTGGCAATAAAAAATACATCCCCAAGGCAGGTAGCTTTCCTGAATTCATGAGCTCCGATTAGTCTCTCTCTATTTACCCCTATGTTTGGTACTGCTGGAACTGGCTGGTACTGTTCTCTGGAATATTCTTGCTACTTTTGCATTTTTTTCTTTGACAAATTGGCTTTTACATATATTATAGTTACTCAGTTCGAAAGAGAAGAGTCAGGGCAATGTCTTTCCCTTCCTGCATGCCCACCTTGCCCAAACACCATATAGATTAGCACCAGGAAAGTATTAACTATAAATTATCTGAATTGCGCCACATGTAAGACTACCCACAAACTATGGACAATGTTTGTGGGTGAAAAAAGGGAGACGGGATTCTTCTCATTTTTATTGTTATTATTCAGCACTATACTTGTTTTCTATTGCTGCGTAATAAATGATCACAAACTTAGTGGCTTACAACATCATAAATTTATTATCTCATAGTTTCTGTAGGTCAGAAATCTGGGCATGGCTTCAACGGATTCTCTGCTCATGGTTGTAATCAAGGTGTTGGTTGGGGTTGGGTCTTCATCAAACTTGCTATTTGTTGAGTTCCCTATTTTCCTTCTAGATGTTGGTTAGAAACTACTCTCAATGCCTCAACACTGTCCGAAGTTCTTCAAGTCTCTTGACACATGGCTGCTTCAAGCAGGAATCATGCATCAAATCTTTCTCATGTTTGGAATCTCTAACTTTTCTTTCTGCAATCAATCCAAGAAAACTCTTTGCTTTTAAAAAGGGTCATGTGATTAAATCAGGCCGCCTGGATAATCCTTTATCTCAATTCAGTGATCTGTGTCCTTAATTACATTTGCAAAATCTGGCAGACTGTGAGTGTATATCAAGGGCCTGAAACTGTAGGGGTCATCTTAGGGTTCTGCCTACCACATGAACTGCTACACATGCACGTGCATGTATAGTAAATAATACATGATATTTAGAGAGTAAAGAAATTAAGAGACTAAAATGTGTTATAGAGTTGAAATAAGAAAAACAAAAACAAATTTTCTTCATTAGTCCTTGGTTTGGTAAGTGTGAGGAAACTTCCAGTGATAACCTTTTTGGAAGCATACTTGACTTGGAGAAGAATGTTTCTCTCTAAGAATCTCAGGCTAAGTGGGAACATGCCATGTACTACTCTGATTATGGATTTTTTTGTGGTTCAGTGTAATTGAGACTCCCAACCGTTTTCTCCCGTCTTGACAGAGTTCTTCTCAATGCTTAAAATAGCACAGTCAACTGTTGGAGCAAAGAAGGATTTTCTGCCTTAAAGAGTTTGGCTGTCATTAATGATTTATACAAACAGCATATTTTTCTGTTACAATGCACACATTATGTTGGGGAACGAAGTTGTGGGTACTTAGTCTTGGTGGGGAGCCCTAGAGACCACCAGCTCAGCGTCTTTGCAGTATCCTGTTTATATGCCTGAGATCTTTTCTCATTTTCTTTGAGATTCTTATCCCATTCTTAGTTTCTTTTTAAACGTCTCTTCCAAGAGATGCCTTCCCCAATTTCCCTACTTGATAATCATTAATTATCTTGTTAATTGTCTTTACTTGCTTTATCACCTTTTCCCATCTGCAATGTAGGCCTCCTGAGAGCAGAGCCTTGTCTGCCTCACTGTCTGTTGTATCCCAGTTCATCCTCCTAACCCTAACACCACACTTGGTGCTAAGAGGGACCGCCATTTTGGAGACTCCTAAAAGAAGGCATTTTCAGAACTGCTTCTCCCTAGTAATATCCTAAACAGGCTGTTTACAAGATGCAAACTTGTACTGTTTCTAACTTGCTTCCTGGCCCATCCAATCTTCTGAGGAGGAAAGCATAGATCCAGCAAGGATACTGTCCTCTTTAAACTCTCAGTGATTATTTCTTACAATTGTGTCCTTCCAACTCCTTGTTGTAGTCAACTCTTCTTGCATCCAACCCAGATGATGTGAAGCTGTTGCTTTCTAAGCCCAACAGTAAGTAAGTACACTGAGGGAGCCAGCTTGTGCAGGTAGACAGTTGGTTTAAAAGGAACTCTGAAAATGTCAAGAAGGGATAACATTCAAGATGTATGGATGATTTATTGCTTAGCAAGAATCAATTTATTGTTTTTTGTTCCTTCTGAGAATTGATTTGAATGAATATTTGGAAATTTCGTAAGGAATCTGGACAGCCTAGGATGTCCTGAAAGGAAAGAGGGTATACTCAAGGAGGGAAGAAAGAAGTAAAAATACTTGATATCAACATTTGATGCTTTACAAACTGACTTAGGACCCTAGGGTTACATTTTTAGCAGGTTATTGCTGAAGACAATGGTTTTCTTATTTTCAGTGTTTAGTGCAGTCATTATTTCTCTTGCCTCCTCCAAGCTTTGTGGATTTTAAAGTATGAGTGTGCTCTCTTTGTAACTTTCATGAATAGGGTGCAAGAAAAGTGAAACACATAGAGAACGCTTGGTTAGAAGAAGGGACAGAATGCTTCCTTTTGAGTCAAAACTACTGGCAAGCTATGAATCTAAGAGGTGGTAGATTTGTGATGGGAACTTCATTTGCCCATAATAATCATTGAGAAAAAAACCTTGTCCATGGAACTTTTCTGTCATGGATACTAATTTCCAATTTCATAAAAAACAAGGCTATTTTTCTTTTGTATTTGCCACTTTGTTTCCTGTGCATCCTCCATACCCACTCCCTCCCCTCATGCTGGCCCTATTTGCCCAGAGCCCCCATGAGAGTACGCACTTTGACATTATCAGTGTTTTACAAAATTCTCCAGATTTTACCCTTCTCGATATAATAAGATGTATCTATCTGTGTCTAATTTCTTAAGAATTTAGATCTTGAAAATGATGAAAAGTGATAGATTAATTAGGCTAGCTAATGTGTCACCTTCCCAGACAAAATAATGTCCTAATGGACTAATACATACTTACTACTTTTCTGAAAACTTTGAAGGAATGGCTTCCAATAAAATGAAATGCAGAGTATTGGGAAAAATTTTGTGCATCAGATGGGCTTATGACACTCTTAAATTAGCTTTCTGAAAGTGAATCCTTTTTTGGGTCTTTGAATGAGGCTGATTTTCTGCTTCAATCTCATTTTTGAGCTCAAGACTAGTATACATAGTTCTCAGATGACGTCTCCCCATGGATGGCCCTCCAACCTCTCTAAGCAATATATTGAAAACTGAAGTCATTACTTCCTGCAAAGCTGCTCCTCTATCTGTATCCCCGCTGATCAAAGGAACCACCACTTGCTCTGTTTGACATAGAAAAGGCTGACAGTCTTCCTAGACCCCAAGGCCCCAGTTCAGCCTACACTTCTAGTCCAGTGTCAAAACATCTCAATTATTCCAATGCTCCCTGGCTCTAAATTACCTTCAGAATAAAGTCCAGTCTTCTAGGCATACAAGATGCTGCTGCCTGCCTACCTCTCCAAGATATAAATATTTGTAGCTCGTCAAATACACTCTTATTCCTCTGTGCTCTGTTCATGTTATCACTACATGTAATGACTGCACTGTCCCCAATGTGCCTAACTTAACTCCTGCTTATTCTTCTACTTCTCTTTTGAAATCAAAATCAGGAAGAGAGTATAGCTCAGTGGTAGAGTGTGTGTTTAGCATGCATGAGGTCCTGGGTTCAATCCCCAGTACCTTCATTAAAAATAAATAAATAAAATTAAAATCAGGTGTTACCTCTAAACTGATTCAGTCCCTTTTCTATGCTTCTGTAGTCCCTTGTACATACACTTCTTTTATATCATTTTTTATACTTACTGAGATCTCTTGTTTTGCTGTTCTACTTCCCCATAGAGAATATAACTTCAGGTTAGGAATTTCATGTTGTTCATCACTGTGTTCATTTCTTGAATAAATGTGTGAGTGAATGAATAGTGAATGAATATTGAGAAAGCATGAACAGAGTGATTGTTGAAATTGAAATTCAATGTTTGAGGTTGTTATGAATATTCCCTTATACTTATTATATCCATGTTAAAAAAAATGATCTTATAGTCCAGACTTTAAAAAAAAAAAAAACACAGTGAAAAAGAGCTGCATTCCCAATGGCATACAATCATTGAGCCTTTCAGATTTTCTTAGTGTTCTAGTTGTCTATTCTTTTCTGTTTAATTGTGGAGATAGAGTAACATGATTATTTTTTCATTTTGCAAAGGAGACCAGTCATTTACATGGAGAGTCCTTTTGACCTTGAAGATGATATGGAATGGAAAGCATGTAGATTGCCCCAGATTCCACAGGTGTGTACCACATGAGCCTCGATTGATGTGGTTGTGAAGTGTGGGTTGACAGGTCTGTATCCACAGTACATTAATCTTGAGAAATATAAACATATGTTATTAATTTAAGTAGATTTCCATTTTGGCTTTGGAGGTAGACAAATTTCGCTACATATTTCATGAACAAGAAGGGGAGGAAAAATTAGTATAAATTTCTCCACTTCTTCTCCATGGTATAAAAGACACTGGGAACTTGTTCCCCATCTATTTATTGGATTAATTCAGACAACTGGCATCTATTTCTTTGACCTGAATGAATAAGCTTGGTGGTCTACATTGATCAAATTAACTGGAAATTATGTAATCCCTATTTCAATTTGTTTTGCATAAAAATGGAAATAGAAAGCACGATTAAAACAAGTCTTCACATGATTAACAAAAGAGGCCTTCATCAATTATTTATGAATTTTTGGCAGAGGAAGTAACTTAGTTTTGTTGGGCTGCTAGAACAAAATACCATAGACTGGGTGGTTTATACATAACAGAAATTTATTTCTCACTGGAAGTTTGAGATCAGGTTTTCAGCATGGTTGGGTTAGGGCCCTCTTCTGGATTGCAGACTTCTCATTATATCCTCACTGATGGCTGGAATGGGGTTAGGGAGCTCTGCAAGATCTCTTATAAGGGCACTAATCCCATTAACGAGAGGATTCCACACGTATAATTTAATCACATCCCCCAAATCAACTATAAATACCATCACTTTTGGGAGTTAGGATTTCAGTGTATGAATTTTGGGAAGACACAAACATTCATACCATAGCAGTAAGTAACCAATTCTGAAATTAAGAAAGCTTGCATATCAATCCTCTATCCTTCTTTTATTAGATAACTACTAAGGACTATATTAAATATGTGATCCATGTGTTTTGATTTTGATAATAGTAGTTTTGAATGAAAAGACATGTCTTTCTATGATGAGTTATATAAAGAAGAAATATAAATTGATTGAGTTTCCCACCTGAATTTCTTCTGAAGGAAAAAAAAAAAAAGAACATGTAAAAACTATAATCATGGGAGACCTTTTATGTAGATAGTCTTTGGCTTATGCATGTAGATTTGTAAAATCATAAATGCCTGAAGGTTTTTTTTTTTTTAATAGGGGTGCTGGGGATTGAGCCTAGGACCTTGTGCATGCTAAGCATGTGCTCTGCCACTGAGCTATACACTTCCCCTTGTAAAATCATAAATGATTTGATGAACCTGAGGCTTCTTGGGAGCCTCAGAATTTTTTAAGACAATTTAAAATCAAATCTTTCATTGGGCTCAAAGAAGTTCAATAAATAGGACTCTTTTAACCCACGGAAGTCCTAAACAAATTGAAAAAAAGAAATGATTCAAAAGATGTAAACCAAATTATAATCCTTTTTTTTTAAACTACTGAATCTGTTTTTGGAGAACATGGGGTTACCAATTATAGTCCTTTTGTTAAACTACTGAATCTGGTTTTGGAGAATGTGGGAAGCAGGACTGGAAATCCCCAAGCTCCCTCAACTGGGACAAGATCCTTTAAAACACAGAGCAAAACAAGACAACAACCTATGGAATGGGAGAAAATTTTGCAAAAGATGAAACTGACAAAGGCTTGATCTCCAGACTATATAAGCAGCTTATACAACTTAATAAGAAAAAAAACAAACAACCCAATCCAACAATGGGCAGAAGATCTAAACAAGCAATTTTCCTAGGCAGAAATACAAAAGATCAATAGGCACATGAAAAATGCTCAGTATCATTGATCATCAGAGAAATGCAAATCAAAACTACCATGAGGTATCACCTCACACCAGCCAGAATCCACATTCAAAAGTCCACAAATGACAAATGCTGGAGAGGCTGTGGAGAAAAGGGAACCCTCCTACACTGCTGGTGGGAATGCAGTTTGGTGCAGCCATTATGGAAAACAGTATAGAGATTCCTCAAAAGACTAGGAATAGACTACCATATGACCCAGTCATCTGACTCCTGGGCATATATCCAGAAGGAACCCTACTTCAAAAAGAGACCTGCACCCCAATGTTCATAGCAACACTATTTACAATAGTCAAGATATGGAAACAGCCTAAATGTCCATCAACAGATGACTGAAGAAGAGGTGGTATATTTATACAATGGAATACTATTCAGCCATAAAAATGACAACATAATGCCATTTGCAGCAACATGGATGTCCCTCGAGAATGTCATTCTAAGTGAAGTAAGCCAGAAAGAGAAAGAAAAATACCATATGAGATCACTCATATGTGGAATCTAAAAAAAAAAAAAAAGTACATAAATACAAAACAGAAACAGACTCACAGACATAGAATACAAACTTGTGGTTGCCAAGGGGGAGGCAGGGTGGGAAGGGACAGACTGGAAGTTTGAAATATGTAGATACTGACAGGCATATGTAGAAGACTATACTGTATAGCACAGGGAAATATACACAAGATCTTGTGGTAACTCACAGCAAAAAAGAATGTGACAATGAACATATGTGTGTTCATGTATAACTGAAAAATTGTGCTCTACCCTGGAAGTTGACACAACATTGTAAACTGACTGTAACTCAATAAAAAAAAATTGTTAAAAAAAAATAAAACACGGAGTAAAGAGGCACAGATGAGAATGTGTGCTTTGTGCAGGCCTCACAGTTCCAGGTTGGAGGGGCTAGGAAGAGGCTGGGAAACTTGTGTCTAGTTTCACCTTCCAAACTCTATACTCAGTTTTGAGAATGCTGTTCTCTTTGAGGACTGAATGAGGACAGAGTATAAATGCCCAGTGATGTCCACATCAATGATGCGTCCTTCACACGGAAGAATTGGAGAAGTAGTCACTCATCCTTTAATATTATATGCTTAGTTGAATTTACTCACTGATTATATCATGATAGATAAACTAAAATTAGTTGTATTAATATTTTGTTTTTGGCCACACTGAATTTCTCTGTGTTCTGATTGTAATGAAGAACTGATGATTTCTGAAACTTATTTCCCAAATCTTCTGCAAACATATTCAATTGCAACAGACTAAACACTTTCCCCAATTCCCTACCCTAAAACTTATGCCTGAAGGGGATTGTATCATCATCAGAATTATTAACCATAATTGTGGGCATGTATTTCGAAAGCTAAGATGATGTTTTACAGAAAACTTCCAGATGGAAACTACAAGCACAAATATACAGATAAGTTTTTATATGCAGATACCTGGTATTCAGTGAACTAAATATTCAAATACTTGTCAAATTTTTCTGGGTTTGGTCTTTGTGCATGTCATGAGAACATGATTATTTGTATCATATGCTTGAAAAGAATAATTATTCTGACAACTGAAATGTTCATCCTCACCAACATGCTGTGAACATTTTATCAAGGTTTGGTCGATTGTTTTGTTTATGAGACACTATTGGGTTTTAAATGTGAAATATATGTATGGAATTGCATTACATGTATAACGTCTAAGTCTCCTTCTTCTATGTTTTCTCTAATCATAGATTTAGAAGCCAGGATATATTGAAGATGGAAGGTTAGCAGTGAGTGGTTCATAAGGACCAAAGGTTTATCATTGACATAACTTGCATTAATTAGAGAAAGCTTTCATTAGTTTTAAAAAGTGATTTTAAAGATGACACTAACATGTAGCTACACCATTTTGTTATTAAGACTTGCCCTATCGAATTTCTCCCAAATAAATAATTCTAGGATCAATGTTCCTGCTTAAATATCTTTTAGCTACCTCTGTAATAAACTTTCATGAATTGATCTTTCTAGATACATTTTATTTCTTGGATGCCCAAGGTATATATTAAAAAAAAAAACCCAAAGGAATACGGAAGAAAACAGTTGTAGACTACATTCCAAAATGAAGCTCTGAGTTTACTTTACTTTATCCTTTGCCACTGCCAGCATAGCTTTTGTTATTTAAAGGGCCTAGAAAAAATACTGCTTATATGAATTAGCAGTAAACTTTTTTTGTAAAGCAATGCATGTTTAATCAAAAACAGAGGCTAATTCCTTCTCAGATTTGTGTTGTGGTCTCTTGATTTCCTGAAGAAGCATGAATAAAACCACTAAGCCACATCATAAAATACTTTATTTGCTTTGAGGTATCAGTTATCATTATTATTAGTGAAATGCATTGAAAAAAATAGACATGTTCAGAGGCAACTTCATCTTATGCTCCTTAGCCGAGTGTGAATTTCTGGTTGTCCTATAGAACAAGGGACTTCTAGAGACTGAGCTTATGCAGTGTAATGGCAAATATAAGACATCCAGGTCAAACTGAAGAGTAGAAAAATCAAGTAATTGGAGACCTGGGAGTACTATTCCAGAATGATCTTCAGCTGTCTCTTCAAGACATTTGGGTTGACATTCTAACTAACATTTGAACTTGAATCCATAGTCTGAATACATGGTATCTAGGATTGATGTAGTGCAGGACAAGCCCTTGATTTGTCTCCAAAAATGATGAAGCAGGAGGACTCTGGTTCATCAGAATTTGTAATCTTCTACCTATATCCAGTTTCAATGTGTAAACAAAATCATGGGTGGTGCCTATTCTGTATTGTTTACACTGGTGTTATATATACTGGCAACTTCTACCCTTCCTTTCATTGAAGAGGTTGGAAAGCTGTTAACTGTGTTTCCCAGACCTCCTTGCATCTGGGGTTTAGAAGCAATGTGGATTCACGAATCTGCTTGACTCCCTTGAGATCTGGAAGGTGGCTAGACGTCAGGGAGAAGCCATTCTCCTGCAGCTGTAGGTCTTGCTGCTAGCCAGCAAACTCACAGAAAAAGGATTTTTAAAAAATTAAACTATAGTGGATTTAAAATGTTGCATTGATTTCTGATATACAGCATACTGATTCATTTATATGTGTGTGTGTCATATATGTGTATATATATGTGTATATATATATACACATGCACACATATAAATATATATATATATATATTCCTTTTCATATTCTTTTTCATTATAGGCCATTACAAGGTATTGAATATAGTTCCCTGTGCTATACAGTAGGACTTTGCTGTTTATCTATTATATATATATATATAGTAGCTAGAATCTACAAATCCCAAACTCCCAATTTATTCCTCCCCATCCTTTCTCCCTAGTAGTCTTTTTATCTCAGCTTTCCACTGTCCGTTCTCCAGCTTCCAGTGTGCCCAGAAGCAAGGGCAGGGATGGTGGCATCTTGATTAAACCTTCCAATCTCAGAATCCCAACTACCAGTAGCCATTCTCCAGCTTCTTGGAAGTGGAGAGGCCACCGAAACACTGTTATTTGGGCTTCTCCCTTCCAGCAGACCTCCAATGGCGGCTTTAGTGGGTTAGTTTTGATTTTTCTTGAAGTCATTCCAGGAGGCCAAGCCTAGAAGCCATTTCTTGGGCCTTTCTGACAATTTTGTAAGCATCAGATTCCCTGGGACAGATTTAAAACACTTCAATGGTTTTTCTATCCTACACTGAATTCCTTCTAATGCATTAAGTAAGCGAATGAAGATATGAATGTTTAGAATACAGAATTCTATTTCACTTCGATTGTGATCAACAGTATCATTTTGAAATTATACCTCCACTTCCACCTCCATTAAATAATGAAGACCTGGAGTGCCCAAATCCCAATTTACAATCAGGTAAGTTAGAGAGTAAATTTTCACAGTAAAACATATTCTTTTCATAACACTCTGAACTGTTAAGAAAAATAAGGGTTAATTTGTATTTGGCTATTTAAGATATAAGTCATTGATAGTCTTTAAAATAGTCTGAAAAAGCAGGTATAAAATTTCAAGTTCCAGATATATTGTGGTGAAAGAAGAATGCAGCTGTACTTTAAAAAAAAGGGCTAGAATAATATTCAACGACTTTAATAATAATAACAGCGCAGTGTTGTGTGTTTTTCCTGTCTGGACAGACAAAGGGTTTATGAAGTCTGGGTGAGCAGACAGCTCTATAGACACAAGTTCTCCATGGAAAACTTCTTGAATCCTGTTCAAGGCCAGCACTGTCTGAGTCCCATTAAAGTGATGGCTCAAAGCAATAGCCAGCCACAAAGAAAAGCTCTGGCTTAGACACCAAGAACCCAGACTAACTCAGGGAAGGTCTCTCATAAGAATATAAACTGAATATTCTCTGTCTTCTGGTTTGGTTTCCATGGGAATTTGTGTTTATGGGGAAGCCTGTTTCTTCCTGGCCAAAATATTTGGACAGTTCAGTCAGTTCAGCCATTCACAGAGTTCAGCTGACTGGATGTGTTGTCTTTATGGTTGGCATGACGTGCTGATAGGATTAGCTGGGTGAAAAGTATTGTCAAGTCTGAGTCAGTGCACTTTCTGCTGATGTTGGGCAAATTTGGTTCAGTATTGGTAGGTGGGAAGAGATGGCTTGAGCAAAAAAACCTGAGAAAACAGATTGACCATGGGTGAATTTGATAGTTTTTTAATCCAAACTCCTTGGAGTTATTTAATGATAAACTTGTCATCTTTCTTGCCCCACTGAGAGCAGGCAGACAATTCACCAGATTGGTATGAGTGCCTCCATCATGTTTATGTTGCCATCATAGAAGTGAAGGAAGGGCAGACAACAGTAAGATTTTGTTTAATGAAGAAGTGGATTGGGGATGCAATACTAGGATATTTTAAGTCAATTCACTTTAATTTACAAAACATAATTGTTCTATAGTGAATCAGTGCAGCTTACAGTTACAGTGGGCATTAATACAGGCACAACAGGTCTCTGTATCCTCAAGGGCTGGAGTGGTGGTTGCCAATTGTAGCTCTGAATAGAATCACTTGGGAAGCTTTTTAAAAATATTCCTGCCTGGACTCCACTTAAATCAGAATATCTGTGGGATTGGCCCCAGGTGTGACTGTGCTTTTAAAGTTCTCCAAGTGTTTCTAATATGTAATACGTTTGGTGGAATAGAAGTACATATAGAATGTAATGAATACTGAAATCTGTCGCTAAAATTAGATTGCATAGAGCTTTTTAGCACATAAACTTTTTTTTTGAGAGCACCTTTTACAAACACACAGCATCTATGAGCCCTCGCACTATGTCTCCTTTAGAATTGGTCCTCATGGTAATTTGCTTGTATCCTTTCATCACACACACAATCACATTTGACATTACAAGTCATTGTCTGTGTTCCTTCATAGTGTGGAAACTCAGTGGGAGTAAAGTTCATGTTGCTCTATTATTTAACACAGTGCCAGGCACATAGTAGATGCTCAATAACTATTTTTTTAATTGAATGACCAATGATTTTCACCTAAAGTAAATTACTGCACTTATGTAAGCTGTTACTCATTACTAATGAGGGTCTCACCCACAGTCTAGGTTATGGATCTATCTTGAAAAATGCTATCGAGAGCATAAGAAACATATGGTATGAAAGTTAGGACTTAGAACCTGTCCTTAGAGTTACTTTTGTGCAATATTTTTCAGGCACGTTGACCTTTCTCCTAAAAAGAGGAAACTAAGACAGTTTTTGTGTCTAGGGTCTTATTTTTTGCTATTCAGTTTTCACTGAAAAGTTTTAAATTTTTCCTTTTTATTTTTCCAGTATCATAGCAGAAAATACTATCTAATTATATGCCAAGTCTTCTTAATGAAACTTTAATTGCTCCATTATCAAACTGCCTTTCTCATTCTCCTCTTGGCACTATTCTAAAATTTGATTTGTGTTAAAAACTCATTTCTTATTCATTGGTTACTAGGAGACAGCATTCCGTGAGCTGTGTGTCTCTTTACAGCTGAAAGGGAAAAGTCTACCTAACTCAGAAGCAGGAAATAATTAGCAAATTCACACATTATCCTTCTGTTTAGACCTCAGATCCAAAGGCTATAGGTTAACATGAATACTTTATCTTTTGATCAAAGGGATTTCCAATTTAAAAAAAAGTGAGATTAGAATTTGGCTCAATGGTCAAAATGTCAAAATCCCCCAATCCCACAACGTTTTTTTGAAGAAACCAAATAAACATCTCTGTTGCAGACAGAGTAGGCTATTAGCTAAAGAAACAATATGTTTGAATTTTAAACAGAGGATAATCATTTCCAGGCACAAATACACACACACACACACACACACACACACACACACGTATGACAATGGAAAAATAAGATCCATAACAGTTAATAATACATACACAGATGTGTAACTGGCTAAAAGTAAGGAAAATCAAATTTATTAGAGACATGTATATACAAGCAGCCTTGATATGTGCATAGCTTTGCCAAGTGGAATACTGGTTAATAACAGACCATCTTCCATTAATTCAAAAAGTCTCCCAAAACAGAGGTCACTCTAACCAATTGTATAGACACCTGCTCTGGAAACAGAGGGAGTGAAATAGGGCTGACATCCAGGGAGCCCACAAGTCTCCTACGACTCACTGTGAAATCAAAGATGAAGATGATAATTCAAGGGAAAGGAGAAAACATTCTCTAACATAAGAAACAGCCACTTTCATGATGCCCTTCCCCCTAGTATATAGTCTTTTTAAAATAATTCTTGAAAAACGTTTATTTGAGAACTACAGCATAGAAAAATAACCCCAATATATAGTCTGCAAGGAAGACAATAAAATTGAAATTGTTAGTTGCAACTCTACCTATTTCTAATATGACAAGAAGGAATTGGATTATCTAGAAAATCCCCCCACACACACAATTCTATAATTTCTTAAGTATTTTTCTCATTATAAGATAGCTTGGCATAGTGGGGAAGAACCCCGACTTTGGAGCTGGAGTGCTCAGGTTCAAGTCTTTTCTCCAGCTTTAAAACTATAATCAAACCTCACTTTTCAAGGCTTCAGTGCCCCCATCTTTAAAATGAGGATAATGAAGGTTTTCTGAGGATTTGATTAATACTTACAAAGACTCAGAAGGGTCAGGGCCATAATAAGGACAGTATGTGTGAGTACTTTATTAGATAAATAAACGATTGGAGATTCATAGTATGTATCTCCCTGCCTCAGAGAAACATCTGAAAATCCTCTTGCTTTTGGACAGAGCCAGCCTGTGGTCAGGCCAGGGCAGCTCAGAGAGCACACAGATGCCTTTCATAGTTTCCCAGAAGAAATATTTCCTGGAAACAAGAATTACATGGTTTGCTCTCTAGCGTGACATCAATAAAAATCTGAGCCTGGATAAGGAACATCCCAAAGCTGTGGCAAAAGTAAAGATGGAAGAAATAAGGCATTTTCAAACATGCCTTCGAACCTCCTATTTCAGTGCTGTTCCTTCTGCCATAATGCTGCTCACGCCTTACCTGCTCAGGTGCATCCTCTGTGAGAAACTTCCTGCTCACTCCTCCCTCATAGAAGGAGCCAGTCCCTCCCAGCCTCTGGCCCCCGAAGCCTGCCATTCATACCTCTTGAGGCCAGCCTCATCCCACTGCTTCAGGGTCACCCGGTGTCAGGAGATGTGAACTCAAAACAACCCTTCTCCCCAGCCCTCGTTGTTTTCCTCCCCGACTTCCCAAAGAGTTATTCCAAGCCATCACCAATCCAGTTCCCTGCTATCCCTTTTTCTGCTTTCACCAGAAAGTAAAGGCTTGATTGTTTTTAGCTTTCTGGCTCCTCTTTTTCACATTCATCCGCACTGGCCGCTTTGTGAACACTATCTTAGCAAAGATGTAGCATCACTATTCTGGTTAATACCACCCTTTTGTGTTCTACCTCATATTTCTCTGCACTGTCTTGGAGAATTTGGCCCAAAAGCATCCTTTCTTTTCTGTATCACCTGCTTCTTATTCTCCATTGATGTTATCTTCAGTTTTGATAAAGTTTTCTTTTTTCCACCTCCTAGATGAAACTATTCCTAGACTCAATTTCCCCATCTAGCTACTATCCAGATGTCTCTATTCCTTCTCTTCTATTAACATTACTCACCATTGTACTTTAGCCTCACACCCACCACTCTGTTGACATTTTTCTGGCAACTCTCATCAGTGTCCTCCTAGGTGTTATAGTCAATGGGAAATTTTTGTTTCTCTTCTTACCTGGCCCTCTTTATGACATTAGTCTTGTTTACCACTTCCTCCTCCAACTTTTATTTTTACATGGATTCTTTCCTATTTCTCTGTCCATTTCTTGGTGTTCTTTATAGCTCTTCTTCCTTTGCCCATACCTTACACGTTGGGACTCACCAGAACTTTGTTCTTAGTCACCTTTTCACATTATTCCACAAGAATAATATTATCTCCTTTTATACCTCTGTCGGCATTCAGTTGCTGATGACTCTCAAATTCCATTCTCCAGCCAGATCATCCAGTTGAGTTCCAAAGAAAAATATTTTGTTTCTACTTGGATATCTCCACCTGTTGTCCCATTACTAAACTCATTTTCTCACCTCAAACTTGCTCTTCTACCATCTTCCCTGTGACCCAACTCACCCCCTCTGCCTTATACCCAGCATCCATTCAACTCATCATCACATCCTGTAAATGTGCCTCCTAAATACTTTCTTCCCCACTGACTCTGTTGTAGCATCAACTCTTCAACTTGCATCATCTCTTGCCTCAACTATTGTTCTCTCTACTTTTAGTTTCATTCTTCACTGATCAGTTCTCCACTTTATGTCAGAAATCTTTCTGATCACTAGATATAAAATAGCCTTTGATTACTAATGGGGTAGAGTAAAACTTATTCAGCTGAACTCTGCTAATCTTTCAATATTTATTCCCCTAACACTTCCACTAAAACTCCTTCACACATGTGAGCACACACATACACGTGACTGAATTACTCATGTTGGCTGTGTAGATACTCTTTCCTCTCTACTGTTTATATGCAGCTTTCTCTGTCCAGAATGTCCCTTGCCCTCTGCCCAGCAAACACGCACATCACTCAAGTCACCATTTTTAAAAGAATTTTTGTTTTTTTGGTGCATTTCCCCCTGAATTTTTGTGGAAGATCTTGGGCAGATCTCCTCCTAGGGTCTCACAATACTCCATAATAGCAATGATCTCATCACATTGTAATTTTTGTTCACACATGTGCTCTCTATTCTACTTTAAGCTGCCTGAGGGTCCATAAGCCATCATCTTTGTTTCCTCAGCTTTAGCCAGAAACACAGTCAGGTAAGAGGGAAAATTGGCAGTCATTCACAAAATTTTAGAGATGGTAGAAACTTGCTTGCTGGGAAGGGGAAAGAGAAAACAATCCAGAAAATTTTGTTGTGTGGAAGGTCAAAGAGTGATTTCTCCCACATCATTTCTTCCACAGGGCAAGGTTGGTGCAGGGAGGAAAGTCTAACACATAGGAGGAACTCAAACCGTGTTGCAGGGGAAAAATTAGAAGGTACAAAATTTCTTTATCAAAATAACAAGGACTGTGGTGGTCATAGTTCTAGAGGTGGTTGCTGTTGTGGAGTTTGTGTGCTGATGAATCTGGTTTGTAGAAATACACTAACCCCAACAAAACCATTTCTGCTATAAGGAATAGGATCAGGGAAAGGAAAGAAGCAGGTCAAATAAATATTATGCTAGAGTGTCAACTCAGGAACTCTAAAAGAACATGAAAACTTATTCATTCACCTGTCATGTCCTAGAGCATTGTTAGATATAATGGAAGTATAATGTGAGCAAAACTAGCAAGCACATCAAAAGCAAAACCAACCAACAAGAACAATAACGACAAGAAAACATTGCCTCTACCTTCATGGTACTTGAAATCTAGTTGGGGAAGACTGAAATCAATTAAAAATCACATCAAATCACAAAACTTCACTTGGATAAATATTAGGAAAAAGAGTTATGTGGCTTTGGGAAAGCACAGGCAAGGAGGGCTCTATCTGCAGCTGGTTAACAGAAAACTCCATTACAAACACAGGTTCCCATGTGAGCTAAAGCAAAAGGAAACTGAAGAGGCTGAATTCACAGTTTCTGTAGGTTTGGGATGAAATTTCCATCATGCTTATCCTGAATTCTTTCAGCCCCTGAGCATATGAGGGAATTTATTTTATGGTCAATGTTGGTGGGAGTAACAAGTGATTATTAAGGAGAGAAAATATTTTCTGGATCATTTATTGTGTATTGTATACCATTTACAGTGGGTGCTGCTTTAACACTATTCTTGTAAATAAATATCATCAAACAAAAAGTCATTGAAGCCAATTAAGAGAGATTTATTTAAATCAAGGCCTGTATCTTCTGTGAAAAGCAATGATGCCACCAGAAACTGGTAAAATCTTGTGTAACTTTCTTCTTGTAGCTGACAAAAGTGTTTCATATAATGTTATTCATTCTAACAATGATAATAGATTGATATTGATTGTCAATACACACTTAAGAAGAAAAACACAAGCAGATGATAAGCATTGTGGGACTGACATGCTGAGTTTTGGAATTTTATTTGGCAACTAGAAATAAATATGTAGATAAACCAGATTATGACAACCTGGAGATCAGAGATGTTTAAAGTGGATACATTGAGAAATTATAACAACATCTGAGATTTATTGAGTAGTTGTTTGTGTCAAGTAGTTTGACAATTTCTTTACATATCAATTCATGCTTCATTTTCATTTCTTGTGCGGTTATCTTCGCTTATGATGGTATATCTAAGAAATTGCACAAATGCTATCCCTGCATATTTCAGTGAATATTTGATGACTGCAAAAGGCACAAAGTGGGACATTCACACATGGATTTTTACAACCAATATCACTCAAAATTAACTTTGAGTGTAAAATAGAAATATTTTAGCAGAAAACAATTAAAGTGAAAATTAAAGTATACAAAACAGGCATAATACCTCCTTGAAATATATTAAAGGAGTTTAGAAATGCTGGCTCCATTAGACTGGCATTGGAAATATAAAGGAATGAGTTCTAGAGATCTAATATACAGACTAGTGACTATAATTAATAATAATATATTGTATACTTTTTTTAACATTTTTTATTGATTTATAATCATTTAACAATGTTGTGTCAAATTCCAGTGTTCAGCACAATTTTTCAGTCATTCATGGACATATACACACTCATTGTCACATTTTTTCTCTATGAGTTATCATAACATTTTGTGTATATTTCCCTGTGCTATACAGTGTAATCTTGTTTATCTATTCTACAGTTTTGAAATCCCAGTCTATCCCTTCCCACTCTCCACCACCCTGGCAACCACAAGTCTGTATTCTCTGTCTATGAGTCTATTTCTGTCCTGTATTTACGCTTTGTTTTTGTTTGTTTGTTTGTTTTTGTTTTTGTTTTTTAGATTCCACATAAGAGCGATCTCATATTGTATTTTTCTTCCTCTTTCTGGCTTACTTCACTTAGAATGACATTCTCCAGGAGCATCCATGTTGCTGCAAATGGCATTATGTTGTCAATTTTTATGGCTGAGTAGTATTCCATTGTATAAATATACCACATCTTCTTTATCCAGTCACCTGTTGATGGACATTTAAGCTGTTTCCATGTTTGGCTATTGTAAATAGTGCTGCTATGAACATTGGGGTGCAGGTGTCATCCTGAAGTAGGGTTCCTTCTGGATACAAGCCCAGGAGTGGGATTCCTGGGTCATACGGTAAGTCTATTCCTAGTCTTTTGAGGAATCTCCACACTGTTTTCCATAGTGGCTGCACCAAACTGCATTCCCACCAGCAGTATAGGAGGGTTCCCCTTTCTCCACAGCCTCTCCAGCATTTGTCATTTGTGGATTTTGAATGACGGCCATTCTGACTGGTGTGAGGTGATACCTCATTGTAGTTTTGATTTGCATTTCTCTGATAATTAGTGATATTGACCATTTTTTCATGTGCTTTTTGATCATTTGTATGTCTTCCTTGGAGAATTGCTTGTTTAGGTCTTCTGCCCATTTTTGGATTGGGTTGTTTATTTTTTTCTTATTGAGTCATATGAGCTGCTTATATATTCTGGAGATCAAGCCTTTGTTGGTTTCATTTGCAAAAATTTTCTCCCATTCCATAGGTTGTCTTCTTGTTTTACTTCTGGTTTCCTTTGCTGTGCAGAAGCTTGTAAGTTTCATTAGGTCCCATTTGTTTATTCTTGATTTTATTTCTACTAGGAGAAAATTTTTGAAATGTATGCCAGATAATGTTTTGCCTATGTTTTCTTCTAGGAGGTTTATTGTATCTTGTCTTATGTTTAAGTCTTTGATCCATTTTGAGTTGATTTTTGTATATGGTGTAAGGGAGTGTTCTAGCTTCATTGTTTTACATGCTGCTGTCCAGTTTTCCCAACACCATTTGCTGAAGAGACTGTCTTTATTCCATTGTATATTCTTGCCTCCTTTGTCGAAGATTAGTTGACCTAAAGCTTGTGGGTTCATTTCTGGGCTCTCTATTCTGTTCCATTGGTCTATATGTTTGTTTTGGTACCAATACCATGCAATATATTGTATACTTGAAATTTGCTAAGAGTGTTTTCACCACACACAAAAAATGATCACTATGTGAGGTGATAGATACATTAATTAGCTTGGTTTTGGTAATTATTCTATAATGTATACACATATCAAAACATCACATCATACACCATAAATAAATACAATTTTCTTTGTCAATCAGATCTCAATAAATCTAGAATATACATAAATAAAAATACTGGAAAATTGGAAAAATCTATTCATATTAGTCAGCATAAAGGAGGGTTACTTTATTCAAATACCCCAAATAGTCCTTATGGAAAAGAATCAGCAGTACAATTCTTCAACATGGCAAGTTTTCATGAGATCCAGCATAACAAAAGATAAAGAATTCACACTGCTTCATTTTGTATTGGAATTGTCATTATTTTCTATGAAGGAACAATTTCTTAGTTGGATAAATGCTAGGTTAATCAAATACAGAAATCCTTGGTTGATTGTGGGCACAAAGGGAGAGTTAGTGAACATGATTTTTTAATTTCCATTCTCCCTTTGGGATAAAATGTGGAATTGGTATTTTTCTTCCATTTGAAGTCACTGGTGACATAACACTCATGCTCTCCGCACCTCTACTTTTTTTTTTTTTTAAAAACTCTATTCTTGTCAATGTGTTTCTCAGCCAGGAAAAATGACATTAGGAAAAACACATTGTACAGGTTATGGAAAGGGCAAAAATTGAAGTCTCAAAGTGAAATATTCTTCATGAAAAAAATAGTTTTTTTATGTTTCTTTGGTGATTAAAAACACCACCCAGTTTTAGAAACCTTTTATATTTTATACTTAATTTTCATCCCCACCATTTTTAAAGTGAGTTGGGAGTACATAATTCCTTGATGGAGTGACCTAACTACAAATTACTGCTACCCAGATTTAGGACATTTGCTTCATATTTTATGAGTGCATTTTTAGATATTGAGAAATAAAAAGAAGAATAGGTCAATTTTTTCCCCAGTAAATATGTTTTTCTTTGGTTCTTAAATGAAAAAATACTTTAAAATATGTACAATCATTTTTCACCTATGATGATTGAATTGTGTCTATGTATTTGCTGACTAAGTATCTAATATTTATTGACACATAGGCTTCATACAATTTATCTCCTCCAAATAATTAAGGGATATTTCAGGAAGAGTCAAATCTGCATTTTTCTCAAATTTTATGTGCTCTGATGAGCAATAAAAAAATTCAAAAAGCTCTTCAAAGGACAATTGTAGTTAAATCATTTGGTGCTAGTTATCCTGGTGCTTATTAAAATGAGCTCAGTTTCCAAGTTACTCTTAAGTATTTTAAAATCCAGATTGGAGATGGGAACATATTTCTAATGATTTGTTTAGTCTGGTAATTATCATCAACCTTTAACATGGGCTGAACCAGCTCTCTCTGTGATTGACACTCTTATCATCTGTTACATTGTTATTAAGCAGACATGTTCTCATAGGAAACCCTAGGGCATGTGACCCTGGGCTTTTGAATTTGGATATCTGCTCAACAGTTTAGTCATGTAACAGGATTTGAGGTTTCTTGGCAGAAGCCAGTTTTTCATCTGGTTCTTCCCTTTTTCTGAATGGGCGATGGAGCAGGTCTACTGCAGAGAAAAATGGACCCTTTGAACATCCCAGAAGCCAGCTCTTTTTCTGCAAAGAATAAGATCTTGTTTGGCAAACTGTCAGTTTAGGGGGCTTTTATATTGCTACATAGCTCTCTGTGTATCCAACCACTTCTCTTAAATGCCTAACATCTGTGATGGAGTCTGTGGGCCCCAGCTCTTGGTGCCTCAATTCAACCAAAGAGCCATAAATGCCTACCCTAGACAAGGTGGTCTTCTAAAAGCAATGGGAAGATATGCCTGTGACTTCAGCTAGTCTACTGTTGAAGGAGAATAAAATCGGCAAAAACCCATCCAAAACAGCTATAATAATAGGTCTCCATCTACTAATTACCACCTGCTAAGTGGAATCTGAGGGGGAGATTAATGGAAGAATTTGACACTGGAGAAGGATCTTGACAAAGACCAAGAAGAAGCCTTCTAAACAGAGCAGACATTTGGTTTTGGTTCTCTATCAATTGCCCCCAAGATGTGTTTCCACTTCTGGTGTTTACTATTTATACAGTCATTTAGTTAGACAATGAGTCAAATGTGTATGCATATGTGGATTAATTCTTATTGAGTGCTGGAGGGGAATGAGCCCAACATTCATGAAGCTTGCAGCCTATCAGGGGAGAAAACCCTTGCCTTAATGGGAAATACTCAGAGAATAAACTTCAAGTTGGGACTTTCCATTGTGAGGTGAGGTACTGTTTCAAGTATTGAAAGCACTGGACTTGAGATTAGTAGAAATGAACATGCTGAGAAAATAGTTACACACATGAGACTAGAAAACTCATGAGAGAGGCAAACTGGGCTGCTGATTTGCTTGCTTTTCCCATTTTCTAGTAAATGTGAAGTTTGCTGTTGTTGTTGTTGTTTTCAGCATGATCAAATGGGATTTATTCTGGGGATGCAAGGATGGTTCAACATATGCAAATCAACCAATGTGATATACCATATTGACAAGATAAAGGATAAAGACCGTATGATCATCTCAATAGATGCAGAAAAAAATTTAATAAAATTCAATATTCATTTATGATGAAAACTCTCAACACAGTTGTTATAAGGGAACCTATCTCAATGTAACAATGAAATTTTGATTGTGTATGGTAGGTTAGAAATTATGCCTGGACATTGGAGACAAAGACTGTCTTTTTAAAGTATCCACAACCTGTAAGGGGAGATTGAGTCTCCAAAATCAATTCTTAATGTAGAGGAAAGAGGAGCACTAGTCTTCAAATATAGGGGATGTAGGAATATGTACATATTAAGAAATTTGAGCTGAGTCTTAAACAACTAGCAGATGTAAAGAGCTGCGCAGGATGAAGAAGGTCATTCCAAGTGGAGAGAAGTACACACACACAAAATCTGTGTGACATGAGAAAATACGGATTACTTAGCATATATTTATTTATTTTGATAACTGTATATAGGACAGAAGGTTGGGAGCAGCAGATAAGTGTGAGAATACTGTCAGATTACGACAATGGAAGAGATAGTAGGGCTACTGCATGAAGGGCTAATGAGGATGCAGTACATCAATGTGGAGATGAACCACAGAAGGATTTTAGGATTGAGCAGCATAAAAGCAATATTTGGTAAGATATAGTTCTGCAAACTAAGGCAGAACACTATGTGGGGAAAAGATCCAAGGGACAGACATTTCGATTTAGGTAATATGCACAGACATTGCTGAAGAAGAAAGCCAGGAAAAATAGCTAGGAATAGTCAGAAAGCAGAGAGAAGGCAAGAGAAAAGACTGTTAAGTCTGTGTCATAAAAGCCAAGGTAAAAGACCATTATGAGAAAATGTCAAATACATTGAAGGAGTCCTGTAGAATAGAAACCAGGAGGTCACCTGATATGGCAATAATCAAGTCGTTGGTGACCTTTATAAGCACAAACTTAGCACGTTGTTGGAAATGGAAAGCAAACCACAGGGGGTGAAGGGGGAAGTAGGTGGAGAGGAAATAGATGTAATGGGCGTAGAAAATCCATTTGAGAAATCTGGCAGAGCTTTTGCCTGGCAATGAATGGCCAAAGAGAGAACAGAGTTGATAGCTAAATGAGAAAGCATGTTGTCATTTTCTTTTATACATAAACCATGTGTTTCAGCCCAAATCATCTAATCTCAGTTCCTGAATGTGTATTTGGCATTTCCTCTTCTGAACTACTGCTCAGCTCCCTAAATTATTTTTCTCCCTCTTCTCTTTTTATTTGAAGTGTATCACTCACTCAATTTAAGGCAATGACCTGCACATAGCAAATGTTCAATGTATTTAATTGATTGGACAGTTTCCTCTTCGCTTCGTCATCTTTGGGGATTCTGCTAATATAAGTCAGTTCCAGGACATAGAAGAATAAAGAGGATTAATGACATCTTGTAAAGAATAAGCATTTCAGATCTCTCACAAAGGAGAGAGTAATCCTCATCATATTAAAGACATAAATGAATTTTTTCCTGCTAATTTCTATAGGAGACACTCAATTAAAAATTCTTTATCTTAGACCAAATCATCCACTGAAAAAAGGGACAAAGAGAAACGACTCACCCTCCACCAATCTACCCAAAAGGATTAAATTTGCATTCAGTATTGCAAAGTTGTCATAGGATAATAGTTTGAAGATTAAGACATGAAATATCTAAAAGTTTCCCCTATATTTCTTCTAAAGAAACATCTAGGAGGAAAAATTAATAACATTTCCAACAAGAGAAACAGGTATTAATTTTGTATTTGTTATATAACAGATCTTATGCTAGGAGTTTCATGAAAGGGATTTCATTTCTTTCTTACAATCCTGTGTAAGGTTAGTATGAATTCAAAAATAAGTAAATTGATGCTCAGGGACACCTGGAAACAGGTCTCACGTGATCTTTAAGACATATTGCCTCACCAATAACATTACTACACTTCATCATCATTTTGTCCCAAAGCTTATATAAAAAACTTAACTTTTCCAAAATGACTGCTTATTGTAAGCACTCAAAAGCTTAAAAATTAAAGAAAAGAAAAAGAAAAAAGAAAAACTAAAATATACTCAGCTTTTTGTGATGTAATATGTCATGGGAAATATTAGAAATATCAACAACAAATAATAGAAATAGTAATGCTGCTGCCACCACATCTCATTCTATCACATAGTTCTTCAACTATTTTCTAAATCGGTTTTTTCCCACATGTGTTCTTACTCAGTTGTATGGAACTAAATGCTGGAAGATCCAGAATCTTGCTAGACTGTTTTTAATAAAAAAAAAATCTGGTTTGAAAAATGCATTGAACTATATACGCTAGAAAAGTTTGAACAACACAAAATCTAATTCTAATCCTGTTACAACCGGTCAGTCTTGATCTTTCAAAGATATCAGAAGAAGACCAAAAATGGAAAATTAGAGTTCCATCTCAGAGTGGGAGTTGGCCTTGTGGGTTTGGAATGTAGCTTGAGGGTCCCTGGCTCTGGAACTCAGATGTCCAGCCTAGCTGGCCAGCTCTGGAAATTTTCAGAGATTTCTGGCTGGTTTGTTGGGGCCTGGCTGGCTGTCTTGGAGAGACTATGCTCTGGGTTCTCCCTGGTCCAGAGAATAGTGAGCTTAGCCAGCTGGCTCCTACTCCTGGCCAAATCGGCAGATGAATTGATTCTACGTTTTGGGGTACCGAGAGTCACAGAAGCTCCTGATCAACAAATCCAAGAGTGAGCAAGAAGCTGATAGATTAGCTGGTGGATTCCAGCCGTCGAAGGAGAACTGAGTAGCATAGAAGGATTTTGTTTTCACCACTATGATTCAGGTACCACTAGATTTGTATATTAATGAGCTTGGTAACTGGGTCTCCATGAAGAATGAATGTGTTTAAAGTCTCATTATATGGACAGGACAAAGATTCTCTCCTTGACCAAACTCTAGCCAGTCTCCTCTGAGCCCTCTTCTTGACTAGGCCTTAATCTTGGTCTATAAAAACTACACACTGAAAATAAATTATTTCATCCACCTGCTACCCAACACTGAAAGACTTAAAGAAACACTAACATAGTTTCTAAAAGCTCAAGATCAAATCCCTAGGAGGAACCTAGTCCCCTTTAAAGTGCCTGCCTTAGGAAGCCCAAGGACACAAAAATCATTGACTATTTGTTCTAGCCAACACCCGATCGTAGGCCCCTGACCAACCTTAGAGTATTTACTAAAAGAGGTTTATAGTTGTGAGTTCTTCCTCTGTCCCTTTGAGATGTATGTGCATCTCTTGTAATTCAAGACAGTGTCCTTCTCAAGGAAATGGAAGCCATTCATTTAAACCATAGTCTTCAGGGAGAATAGGGCCTATGTTTTCCAGTATCTGTAGGAAAGTAGAAACTTAACCTTGATAATGACCATCTATCAGAAATAGTTGGCCTAATTGGCATTCACATTGATCCATAGTTTGTAAGTTTTCACTTCCTTTACTCTACTGAGCACCCCTCTCACGCCCTCCCTACTCCCTCATTCTCTGTTCAAAATACCTGGTCACCTGTGTACATATTGAAGTTAAGTTCAGTTCACACTGAACCCCCTTCCCTATTGCAATAGTATATTATGAATTAAAATCCATCCTTATCACTTTAACTAATGCCTGGCTGTTTATCTATGACAGACACAAACATTAATCTTTAAAAAATTAGCTCTTAACCAATTACCAAAATCTTTGCACTTAGCAAGATGAACTTAGAAAGAGATATCTTCAAGGAGATTATGGTACGTAGCCCCTAAGATGGTCCCCAACATTCTCCACTGTCATAGTATGTATACCCTTGTGTAATTCCCACTCACTGAATATAGGCTGGGATATGTTGTTTTGCTACTAATAAATAGAAAATGACAGAAGTGATGGAGGTCACTTATGAAAGTAGGTTATAAAGGACCTTATCTTCCCCCTTTGGAAGCTCTCTTGTTGCCTGTTGGATAGCTCACTCTGGATGAAGTCAGTGCCCATGAGAAACTGAGAAAGAACTCAAAAACAAGTATCCTGAGTCCCTTCAACTGCTATGTGAGTGAGCCTGGAAGTGGATTCTCCTTCAGTTGAGTCTGGAGATGACTGCAGCTTCAATCACCACCTTGATTGCAGACTTGAGAGATCACTTAGCTAAGTTGCTTCCAAATTTTTGACCCATAGAGATTGAAATGATAAATATTTGTTGATTTCAGCCACTAAATCTTGGGGCAATTTGTTAGTTATGCAGCAACAGGACACTAATAGAGGGACCCACCTTTACCTATGTGGTTTACCCAAGTTTAGAGTAAAATATCCCTACCCATGCATTCAGATATTACATTAATGCATTGTTGCTACAGACTATTATCATGTTTAAAGAAGGAATTATCAGGGCTTCTGTTTAGAGCAGAAGTTACTTAACTTCTTCTTGTGGTAATAAGGGAAACACATATTTCTAATTTTATTTCTTCTGGAGAGTTTCCATCTGTTTAAATGTGTGCCATAGTTATCCATCTTCAGATAAAATCCAAAATTCCTACACTGGAGTCAGAAATTACTTGGGGATTCCTCTCACCCATAGTGCAAAATAATTTCTTAAAACCATATAATTTTTGACCGAATCCACTTTTAAAATGTCTTGTGTGCTTATATTAAATCTTCTATTTCACCTGAGGGGTCAAGCTTTGATGAGAACTACCACTTCCGTAGGGATTTTCATTCTTCACTTAATCTATGTGTAGACTGTTTTATTATCAGGCTGCTGGTTTTAAAGATGGAGGAAGGGACTATGATACAAGGTATGCAGATAACTTCCAGAATCTGGATAAAGAAAGGGAACAGATGCTCACTTGAACCTTCAGAAGAAACCAGCCCTACTGACATCTTGATTTAATTCCAGTGAAACCTATTTTGGATCTCTAACCTCCAGAACTACAAGATGATAAATCCATGTTGCTATAAGCCATTGCTTGTGTTGATTTATTATAGCAGTGGTAGGAAACCAATATGACCATCTAAAGAGGAAAATCTAGAATGAACTTTTCCATTTTGAAAATGAAGAAACCCCATTTGGGTGTCATCCTTGGGATTCCTTGTTCCCTTTATCTTGAGCTAGGCATCACTTTTCTCATGCTTATTTCTTTTTGTCTGAATTAAACCATGATAGTTACTTGTGGGTAGTTGGCCTTTTTTAAATATTCTGTAATTCCACCCCTCCAGTGCACCACACCCATGTAAAGTCTACTACACCACAGAAAATCCTGATGCATACTTGATTTATTGATCTCATTTGCTTATCGCTATTTTCAGAATTAAACATCTTAGTAATTTTCCTGGAAAAATAATAACTACCATATAAATCAGGATGCAGTTCAAAAAATGATTGTCTTGTTTTTGAAAAATTTAATTTAAATTTATTTTAATTTATGTACAGATGATTCTCATACCAGAGCCATTACAGAATTTATGAAATGCATGTTGAGAGAAAAATAACATAAAACAGATACTCCTTTTCTATTTAAGAAAGAAAAATGGATGTGTTTCTGTCCAACATTTTTTGTGTTCAGAAAAAATATTCTTGAAGTCCTCAATGACTATTTTCACTTTCCCATTGGCTTGTGCTTTTCTGCATATTTCTGTACCCTAACTTCATCCTTTTGTTATGAGCTGTTTATTTAGATAGCCTGAACAATAGTGTTATCTAAGTTATAGCCAAACATGGTCTGCTACAAGAATATGTCTTAAACAAGAACTTTAATACTCTGCTGAAATACAAACCTCTTCTAAAAGATGGCATTCTGGTCTTCCAACACAGTTATTCCAGAAAAAGTGTTTGTCTCTGAAAAATTAGCTGTTTTTAGTAATTTATTCAGAGGTAGTTCTAACCTGCAAAAAAATTTGCTGATATTGAAAATGACTTGGCATTTTTCTTCACAAAAGTTGAATTACTCATGATATTCTCTACCATGCAAATCATACATATACATATATACAATACTCAGTAAGTGAAGATTTGTCTAAAAATGAGAACTCTTTTCATCATTAACTAACAATGACTTGACAAAATAACCTCAATGACCAGCTCAGATACACATTGTTTTGACAGGCAACTTGGATGTTTAGAGTCATATTTTTTGAATATTACTTTAGCAAACTGTGGTTGTGATTGTCATCTAGAAAAAAGATAGGCCAGGTAGGGCTCTTTTGGGGTCAGTCTGATCGCCTTGCTCACCCTCTCTGTACTATTCTCTTTTCTCAGAGGCTGTGAGTATTCCCAGGGTTGGTCTCCTCTGCAGCTGAGCTATTCTTAATTAGGAAGCAGGTGCATAGAAAGCCTAGCATAGGGCCTTATGATACAGATTCCAATACTCGATTGAGAATTTGTAGGGAAGGCAGGGTGAGTTAGGAAATGTGAACCAAATCGCACCTCATATTCCCAACATCTATTCCAAGATACATAGTAGATGCTATGATAAAAAGTAACGATATGTAATTTGAGAGATCTAAAATTTTACAGGATATATGCAGGTGAAAAAATTAAATCAATATCTATATCTATAGATATTGTTTAGCATCTGTGGAAATTTTCATCAAAAATAACATGGTGGCCACTTGTGGATGATGTTGTTAATTGTGCATTGGATAGCACCAGTGTGTCCGATGGCATAGATAGCTAGGAGCCCAGGAGAGATGTTCTAGCCTGACCAGAAATGCAAGAAATATTTTCTAAGCCATATGGAAGGGAGATACAGTATAAGGAGTTGGAGGAGAATATTTAGGCGTCCTCCCACTGGGATTGGTGGGTAAAGTGACTGATCTTTTTAGAGACTCAAAAGGCAGAAAGTGAAGTCTGAGAGGCTCCCCCCTTTAAGACAACTACCTCCAAACCTGACACCGCTTCCCTCCCAGTTGAACAGGGTCCAGTGAATGTCCTGGCTCTTATAATCTGATTAACAACCTCTCACCCATGGGACTAAGAAAGCAAAAGCTCAAAGTTTGAGTGGGAGTTTCCTTGCCTCTCTAAGCTAAGAGAAAAGCAAGAGGAAGGGACTCCTGGTCTCATTCTTCACTTATAACCATTTGTATGTGCATTTAGAGGGCAGATGAGGGAGATCTCAAGGGTCTCAGATCAGTTATTCTTGACTAAACAATAGAAATAAACTCACACTTTGGTTGATCAGCCTCAAGAAGACAAGAAACATCGAGATTGAACCATTAAATTGAGGACTCTAGAATGTTCATAAATGGGTCAAATAAACCCAAATTCTATTTTGAAGACATGTGTCATATAATTTATTGATTTGCAGAAACTGAATTTGGGTTATTTGCCAAGTTTTACTTTAATGTGATCTATCTATCCATCCATCCATCCATCCTACCATCCAAACATCCATCCATCCATCCATCCATCCAAACATCCATCCATCCATCCATCCATTATCTGCCTATTTCACTAACCAAACAGTCACACAATCAGACTTTTAATCTTAAAGCTGAATAGAGATGGTTAAGATTTTCTCTTATTGCTTGATTACATAAGCAAGAACTATTCAGGCTTTTAGAAAAGTATATCACTCCCTAGGAAATTCCAAATATTTTTTATTTGAAATTTTGAATGTCACATTTAGCTTTCTTTCTCTTTTTAAACATAGACAAATTGAAATAGAAGATGTGGCCTAAATAGTGTAATTTTAATCCATTTGAGATAATTTAGATAAATATTTCTTTTTAATATTAGCTTCTCTTTATTGTTTCCTGAGCTTAAAAAATGATCCAATCTCTCATTTTCCATATAATCATGCACTCAAATATGAATGTTCACTATGTTTAATATATCAATTGAACTGGACTTATTATCTTGCAAAAATTCATTTATTCCATCTATTAAATTTGTACATTTGTATCATTTTATCATTTGCACAGTCTATCATTCTATAAGTGAGATCCAGAAATACTTATCTAACAATAGAGAAATGAATGATGTAATAGTCACTTGCAACACAGCTTTTCCTCTCTTATTTAGATGACTTAATTTTGGAGAAATAATTTTGGAGAATTTTATTAGGACATAGTATTAACCACCAAGGTATTAAGTGAAACATGTTCCTACCCAGTCCACTGCCTTGATGAAAGGTTTTTGGCTTAAAGGAGGACCCCACAGAAACCTGAATTGCCTGGGATGTTTCTATTTAATGCCATGTGTCAGTGTTCTCCTTTTCAGAGTGTTTACACTTATACTGCAAAAGGAGAAGGAAGCTCATTACATAGCCCGTCACATATATATCCTTTAGTGTAGCCTCAGGCAATTTTAAAATTTGATAGGATTCTAAAATGACACCTCATTGCTGTATATGGGAAAACTTAGTGCCTGCTTTTGGAAGTATGTGTGACTGATTATCTGAATCAACTCAGGAACAAAATATTGGAGTAAAATTTTAGTTTCTTCTTTAGTGTCTAGCAGCTGAATTCTCTTGTCAAGTAAGAAACAGAAGGGCTCCATACAGACAAGGACACTATTTAAAATAGAAAAAAAAATGTTTTTGCTCAAGAAGGGAAAAAACAATCTAAAATTTTTTTGTTTTAACTTCCATAGTCATAGATATGTTCTTATCCAAAGAGACAATAATAAATTCTTAAAGAGGATACAGAAATACTCTGGATAAAAAAGGTTTTTTAAAAATTCCTTACATAACTAGATAATTTGCACAAAATTAATAAAAATACAAAGTCTGATCTCAGAATTAGTTATGCAATGTCAGTAAGAAAAGATTCATACTTAAAATGGATCTTATAAGACCCAATTATAAATTTTCTCAAAAAATTATGATTTTAGCTTTGTGATAGATCTAAACATGCCCCTATTTACATGAAATATTATGCTCTATTTTTTACAGTTTTATAGTAAAATTTAAAATAAATAAGTATTTTTAACTGGAAAAAAGTCCACACTGAATACAAGAATTATTCACCATGGAAAGGGAAAAAGATGAAGTAAATGAAATTGATCATGGTATAGGACTATCGCCATATATCTTTTAAATAAAATATCAGATCTTGAATTTATATCTTAGATTTTATAACTTTGATGAACTGTATTTAGAGATACTATGTCAAGTCCTTTACTGTCTTAGTTTACAAAGCTTCCTGAAGTTGAGAAGTGGTTCTCTATTCAGGCATCTAACTCATGGCCCAGTTTTTAAGGCAGACAACAAGAGAATGAGCTGGCTGGATTGTGTTCCATCTTTAGCTGATGGCAGAGAGGACTCCGAAATAGCAACAGATACTCCCTGCGGTGACAGGACTCCAGCAACTCAGAGTGAGCTGGCTTGTGTACTGAGCATCAGTCTGGTGTGTCAAAGTGGGGGTCACCTGTGAGCCTTGATGATGTCAGAAAGCTGTAAGAGTCTCATGACTGTAATCTTCCCATAGCCCAGAGGCCAGTAGAAGAGTTTACAGTTTACTAAACTGATCTACTCTTCGATGACTCCTTCCCTAAATGGCTAAACTTTTTGTGTACATTCTGATCTTAGTGTATCCGATATATTTAGGCAGTATTTGCCCTCAACTGTATAAGAAAATCTAATTTTGAGTGGTTTATTCATTTTAGTGTGTTTACTTTCAGATAATGGGATGAGGTCTCCTGACTTTCCATTTTAACCCATCATCCTTTTTGTACATCACTCTTCCTTTTTAGATCATGTCTTCCGCCTCTACACCTTTTGTTCTCTTCTTCACCGACTCTAATTTCCCAGGAAGCCAGCACTAGCACACGCTGCTGTTATGTCAGAAATCCTTCATCAAGTTGCCAGGAAGGAAGACTCCCTGAATTTCCCTCACACTCCCCTCAGCTCAGCCCTTGCTGGCCCTGCTTTTATCCAAGTGACCTGTATAATTTACTTAAGCAGACTGGCCTTTTGTTTACAAGACTCAGAGGCAGTTAACTTGCATTCATCCCAAATGAAAGAGGTTCTTCTTTCGCTTTGATTTTTATTTATTATTTATTATTTATTTATTATTTATTTATTTAGTCTTATCTCTCTGAAGCCTCTGTTTTTAGTGAGCAATTTTCAAAGCTGGACAATCCAGCCCCTTGGATTTTTGGCCTCCATGAAAAAAGTGAGGAGAGGTAGCTGCTTATTTTAACTTGTGAGTAAAGCTTTCATCTTCCAACCAGTTGTTGTGCTGCTACTGGAACAGTGATTATTCTCATTCCTGTTGCTAAAGAACATACCCTTCAGATCAAAGCTTCGCTTGGTAACAGCACAAGCTTTCATGGATCAGGTCTGTGACAGAATGCAGCCTGGCAGAGTTACCAGGCTAGGAAGTAGAGTGGATACAGCCAGTGAGGTAAATCTGTGAAAACTGGCAATTAACTAGTCTTACACTTGAGCTTCACTGGCTGTTATTATTCATTTGCAAGTCAAGAATCAGTTGTTAGAAATGGGCCTGTAGCAGTTATTTACACTATACTAGTGTGTATAATAAAGAACCCCAAGACTGCAATGATATGTAAAAATGAACACGTATCTTTGCACATAATTTTAGGATCGGCTGGGTGGTTCTGCTGAGTTGGGCCAAGCTCAGCTGATCTTGGCTGGGCTCACTCATGCATCTGCAGTAATATGGCGGGGTGGATGGGGGTTGGTTGGTTGAAGATGTCTGTAGCTGACATGGCTGTTCTCTGCTCCATGTGGTCTCATCCTCCAGCAGGCTTGATGGTATCCCAAGAGAATGAAAGTATATAAAGCCTTTTGAGGTCTGGCTCAGAAGTGACCCACTGTCACATTTACCACATGACATTTATTGGTGAAAGCAAGTTACAAGGCCAGTCCTGTTTTAAGTACAAGGGAAATAGACACCAGGTTTTGATGGGAGGAACTGCAAAGTCACATTGCAATGGGTGTAGATAGAGGCCATTCATTGGGGTCAACAACACAATCTCCCACAGTAGTCATGCCACGGTCAACTGCAAAGTAAAATGCCACTGGGGAAATATGTTCCCTCCAACAAAATTGGATTAAAGTAAATTAGAAAATAGAACAAGGCACACATCTTTAGAAAGTCAGGCAGAGAAGCTACGTGCTGAGTGAGTCATCTAGATTCCAGAATCCTTCCACTAGAGTAGGATCCCTTAACACATTGCTTCACTGTGGTGTGGACCAAGTGATTGCTGCTCAGTCAGCTGTTATTCATCCATCACACCTGAGTTAGGTGCTGTCCTTCCTGGTACCAGGTGGAAATTGATGTTGACGCTGACTTCACACTATGAGACATTCCTGATTGGAGTCAACATAGTATTAACCTGAAGGATTTGGATACAATAAAAAGGAAAGAAATTTGTAATTCTAATTATTAGGAATGTGTTCTTTAAAGCCTGAGAAATAGGCTTTCCATGTTTATTTCTGTTATTCCATTTCAGAAAAGGAAAGCCAGGAGGTAGATTAAAGAATTTTTTTTTTTTAAAAGGACATGAAACTCAATATCACTAATTATCAGAGAAAGTCAAATCAAAACTACAATGAGGTTTCACTTTGCACCAGTCAGAATGGCCATCCTTCAAAAGTCCACAAATGATAAATGCTGGAGAGGGTGTGGAGAAAAGGGCTTGTCTTCTTCCAAAACTTTCTTTACACGTTTGTAACACATGTCCTTTGTTCACTTTTCTGGAATAAACTCATTGACTCCCCATGCCCACAGATGCCCCCTTGTCCTATCATCATAAAGTCTTGTTAATGTTTTTTCATGTCCTTTTCTTATTATATATTTTTATTGAAGTATAGTCAGTTTACAATGTTGTGTCAACTTCTGGTATACAGCACAACACTTCAGTCATATAGGAACATACATATATTCGTTTTCGTATTCTTTTTCACCATAGGTTACCACAAGGCATTGATTATGGTTCCCTGTGCTATACAGTTTAACAACCTTATAATAATTAAGTAGAGAAGATCTTTTTCTGGGTTTCTCTTTTCAGGTGTGTTATGGGCTAAATGGTGTCTCCCTAAAATTCATATGTTGAACTCCTAATCCCTACAACCTCACAGTGTAGCTTTATTTAGAGATAGGCTCTTTAAAGAAGCAATTAAGGTTAAATGTGGTCACTGAGGTGGGACATAATCCAACATGGATGGTGTCCTCATAAGGAGAGGAGAGTAGGACACAGACACAGAGAGAAGACCACGTGAAGACACAAGGAGGAGAAGACGGACACCTACAAGCCAAGAGGAGAAGCCTCAGAGGAAATCAACCCAGCTGACACCTTGATCTTGGAATGTGAGAAAATAGAATTCTGTTATTTAAGCCACCCAGCTTGTGGTGCTTTGTTATGACAGCCTTAACAAACTAAAATAATGTGTCAGGAAACTTCCAGAAACCCCTTTATCAGAGTCTATCACAAAAAATTAGCCATAGTTGTGTTACATGTCCTTTCCTGATTCCCTCACTTGCAAGGGTGGTGGGATTATCATAACTAAATGAATGAAATCCGAGCTCTTTGGAAGACAGTGAACATCAGGAAAAAGGGAAGGTTTTATTAGAAAGGAAGAAAAATTAAAGCAAGGAAGAATCAGCACCCATCAATGTCTCTACATTGAGGGCGGTTGTGAGGAATGAACTAGAAAACATGTGTGAAACACTTTCTATGGTCCTTGGCAAATTAAATTAATTATTTTTATTTTTCTGTTATTATTATTAAGCTTCATTAGCTGGAGTTCACAGGATCAATGTCTTTCAGTTCTTTAGAGGAGAATGGATTCTTATTTTGGTAACACTTGTTTTGGGTAAGAACATATATTAGAGTGTTCCTTTGTACTGCAAGCAGCATTATAGTATGATTCTAACATAATTCTAATAAGAACTAATACTTGTATTAGTAATTTTATTTTCTCCTTTGAAGGAAGTATTGCATGAGTGGTGATAATTGATTTATATACAAGCCTGGGCCCTTTATTAGCAAATGGTTTTGCACTCAGATATAAACTTCATAGTGGGTTGAATGGTGATCCATTAAAAGATATGTTCACTTTTGAATTCCCTGAACCTGTGAATGTTATTTGGTAAAAGAGTTCTTTGCAAATGCAATTAAGGTCAGGATCTCAAGATAAGAAGATCATCTTGAATTTTTTGAGTATTCCCTAATCCAATGACAAGTGTTCTTAAAAGACACACAGAGGAGCAGACAGATGCATAGGGGAGAAGCAGATACAAAGAGAGCAGAGAAGGCTGTGGCCACAAGCCAAGGAATGCTGACAATAGCAAGAAGCTGGAAGAGGCAGGGCAGGATTCTCCATTAGAGCTTCTACAGGGAGTGTAGTCCTGCCAGCATCCTGATTTCAGACTTCTGGCCTCCAGAACTGTGAATAAAGACATTTATGTTGTCTTAAGTAAGAGTTTTGTCCTAATTTGTTGCAGCAGCCTCAGGAAGTTGCAAACCCCATGCCTATTGAATTCAATTGATTTGATATATCATTTGGCATGTGCAATTCCTGAGCTATTATGAACTTTTAAAAACACTTTTGTGTATGGAATTTATCTAGGAGAAAGCAAATGCTGAAATCAAGTTGAGATTCCATACGAGTATGAATCTGAATGTCTAATTTGCCACGCGTTGTCATCTTCTCCAGGACTGCCCTTCCAGAGGATAAGGATTTCTTTTAGATGTCAAACATTTCATAGATGGTGACATGCTAGATACATTCTTTCATTGTCTGTGAATGGGAAAATATATTTTCACCCCAAGGCGGTACTTTGTAAACAGTAATAATGTTAAATTTCTGTTGCTAACTTTGAGTCCCTGTGAGAATCAATAAGCCATTGAGCTGCTTGTAATTACCCATCCTACCCTTTATTTCTGAAAGAGAGAGAGAAAGTATTGGGAGATGCTTTTTAGAAGACAACTACAAGACAAATACAAGAAAACAAAAAAATACCAAAAAGCAAAAAGACAAAAAAATACAAAAAAAACAAAAGGTCAAAAAAATCTAAACAGACAAACACAGCAGCTTAAAGACAAGTATTTCTTGTATTATTGCCTGTCTTTCCTAATTTTCAGATACGTTTTGTCTTGTATCACATAAAACAACCCAAACTGAAATGTATTAAACAGTTGAACAATTCTTACATGTAGTTTCCTGTACCCATGTGCCTGACAAGGGATAGGTAATCCTGACCTTGTTAAAATAAAACTTAGCATTTGAAAACAACCAACCACAACTTTTAAATCAGATTCAGCACATACTACAAAGTGGCAGACTGAGTGTTGTGACTACTAGGTAGTGAAAGATACTCCAGTTTGGAGATTTTTTTTAAAGGCAGAAAAGAAAAAGAAATGTCTAGAATCATTCAGTATTAAATTATACCAAATACTTTTTAAATTTTGATTTTGCATGGCTGACTTTTGTCTTTTTTCAGTTTAAAACCATTCTAGTTGGGGAAATAGTAATGTTTTATCATCTGAAATTTGTTTTGGCTAATTCTTGGTATTCATGCCTGTGTTCTACAGACTATGAACAAAACATGTCCTTAAGCAAGAACCAAATTCAACCTAAGAACAGCAATAATAAAGATCTCCTAAGAGCATAGAGACAGTTGTGATGATTCTAGGGCCCAGAACACCCACATTGTATAAACTGCAGGAAACTCCTGCCATTAATGAGGTCTTTTCACTTTTCTTCTAAAGAAAAGAAAAAAAGAAAAAGATTTCATCTTTTCTAGCCATTAAACTCTAGATAATTCACATATTAAAACTTTTATTTCATTACTTTCATTTCATTTTGTTAAGGAATAGCGTATTCTAGACCTATTATAGTAATATTGCAGTGTTTATTCTAGTTTTTAAAGAAAGAGATTATTCCGCAAATGCAGATGTCCACATAGTTAACATCACAACCTTCTTCAGTTGCCAAGGAAGTGGGAAAACCTGAACTCTTCTGCAAAACTAATTTGTTAAGATGTGCATTTGTATTTGGATTGTAACTACTTGCTTTCAGCTATTGGTTTTATCTTCACTGTCTGCATACCTTTTTTTGATTCTACTTTTAAGTCTTGGTCTCCAATGAGGTTGTAATAAGGGAGATCTGACAGGTACTACCTCTGGTACTTTTACCTGATTTAATTGCTTATTTGCAACAATGACTCTTGGGGAAAATGCATAGGAAACTTCTGTTTGTGATTTTTATTTTAATATTAGTTTATAGTGGACAGATCTTTTCCTAATTCATCTATATCTATATGCTGAGTGTGTATAAAACCTGATTATGAGGTAGATGCATTTTTTCTTAAGCTCCTTTTCAATATTTAACTTGCCTCCTCAACTCCTAGTTGGAATAAGGTCTTTAGTAGCTTACTCTCCGTCTTACTTACTAATTTCACCAACACATAGTGCTCATCCCTAATGTGTACTTGTGCTTGAGAAACTGCTGTGGGAAATTCAAAGAAACATGACGATAGTCACGTGTTGGGTGAGACAGTTACATAAACGGTAACTCAAGATATAAATCATGCAGTAGGTACAACTAGAGAAACGAGGAAAAAGTCTTATTTCTAACTAAAGTAAACTTGAATTAAACCATACCTTTAGAGTTGCTTTCAGTAAATATGGAGGTAAGGGAGCAGGAGGAGACAGGATGCCTAACAGTGGCGAAGGGCAGGTGCAAATGTGCGTGAGTGGGAAAGAGGTTATCCAGGAAGAGGGACACAAATGGTGTGGCTGGTTTAGAGAGTTAGGCTTGAAAAGTAGATCCAGGACATGTCACAGAGGGCCTGGAGTACTTATGAATTATTAATCAAACAAGTGACATGAGTTAGTTTTTCTTTAAGAAGATAAATGTAGCCACCACTCAAAAACTCGGATGCATATCGTGATCCACAGACCACCTGCAGCAGAATCACAGGAGGATGCTTATTAAATATGCAGATTATCTACTATAATTTTTATCTGGGAGGTGCAGTGCTCCGAAAGTGATCCTTAGCCACAAGAAAGCTTAAGAACTCCAAGAATAGAGGAGAAAATTCTGGGAGGTTGAGAGACCAGTTAGGAAGTAACTAAAATATTCAAGGCTAACAAAAACTCCCACAGGTCATGGAGTGGAAGGAAAGCATAGACATTTGGTCCAGATAGATCTAAGTTTAATAGCAGCTCTACTGCTTTGGACTTGGTATGGCCCTAAGACAAATTTCTGTGAGCTTTTGTTTCCTCATCTATAAAGGAATGTTAACATTGCCTACTTGTAGAATTTAAAAATCCTAAATATACAAGAATACTATGTACTGAGCATTAAAAGCAAGAGCTTAAGATATGGTTCCTTATTCATCAAATTGGAGCAATAAGTGCATGGATGTAAGACATCTTCTAATCTCAAATAATTAAGAGGACATTGAATATTTTGCCTTTACTCTTGGCTTTAATTATCACCCAGTGCAGATGACTTAAAATCTATCTCTTTAGGTCTTATTTCTCTTCTAAGATTCATACTGCCTACTTGGTACTCTTAGGTGACTCAAAAGTTCCTTCAACTTAATATTTTCCAAAATGAACTCATGATCTTTTTTACATGTCTGTTGTCTTCCATTGTTTCCTGTTTTGGTAAATATCTCTATTATCCATGAAGTTACACAAGCCAGAAACTTACAACTGGTTCTTAACATCTTCCTTTCTTCACTCTCCCTATAAAATAATTTTCTCTCTTTCCTGTATCATCAATATTTTCTCTCTATTGGGTCATTTCTATCAATATACAAACATCCTGGAATCATTCCTATCTTTTTAAAAAATCCTCCATTGGTTCTACTTTTCTGTCCAATTATTGACCCATTTCTCAGATTTCTTTGAAAAACAAATTTCCTTATGGGTGTTATATATACTCACTGACTCTAATTTTTCTCCCTTTTACTTGAATCTACTTAAGTCAGACTTTTTCCCCCAAATTCCATCTAAACTGCCCTGATCAAAGCCCCAGTGACCTCCATGAAACTTTCAGTTTCATTTGTATCCCATTCCTCTCCTTGATGATGCAATGTTGGAGGGCATCAAATCTCAGTACTCTTTAAAAAATAAATCTAACACCACTCCCAGATAATCTCACCTTATCCCACAGCTTTTAAGTCCAAGATTTATTTACTAACCCACCCAGTCAACATCTCCCCTTGGATATGAAAGAATAAAAATGTCTAAAACCAAATGTCTAAAACCAAATGATTAACTGTCACCTTCTCTAAATTTATTCCTACTTAGCCCTTCACATCTCAATAAATGGCACAAACTTTTTCATATACTTAAATCATGTGTTTTACTCCATGAGAAATTCACTAAAGTCTTTATCTAATATATACTTACTTTTACCTAAGTCACAATTATAAGAATCATAATCATATTTTTCTCAATCAGTAACAGAAAAGGAACAGAAAATAGAAAAGGTTTCCATTTGAACATTCATAAAGAAATCAAGAAGAAAGGGCTGAATTCCAAAGAGGAAGAGGGGTGATTTAATACGAAAAACAAGTATAAGAGTTAATGCTTATTACTATGTTGTTGCCATCAATGAAAGGATAATTTATGTTTGGTAAGCACTGTCTATGGAAGTGTTGAATTCAGTTGATAAAGCTTTTCACCACAATGGCTATGAGACAGTAAAAACTGGGCACTTGAATGATAAGTTTCAGATTTGGAAAGCATTTAATTTCAGGAAACAACATCATACTGCTTGACAATGCCCTCAAAATAAAAACATTTATTTCTTCATTTTACATTTTATTGTTTGTGACTATCTACAACATAGACACACGGCTATGTGTCTTAAAAGAAAGTGTCTTAAAAGAAAATCAACCTAACGTCCTTTTCATCTTCCATAGTTTTTGGTAATTTTTTCTTTGCATCTTTCTGGGGCATGGGAATCACAACTTCAGTGCAAGTGGGCTGAAACTTCTGTATTTTACACTTTCTAAAAATTTCTGCTTATACATATCAAATTTCTCTTGTGCTGTGGATTTGTAAACCTGTGACAATTATCCAGAATGATCTAAGCTCCCACCACGGTAAATTTATTTTGTACATATCTTGGTGATGGTTAAAAAAAAACTTTCTCTGTTTATTTTAAATGCTACTCTGTGTTACAAAGAGATAAATATGCACTGACCTATGGGTTTTATAGTGGAATCAGACTTAACTGTATATACATTAATTGGATGAAGGGGATCTTTTACTTTTCTGGCATCTGGCATGTTTCCGACACATTTAAAATTAAACTTATATAATCTTGTTTAACATGTGTTTATTGAGCAATTGATAGTGTTGTGCCAGGAGCAGTGGGAGAAGCAAAGGAAATGTGATCCATGGGGTTAGTTATTTGGGTGCTGGAGTCTAGTAGAGTAGAAAATGCACACAAACAGGACAGGGAGTTACCAAGGCCAAGTCGTAGGAGGTTAAATACTTGAACAAAGTGATGTAACTAAGAGTTAATCCCATGATATGACAAGGCACCGTGAAATGATTTCAAGATCATTTCCTTTTAAATTATAGCCACACCATGCTTTTACTTAGAACCATGAATACTTTCTCTAGCTGTAAAGATTGGAAAAGAGCTTATTTTTATTCTAATAAGGTTAAATTGTAAAAGTAATTTTAAAAAGTCAATAAAATCATCAGAAAATTTAAAAAGCATTAAAAATAATTCCTCACCTTCTCTCAGTATAACAAGACATAAAGGATCATTGCATGAAATACCTTTGGATCTTTTAATGTCTTCTTTTTAAATGTCATCATTGATGATATTATTACTCTTTTTTATAATTTGAACAGTGAATTTAATTTCTGAAACAGCCAAAAATGATTTTATTCCAAATAGTGAATAAGGTAAGTTTGGTGAAAAAAAAATATAGTATGATTATAAAGCACTAAGATTGATTTTAGGGTAGTTTACTGCAAAGAGCATCTCAGTTTTCATAATTTATGAAACTTACTGTTTATTTAGTGCTGATAATCAGCCAGGATCTATGTATTATCTCATTCAATTGTCACAACAATTTTGTGAAGTTGTACTCATGATCTACATCTTATAGGTGAGACCAAAACCTAGAAAACAAACAAACAAACAAACAAACAAACAAACAGAATAAAAGCCAGTAAGAAAGAGAAGTAAATTCCAACCCTAGTCTGTTCTTGTTCTAAAGCCCATCCTTGTAGTTTTTACAATATAGTGCCTTCAAATTGCAGTTTAAAAACCTAAAAGAAAATCATTGTTTGTGTTTTTTATGAGTTTTGTGATCTTGAGCAAGTCACTTAAATTCTCCAATCCTTCATTTCTTAGTTTTTCAAAACTGAGTAATTGTATTTACCATAAACTGAAAAAAAAATATGGTGAGGACTAAATGAGATAGTAACTAAATAAAAGAGTTTTTAAAACATCAAGAGACTTACAAATGTAAGATGATATGAAGAAAACTAGAAATAGAACATTTATTAGTATTTTGAATAATGGCATTATTCATGGCATGCAATGATATAGCCTTTGATAGGAACTTCTTTGAAAGAAACTGTTATTTGGATGTAAATGTCTCTTTCAAAAAAAGTAAGCTTTATTATGCAGCCTAGAGTTACCACATACACTATATATGTTCACCAAAAGAACTTGCAGATTTAATGCAAAATATGGTCAATCTGATTGTTTTCAAATAGACCAAACACACAGGTAGCAGAATTTTTCACTCTCCAAGCAATTGTGTTAGTATCAAGTAGAATCAGATTCATAGACATGTATACATATGGGACACATACACAGAAATACATATGCATGCATGTAAATGGATAAAAGGACAAATCACCAATGAATTGGAAAGATCACCTGAAAAAGCTGTTTTTAAGCTTGTGATTAAGTCTGATGGGGCTGGCCACATAAAAAAAGATAGTCATTTGGAAGACTATTAGAGACGGTGCAAAGCATACTGGATCTAGTTTCAATGCCTGGATGTTGGCCCTAAGATCCCCACTTAGTATTCTGTGACTTGGGCCCTTCATTTCATCACAGTCAACCTTTTTTCAGCCCTTGTAAAAACAGCTCTGTAATACCTGCATCGCAGTTTGGAATTAAGCTAGTTCTTAGAAAAGAGTTACTATGTCTTATCCATTTTTGGTATCCTTAAAACCTAGATCATTACCTGTCAAAGATAGATGAAAAATAGAAATGAAAGCAGCTTATAAACTGTAGGTATATTAATGTTTTCCTTTATTCATTCAAAAAACATTTTTTGGGTATCTACTATGCTGCCTATTATAATATGACTCTGGCATGGTGGATAGTATTAAATTATTTCAACTCCTCTGAATACAACCCAAGTAGTCATTTTGATGTGATGCATTTAGATCATACATACGTCATCTGTTTCTTGTGCTCAGGACTGGCTAAAATGTCAGCACCATCAATTAATGGGTGAGATTAAATTAGTACAATGCAAATAGTATAGCGGGAATACATGTAGTCGTCACTAAGTTATTACTCTTTTTAAATGAGGCCTATCATGATGTCATCTATTGATGTAAAAATCACCTTATGTCTGCATAGTGAGCATGTCTGGAACATGATTATATTTATCCCCTAAAGATTTTACAACTGGTCTACTTAAATGCACTATGCTAAGGTTTATCCTTGAGCTAAGTACTCTAATGATCACTAAATTGCATTTTCTCAAAAGCAGAAATTATCTAAAACCAGATTGTGATTATTAAATAACTATTTCCACTAAGGAATTATGTTACCCATGCAAATATGTTCTGTTTTTTTTTTTTTTTTAAAGCATAATAGTGTTTGCCACAGGAAAGAAGAGCTTCCAGATCTCCCAATTTTGAAAAGAAAGGCTGCAAAATGGTCAGAAATTTCAAAACGCCTAACTCAACAGAGTTTATCTTGTCTTCTAAATAAATGCCTGTTAACTCCACACAACCCTCTTTAAAACAAACTTTTCTGCAGAGTTCATCTAGGGTGCTATCTTTTAAGGAGATTTGGTGGCTGAAACTTTATTCTGAGCCCAACATCCAGGGAAGGCATGTAACCATGCCTTCTTCATAGACTCTCACAGATGTAATGGAAAATTGTATTTTGGTTAGGATACAGGGTATAAGCTGGAAAACAAAACGAATGCCTTTTAGGCAAACATGCCATAGGAGAATGATAAGTAGGAATCAAAATTGTCTTTCTCCTGGGTTCAACACTGTTATAAATTGACACCCAACAACTTTGTTTCCACCAGACCTTCACACACATTACTTCAGTCTATAAGTGTTTAGAAAGGAAATGCCTGTTACAGATTGGAAAGGTGCAAGAAAATCGGAAACCCATAGTTTGGACAAAAATTAATTTATTCAACAAGGATTTGTTGCCTATCCAATGAACTATGGCCCACGTGCCTTGGTTTCTTTTCTGGACATTTATTTATTAAAAGTAACCATGTCAACACAAAAATAGGTTAGAAGAATCCTAGCCAAAGATTGCTTTGTCCAAATTGGCCAGGGCTCTGCTAGTATTATATGTCTTCTACCTTTATTGGCCGCATAACTACTTTAGGTAATATTCAGATGAGTACTTCTGCCAAGGTGCAATGACCTTGGCACTCTCATATACTCTGTGGGAATAAAAATTTCCAATCTTCTGCAAAGAAATTTTTCACTACTTATCAAGATTTCTCAAAAAGTTTCTTGTCTCCTAGCCAGTTAAATTTGTATCTAAGAATCTTTCCTAATCAAAGAATAAGAGACATATGAAATATACAATCATGTGTAAATGTTCAGCAGAATATTTTTATAGAAATAAAACGGTAGAAAAGACTTGAAAATTCAAATAAAGAGAATTGCAATAATGTGGTATTAGAGCATTTTGCCACTGTTAATCATTGTGTGTTTGAAAACAAAGTTAATGTCCATCAGTAAGGGAATGGTTAAAGTAACTATGGCAAATTGACATCTGGAATATTATGTAACCATTAAAAATTACATATTTGAGTTATACCAGTTGACTTAGGGCTTCAGTAAAATGTTAGGTAAGCAAGATTCAGAATGTATTTATGGTACGATTCTACCTAGGCAAAAAAAAAACAAAAAAACCCTCAAGACAAAGAAAAAGCTCCTGTATATTTCTGTATACTCGTATGCATCTATATGCATAAATAGGGATTATGTAGGCTCAGAAAAGATACAGAAAGGTAACTACTGGGATGCCCTGTGAATTACTTTATGGCAGAGGAAAGTTGATATTCTGTGAAAGCTAGGGAAGCAAAAAAGAAAATAAAAGAAAAAATAGTTAGATGCAATTGCATTTTAAAAACTTAAGCAAATTTATGTTTAGTTAATTGTATAAATAAAATAAATATAGTATTTAAGTTACCCTTTTAATGGTATTTAATACAGTGGGTGAATGCTTAGGATGTGAATGTTTGATAAAAATATGCAAAAATCTTATTTGGAGAAGTCCCTAACTTCCACAGTGACTATTCTTATCAAGGTCATCTACGATTTCCATGCTGCCACATTCAATAGACCCACATTTAAAAAATTATTTTAGACATTTTATTTCTAACATTGGACAAGAGTGACCACTTCTTCCTTCTGGAAACTCCTTCCCCTCTTGGCTTGCCTGACTCCACACTTTTCTGAGTTTCTTTCTCCTTTTTTGTTCTCCTCTCCCCATTTCCTTCACAGACTCTTTTTCTGTGTGACCTGGAAATGTTGGCATGTGCCAGGAGGAATGCTGAGCTCTTGTTTCTCCTCTTTCTACCCACGGTCCCTTAGAGATCTCATTTAATCCTCTGGTTTGAAATTCCATCTACGTTGCTGACTGTTTTAAAATCTCCCCTCCAATTTCTCAAGTTCTGCGTATCCAACTGTCTTCTTAACATCTTTTCTCTTCTCATCCACCCTTTCCTCTCCACCTCCCAACTTTCTTCTTTCTGATCACGTTAATTGGCACCTAGGTATGCACTCACTTCTATCCAACAGTAATCCATGTATTATCCTTGACTCTTCTCTTTTCCTCAAGTGCATGAGGTAGCAGGTTCTATTAAGCTTGCCCCAATGACATAGCTTCAGTTTATCCACTCTATATCCCTACTTCTGCCATCTTGTGTCCAAGTAGCTTTCATCTTGCCTCTGAATATGATCACAATGGCCTGATTTGTCTCTTGCTTTTGCCCATCAATAATTCATTCTTCATCTAGTAGCCAGAGGGATCTTGTAAAAATGCAAATCAGATTATTATCCAGGGTTGCGTATAGTACTCCAACAATGTCCCATTTCACATGGACTAAAAGCCATACATCTTTGTGTGGCTTACCAAGCTTACATGATCCAGACCCTCTGACTTCTCTCCTCTGGGACCACTTTTCTCATCATGCACTGGTCACCCTTAGCTGAACTAATCCTGTTCTGGGTTCCTTGGGCATGCCAAGATCATCCCTTTTCTAGTGTCTTTAATCTGGCTGTTGACCTTGCTTGGAGTACACTTCCTCTTAATCTTCATATGGTTGGTTGATCCCTTCTTCCTACACCTCTTTGGAGAAGCATTCCTGACAATCCAATCTAAATCACCAGGGCACACTCTATAAACCTATCTCATTTTATTTCTCCAAACTGTACTTTTCTCTATGTGATATTTGTCTTTACTTATTGATTACCTGCCTTTCCTTGCCAGAAGAATGTGTAGGGTCATTTGCTTTCTTGCCTAATTGACCATACTTTGCCACCCAATGGATTCTCAGAAAGTATCTGTTGGATGGATGAATGAACAAGCATTGGAGGTTTTCATCAATTTCATTATTTGTAGTTAATCTGAGAATAGTATCTATATCCTTGAAAGGAAGTAACATTTATTGAATAACATGTGTCCTATAGCATAATTTAGATTTTCTGTATTTTTATTCTATTAACCTTTCAAAACAAATGTGCAAACTGACAACTCACCTCTCTATTTTACATAGAAAGAAACATGACACTCAAAAAGATGTGGGGTTCAAGGTCACACTCATCAGTATTTGAATATGTTTATTTGATTATTTTTTCTAAGACATCATGTTAAACTCCTTGACATTTTACTGCTCTTCAGTTACCAGCATTCAGTCCTGGATAATCTCTCAACTTAAAAACATTTTATCTGCTCCTTTTTTGTGAGTTTCATACGTTTTTCAGCTATTACCTTAAAACTATCTTGATTTGGTCTCTGCAAATTTGTGCTGAACCTCTCATATGGGTCCTCACTGTTTTTTAAAAATAGTTTTCTTCATTTTATGTTTACTTTTTCAATAGCTTTTTCAAAGCTGCTCTATAGTCTCTACAATTATCTTCCCTCATTTCTGTCTCTAGAAGCTCTCTGAGGATTCCCCAGTCTTTGATCCATTAGTTTCCAAGAGTATGCCAAAGTTCAGATCAGTCTGTCCTAGACTTTCTTTTCTTCTCTTTTCCACACTTTTTCTATTCATGCTCATTGCTGTCAGTAGGCAGGTTGGTGTGAATAGCTTCCTGCCCTAATATCTCCTCTAAACCTAATTTTAAGGTGTCTTTTGGACAGCTCTTCACAGACATTCTTAATCAACACAAACTAAACCACATTCATCATTTCTTCTCTTGAAATGACCTCTGCCTCTGACACTTCTGTCTCCTTTAAAAGTATTATCATTATTAATTTTTGTTATCGTCCCTACCATTCTTCAGTCACCCAGAGGATTCAGTATGGTTTTGACAGCTATCTCCTTTTTAATCAGTCTCAAATTCGTATGCCTTTGCTTCTTTGATTTTGAAAACTGAACGTTTTCACTAAATGTAATTAGGAAACATTAGTCAATTTTAAAACTCTTTACTCCTACATTACCTTTCCTGTCTCTCTTTGGGAAGCAGTAACAGACTTTTCTTCCTCGCCATCTTGGATGGAGAAACATGAGCTAAAAAGATCAGAAGATGACCTTTTCAATTATAAGAACCAGGGACTCATGGCTTAGCTCTGGAACTTCCTGTGTTCATTTCCTTTTAATGAGTCTTTCAAGCTTTATCTCTAAAACTATGCAACTTTGACCTTTTGCTTCTTTAGGCTAATAATTACCTAATTAACTTTGAAGGCATGTCTCACGCCACAATTTATCCCTTTCCCACAAAGACATTTGGATCAACATTATTTCCACCTTTTCCTACCTTTGTGTGCACAATTCAGATCTCAATCTGCCAATACAAACATCCTTCACATTTTCAGTTTAGCCTGAGGACAGAGGCCAAGGAAATGCCTCAAAGCATAGACCTTTCTGCACTGTACTGAATTTATTTCTGATGACAAAATTAATAAGTGTTCATTGTGGAACAATTGCAAAACACCAGAAAAATGACACACGCACACAAGATACAGCCTGAATTCTACAACACAAAAACCACAGTTTATGCCTTGCACTAGAATATGTATGTGTATTTGTGCAGGTATACATATATTTGCATGCATACATTTCTAAGTAAAAACATTCTATGTATGCTGTTGGATTAGGCACATTTTAAGTTAATATTTTTCCATGCACACGTCTGTAATGTTGTTTCAATGACTATATGGTCTGCTCTCATGTAATGATTTTGTAGGTGATTTTAAATTATTTCATTATTTTTGAGCTTGTAGATTGCTTACAATGTTTCACTCACATAAACAATAAATAGATAATCACTTTGTATAAAACTTACCTCATATTCATAATTAAAGTAAATTTCTAAAACTAGAAGTGTTTGAAAAAAGTGTATTATGTATGATAATATTTTTGTTCTATATGCTTCCAAATATGATGTTATTATCATGTGTTAATATTTGAAAGACTATAATCATTTTTGATCTACGGTTACTTTAATTCATATTTTTGATCAAAAGTAAAATTGGAAGTTTTTAATATATTGATCAAATATTTAAATTTTTACTTCCAGGAACTGTATATTCATTATATTTTACCATTTTAGTATTGGGTTTCTTACTTGCTTTTCAAATAGGTTTGTAAAATTTTTTATAGATTAAAAACAGTCTGCCTCTATAGTGAAGATAATCTTCCCATTTTTTAATTGCCTTTTAATTTTAATGTAATTTTATTAATAAACAAATGCTTAAATTAAAAAAAAATAGGTGGCCTTTTAACCTACCTTCCTTCCTTCCTCCTTTCCTTTCCTTTCCTTTCCTTTCCTTTCCTTTCCTTTCCTTTCCTTTCTCTTTCTTTCTTTCTTTCTTTCTTTCTTTCTTTCTTTCTTTCTTTCTTTCTTTCTTTCTTTCTCTCTTTCTCTCTTTCTCTCTTTCTCTCTTTCTCTCTTTCTCTCTTTCTCTCTTTCTCTCTTTCTCTCTTTCTTTCCTTCCTCCCTTCCTTCTTCAGGAATAACCTAGTCTGTGAACAGATCACATAAATATATAAATTCTCCTAAGTAAGTTTAAAAAAATTTACATGTACTTGATTGCATAGTAAGACATGTAAATCTAATAATTTTTTCCTAAATAAAACTATTCAATTTTACAAGATCATCTGTCAGATAATTCATGCTTCCCAGTGGTTTGAAGTACCATTTTATCATATACTAAATTCTTGTATGTAATATAATAATATATGTAATTTGTTGCTTTTTGTCCCGGGGAAATTTTATGTTTTGCTCATTGTTTTATCTTGCATTGCAAATTATTATAAACCTGTGTGTGTGTTTGTGTTTGTGTGTTTACATATACAGATGTGTATATATACACTAATATACATGTATAGTGTCTGTTTATAAATATATATACATGTAAAAGTAAATATAAATATATATAAATATAAATACATGTATACATATAATGGAATACTATTCAGCCATAAAAAGAATCAAATAATGCCATTTGTGGCAACATGGAGGAGTCCAGAGATTATCATACTAAGTGAAGTAAGTCAGATAGAGAAAGGCAGGAACAATATATTACCACTTACATGTGGAATCTAAAAAAATGATGCAAATAAATTTATCTACAAGACAAAAATAGACTTACAGATTTAGTAAACAAACTTATGGTTTCCAAAGGGAGAAGGGACAGAGGGATAAATTAGGAATTTAGGATTAATTTGGGATTAACATACTAGTATATATAAAATAGATAAACAACAGGACCTACTGTATAACACAGGGAACTATATTCAATACCTTGTAATAACCTATAATGGTAAAGAATCTGAAAAAGAATGTATATATATATAAAAAAATACATATATATATAAAAAAAACAATCACTTTGCTGTACACTGGAAACTAACACAACATTGTAAATTTTAATAAAAAAAAAAAAACCAAAGTTCTTTTCAGTTTCTGTTATACAAATATAGAGTCTACAAGAAGAGGAAGATTTTCTTCTGCTGCCTCACATGGCTGAAATCTTTATTCTGATCCATTGGAGAAAACCTCCCTTCAGGATTAAAAGTAAAACACTAACTTAGAGTGAGTGGAGTGAAAAAATCTGTGCTGTATTAATGGCATGGACCAATACATTGTCCCAATTATATTTTGTCAAGTAATGAAGTCATGAAATAAGTGAAGCTCATGTTTACACAAAAGTCTTTTTAATTGAAAAATTTCTTTTTAAACTAGTATTTTGGACCCACATTATGTCAGTCCTGTTACTGTACAAATGGAAATTTAAATTTCAGGTTTATGTAATGTTTACACTCTAAATATCACCATAACTGCCATAGAAGTACACAAGACATTCGGGAATACAGCACTGTTCTGAAAACTATAGTTTTCATAGTATTGCAACGATGCTGTCAGTAAACATACAATTATAACTGACCCCAAATTTGCAAATACTGGCAAAAAAAAAAAAGCCATGTAGCCCTTTTGATAAAAGAAAATTGTTTATGTGGCTGAGTTCTGTGTAGAATCACAAGATATATAAAGATCATTGAATGGCTAGGCCTACAGTGAAGAGAAAACAAAAGCCAGCTCTTCATGTTTAGAACCCTGTTCATGACTTCACTACTTTGGATTTGAATTTTTGTGCATCATTAGTTTTCACCATTAAGCATAATGACAGCCTAGGAGTAGTAACAGCCAGTACTTAAGCAGAGCTACCCACGGGACAGGCACCAAAGCAAGTGTTTCATCCTTTCATTTCATAGAGGCATTTCATCCTTTCAGCTGGAGCTATTATCATTACTTTAGAGGAAGAAAATTGAGAGACAGAGGGACTGAGTTGCATGGCCGAGATCACACCACTAAATCCAAACCCAAGAATATAAAAGCTATCTTCTTAGCCATGACACTGTGCTGCCTCTCCCATGTACGTTTATGCCTAGGAGTTCCTAATCTCAGATATACAGGAGACCAGAAGTAGAGTAGTGAGCCAGCAGTCCTGCTAGGCAAAAATATTTTTTTTCTAGAAGTTTCCAAAAGTCTTCTAACCAAGGGTTACACACTAGTATAATCTATCAATATACCTATAATTCATTTCAGATTCAGCTTGTTAATTTTAAGATTTTGCTCATCAGTTTTTAACATTGGCTGCATGTTAGTATGTTCTGGAGAGCTATAAAAAACCCGAATGCCTGGCTCCACCCTAGGCCAACTAAGTCAGAATCTCTGGGGATAGGGCCCTGGGTGTTGGTGTTTAGTGAGAGCTCTCTGGGTGACACAATCAGAGTTGAGAACACACAATGGACCTTAACATACCTCAAAGATGTAGTTGTGAGGTTGCAAATGCTTTACCATGAATCACAACATTACGTGTTAGGGATAGGAACACTTTCAACTACCTATTATTCATCAAGACTGAGACACGGGGTACCCTTGGATAAATGCTTATATATTTTGGATTCAATAGAAATTCTCTGAGTGTTTTTTGATAACTTCAGCATTTTTCAGAGCCAGCATTCTGAGAGTTTTAACATTGCTTCACCATCAGTGAACTAGCTCCATGGAATGAGACGGGAGGAATTTCTTTCTGGTGTACATTCCAAACCTTCCAATGTCTGCCAACCCTAAAGTAAAGAGAGTATGTGTGTGGCTACTCCACCGGACTCTTGTCATGCACCAGCCTGTTGCTACTCAACATTGCTGCATGATCTGTTTCCTTTCTATTAAAGAAAGAAAAGGCTTCTAATTTGTAAGAATAGCACAAGGATTTGGCCAAATATTTCCAGGGTACTGATCATGACACTGAGCAGATCAACAGACTCCATTTCACTTTAAGCAATCCTAACATCCAGCTCTGCTATAAACTTGAACTTTTTTTTTTTCCATGATGGAACAAATCTCAAGCAAGCCAGCCATGGAGGATGTATGCTAAACCCGTTAGGGTTCATTAGCAGGAGGCTTGTCAGATGTAGACGATGCTGAGATTTCCCTCTAGTCCTGGCACACACACACGTGCAATGAGAGAGTTCAGCTGGATGAGTCTCCCAGTTTATTAATAGCAAGGGAAGGAATCATTCCATATAAATGTGTAAAAAATTTTTTCCCTTGAATTTAGTGTCATGTCTATTAATCCTAGAAGAAAGACACACTGGAAGGTGACATATGATGGTCAAGGATATTATATTTTTTCATTGTTTCTAATAATGAACTTAGAGATTTGTTGGAGCGGGCAGGCTGATTGGTCATCTACGTAAATTCCAGAGGCATTCCTTGCCTTAGTCCTTGGAAATGCACTGATGTGGTTAGTTTCATTTGACAGCATCTTGGACTATTAAGGGAACCAAAAGAAAGAGTTGATAAGATGATCCAATAGATCTTTTGTGTTTCTTACTTTTTTATGGGGTTAAATAACAAGCATGCATTCAGAAATGGACCTGGTCCTGCATTAGGTGAACAGAAGATGCCCATATTTGTACACACTTACTCTAAATATCCTTTCATGCATGAATTTCCATCTTTGTGGACCAGTAGAAAAATCAAAGAACAGCAGAAGTGCTGGGACTCAGGCCAGAAGTTAAATGTGGCCATAGTAGCTCTTGGGGATGAGACCATCGGCCATTATAAAACTCTTGAGTGGGAAGCTGGATTTGGGCCAAAATATTTCTCTTCCAGATTTTCTCCATCTCTCAAAGCTTCTCTACCTGGCCTTCTTTGGAATGGAATAATAGCAATCACCTCTTTCATAGTCATCAGAGATTCTGGCATTTTTCAAAATACAAAGGTTATTACTATAATTGGGTCAACACTGATTTTAAATCAGGGTAGGGACATATCAGGATCATGTCTTGACATTTTGATATGGTCATAGTCAGATGCTACTTGACTTGATTTTTTTCTTATGACTGTATGTCTAAGATGAAGACAAGATGCTTTTTCATAGGGCTTTCTACAATGGTGGGATATACATGAAATTTTGTGAAAAAAATAATGTGTTGCACAACTGGGCTGTAACCCTATTGTGGTTATAGAGGCTGATCAGTCTCACAAAGCTGCCTTGTGTGATGGTCCTTGGCATGATGGCACAATTCTATTTTCCTTTCCCGTTACATGTTCCCAATTTCTAGTCCTCTTTTAACAAGCTTATAGAAGTTTTGACTGCATTTTGACTTCTGCCCAAGTGTCTTAATTCCTTCTCTACTCTTTTGCTGAGATCTTTCCTTCCATCTAAAATATCTGCTCCTTCCTGTGCCAACTTCTGCTTCTTCATCATACTGTGAAAGTGACTTCTAAATCCACTAAGTGTCATTCACATCTGATCACTTCTTTACATTTGCTAGGATGTACAAGATTTTGATTTACCATTTTGGATAATAGGTCATTTTGTGCATGTTTCTTCACAGCCAGGTGACAGTGCCCTTAAAGCAGGTCCCATGACTCCCAATCCCCTCTTCTCTTCTTTCAGATTAGCTCAATTGCTTCTTTAAGACTCAACTTTTCAAGATTCTATAGGAGGGAGGGCTCACAAATTTACTAGACAGTTATGTTTTCAGAAGGGTGAAATAGCATTTTAATTTACTGTAACTGATTTGAACATCCTCATTAACAGCTGCTTTGTGAGTAGCTGGGGGAACCTAAGTCACAACCTAGAGTTCATAGTACCACAGTCCCTTCCAGTACTTTTGGATGCATCAGCCATCTCTGAGCAAGCACTTGGGAGTTCAGATTTTCTTTGCCTCTCTTCTTCCTCTCCACGTGTGTTCAGAAAGGGAGAACCTCGGTGGCAGCGTTCTATTTTACAAGGTATCCTCTGAATCCTGCTGGTCTCTGCGAATCAGGGGCTTGTCTGGTGTCTCCCTTGAACCAATGACCAGTGAAGCAGGACTGGTCCTGTTTGCTATGTGGTCAGCATTCTTGTCTCAGTTACTGGAGCCCACAGTCCTTGGCATTTGCCACCCATGGTGACATTTTTGCATATTGTGGCTTTCTCAGACAGACTTCCTCAATATTTCTGCTTGTTAACTTTCTCTGTGCTTTGTTGCTGGGCATATGGAAATTTCTATAACCCCTGACTATATTGTCTATTCTATGCAGATAAGGAGGGGCTTTTGGAATTATTTATTTAGTTATCTCTCCCACCCTAACCTGGACATGACTACTTGAAGTCTCTTCAAACTACACTTCAGGAAGTACCAGTGATGCCCACCAGAGAGATTGAGTTCCCTCCTCACTGAGCTGGCTGTTTCTGTTACATCCTTCCATCTGTCCACTCTTTGCCTTTCCACACCAAAATAGACATGCCCCTCTCTCTTTTCCTCCTGACTCTATTCTTTTTTTCATCCTTTAGAATTTTCCATGTTTTCTTACTATCCAGAATATTCTTTCCCTAAATAGACTTTGTGTGCACTTTGGCAACCTCTGGTCACATACTGGGCTTCAGATCTAATTTGAAATCTGAAGAAACGGTATGAGTATAGAGTGTGATGAGATATAACTATTATCTTAAGGATAGTTATGCAAAAATTATTTTACAAAAGCAAGAATGGAAGAAGAAGCAGGAGAAGGTGAGAGAGAAAGAGCAGAGAGGGGAAAAATAATATTTGAGATTTGAAATCAGGACAACTCCCTGCCACCAGAAGGAAAACTGTAGATTAAACCTACTGTTTTACATTTTTCCATCTCATAAAAAGAATTTCTCCTTAAGAGTATTCAGGTAGTAAATAGCACCATTTGAAAGAGTGTATAATTAGCATAAATTAATATTTAATGATTTAAACAATTGTTAACTAATTGCTTTATGTCTTTCTTTTTCATAGTCATCAATTCCCTTCTTCATGATAAAACTCCGTTAGAATGTAACAACAAGAACAAAACGCCTCTTTGGAAGAATAATGACGCATGTTGAGCAAATCAGTTGTGGCGGGTCACGTTTCCCATATGCTTTTACAGAACTTTGCCCTTCTTGGTAAAGACAGAGAGTTTTTTCCTATTCCAAGAAATCTTGGTGGCACCTGTGATAGATAAATAGAATGTGGTAGATGCAGCATTGTATGACTTTCAAAGTTTCTGCCGGCTCTCTTTCTTTCTCTACTTCTCCCTCTATCTTTCTCTTTCTCTCTCAGAACACTTCACTCTGAAACCCAGGCATCATTTTGTGAGGAAGCACAGAAGTCACACATAGGTTTTCTGGCTGAGAGCTCTGGATAAGATCTCAACAGACAGCCAGTACAAACTGTCTGATATGTGGGTGAGCAAACCTTCAGATGATTCTCGACTCCAGCTTTGAAGCCATCCCAGTTCATTCTGAGTGGAGCAGAGACAAGTTATTACCTCCATGCATTGCCCAAATATAGATTTCTGAATGAAATAAACATGGTTTGAGAAGCTACCCTTCTTTGACTAGGTTCTATGAAGTTGAAAAGAAGAGATGAGAATTATGATCCAAAAAATTACCCCAGCCACGACAACATGGTATCTTATGACTTCAGGCAAGAATAGAGTTTTGATAGAGCCTTAGCTTTGCATGATAAGTGCCCTAAGTCTGTAGATAATTAGAGTTAGCCTTTTAACTTATTAACCCACATTTTACAAATGGAGCTGAGACCTAAAGATTTAAAAGACCTGAATAAAATGTATTCAGTTGGATGGAGGTACAGTCAAAACTACATTCTCCGCATTGCTCTGTGTTTCTCTTTGCTCTTTGCCTGGCTCCCAAAGGCTTCATGGCTATGTTTCCTAGATAATCTCACCAATTCTCAGTTGAACCATGACATATTATACCTGAATACGCTATCTTTTCTACAACCACTGTTTTTTACCACTATTTTTACTAGTAAAAAAATTACACTGTCTTCTCATACAAAATAAAATCAGTATCAAAAGATCTAAGAAAGAAAAAAAATGTGTCAAAACAGTAAAAGCTTTTACGATTTATTGGCCTTGTCTCTTTAACATTTCCATCAAATTTGAAATTCTTACATATGTGTATTTAGGGACATTTTTGTTCTGTTTTGTTATGCAGAGAAATAAAATTTATTGGCATTTAAATGGAGAATGTTGACCTTCTTTCGGAATTACTCTTGAGGTTGAGAATGTTGATCTGGAAGAAACCAGCCTGAGAAGGATGTCAGAAAATCAGAGAGTAGGGTCATGAAGTTATGTCGTTGCATTTGGCCATTTGAACTAGAATATGTGTTAGTAAACTATAAACCTACTTTCAAATTTAGCTATTTTTGAAGAAAAGGCAAAATAAAAATTTCTCTTTTTTTTTTATTCTAGGCACATACACAGAAATATATAAGTGGTAAAACAGTGACCGTTGTCTTCAGCAAAGTATACAGGGTCTTAAATGACTTCTAACATTTTTAGGGGTGTAGACCAGTGCCCTCTACTTGATCCTTCCCCCAATTTTACTTTAATACCTTTATTACCCTATGGTTTCCATAGTTGTTTATCTCTTTTTGATGATGAAATTGATCACCAATTATTTGGTCTGATTCCATATCATTTTTTCCTATGATTGACAGCTAAAAACGATTATAATGAAATAATATCTTTGCATTTCTATTTTTTCTCAAAGTAATTTCATATGTTTTCAAAGCTTTAATTAAATACTACCTAAAAATTAATGATTCTAAAATGTAAATGTAAGCTCTAATCCTCTGGAGAGAAATCAGAATATCCAACTGCCTGCAGTTTGATTATCTATTAAAATATTAAAACAATCTGTTTCAAACAGAACATTGTGGTAAATAGATGAGTGCTATCTCTTATAATATGTAGAAGTTTAAATGCCAATTATCAGGAACAAAATGATATTCCTTTTTTCTTTTCATAAAACAGTCTAAATGTTGGTCTGATATTTTACTTTCACAATAATACAAAAAATGTGGCAATAATTATTGTCTAAAACAGTTTTGCATCGCAGATTGAAGGTTCTTTTCTTCCGTTTCTTGCTTTTCTCTCATTATTTGAATGAGAGTTTATTATTAATTAAAAGGAGAAACATCCAAAAACTAGATCTATCTCTCAAGGGAACTGAATGAATTTACCTGACACAAAATAGACTAGAATCATTTGTCCCATTTACCACAAATCTGTGGAGTTCCCACATTGAAAAAAAAAAAATTCATCTAACAGCCACTCCGGTATCAGCTTCCTTTTCTCGCATGTTCTTTATTCTGGTTTGCAAACTGGTTTCACGTTAAAACCAGATATAGAAATTTAATATGAAAATCATTAGAATAAGAGAAGTCCCCTTAAGAAAACTTGAAAAAAATGATAAGGCGTAAAAGTCAGAGAAACAATAACCAAGAATATACTTGGAAAAGTACAAACATGGAAAAGAGGTGTGGTGGATGGTGGTAAAGCCTTTCCTAGCACCATCAATACTCTATTTGGAGACAAGGGCAGTCACTTCAATTCCACAGCAGCTGAAGTCACCACGAGGCCACCTATGAACTCAATAACACACATAATATCATTGTTAAAAGTAATAAAAATAATGCCATAACCGGTAATGATAGTAATAGATGAACAATTTCTTAACTGAGGCTGTGGCAAATATCAGACATGTATGACATGGCATCAGAATTCATCCGTTAACTCTAAGAGATGGCTATTATGTACGTTTTACAGATAAGGAACCGTATCCTCCCCCTCCCTTATTATCTTTCTCATCTTCAGAGTGACTCTGACAACCTTCAGTTTTGTTTGGTTCAATAAATATTTCTCAGAATCTTGTGATGTAACACAATTATAGATGATACAATTACTTTTCTCTTAAGAGATTCATAATTTAGAATTTATTATCAATTTTAGAATTCATAATTTAGAATTCATAATTCAATTCATAGTTGGAGGGACAGAATAGCAAAGAAAGAAAGAGTGAAAAAAAAGAAGAGAAAGATTGAGAGAGAAAGGAAAGGAAAAGAGAGGAAGGAAAGACTTAAAGGACTTGTGATCAACATGATAAAAAGCTATCTACATGGTAGAGCTATAATTCATGTAAAGAGTGATTAACTTTTTGTTGTACTTGGTTGGTTTGATTCAGGTGACATTTGAGTAATGAAAATTGAGACTGTATTAACTCAGTTGTGATTAACCCTGAACAAGTAACCGAAGATGGTGACTCTTTTTTCCATTGTTAACATTGCTTAGCACCCCAATAGAGAAGTCCTGGTGAGGTTCATGAAAGCCATTGAGTATGTTCCTAGGTCCCCATAATGACGGTCAGCTCCTTGTGAATTGGGTAGTGCTGGAAAGGAAGGACCACTGAAGATGAACGAGAAGTCTCACTGATGGTCTTCCCACAGACCTTGACCTCAGTGACTTTTGCCCTAGTGGCTTCCCCCAGACACAAATGACTCGGTGGCTATGTTCTGGCTCCAAAGCTTTGCCTTTTCCTGCTCATGGTGGAATTTTCTTTCCCCCATCCCCGAAGTATGATGAGCTTACCAGCCCTGGAGTCATTTCCTTACTGTATTATAATTGCCATTTAATGTAATTCTTTCATCCCCTTTTAAAGGATTTTAATATTGAAGGCTTATTTTCTCTTCTTTTTCTGGCCAAGTTTCTTTCCATTGCTTTCAGCTTTATTGTCTTTAGAAATCCTTTAAATTCTATGACAGAGCACTAGAGGAAATGAGGCAAAAAGCTGAGTATATACCACCGGAAACCAGCCCAGAGTTAATGCCTACACCTTTTCTCTTGAGTGAATGTCTGATTTTATAGCTTTATCCAAAGCACATGTGATGAAATGATTTGTGACTGATGGGAAGGGAGAACTCCAGGATCCTTGCTCTCCCCCACCAAATGAGGTAGGAAGGGGCTCTCTGCAATGAGGTGATGGATGCATTTCCCAGACACTCAGAGGCTCTTGTAAAGCCTCCCTGTTCCTTTGCTGATTGGCTGACCGGCAGTGCAAACACACAGCTGGCTGTGGATGAGGAAGGGCAGTGAGAGGAGAGGGAGTGGCTGATCAAGGACAGAGAAGACGTTCTGGCTCAGGAGTGTGCTTTGGCATGAATTCTGATGGGAAGACTAGATGTTAGCATAATCTCAGAGGACAGTTAACCCATGACGGTTAGCATAACCTGTGAGTTTTACTGGATATTATTACATACATTACTTAACAAATGTCAAAGTATGCTTTTTTGCTTTCTGACTCTGAAATAAATGTGGGGAATTCAGTTCTATCCCATACAAACAACTGGAAGAAAAGCCTATTGCTCTTAACAGAACAGAGGCAAATTTTAGTGTCATAGGCTTGTGTCTGATGAAGCATGCTAGCTGCTAATGTGGAAGACCCCAATCTGAGAATAATATTTTTCTTTCTCTAAGGGTGACTGGTCCCAAACCAAAATGATACCTTCTTCCTAAGAGAACAATAGCAATCTTTTTTAGAAATCAATTTTCTTTATAATGACCAACTGTAATTAGGAAATCCTGAATATCTAAATTATATCTCTTCTGTAAAGCAGCGTAGTCCGAGCCTCTCTATTTTCATCCCGTCTTCAGAAGAGACAGAGAACCACAGGTCATCGACTTTAACAGAACAATTTCACATAGTTGCTGGAAGTTATTAAGCCATTCACCAGCTTGGGTCTTTATCTTAGTAGAGAATAATCATTGTAATGTTCATATGAAATCATAGGTTTGAACACCAGGCAAGAGCTTAGTTTATTTATTTATTTTTTTTGACTCTACTCTCTACTGTCAGTATTTTCTTCAAGTGACAGAATCATAGTTAGGAGACCATAATATTTCAGAAAAGGTGCTCAATATTGCTAATTACCTCTAACTCTCTCCCCTCCAACCACATAGACATTATCGTGCAGAGGTGAAACAAAAAAGTAAAACTGATGACTGAAAAAAGGCAACTGTCCCAGGATTGAAGCAACTTTACTCTTTTTTTTTTCCTATTGAAGTATATTCGATTTACAATGTTGTCTTAGTTTCTGGTGTACAACATAGTGATTCAGTCATACATATATATATTTTATATTCATTTTTGTTTTAGGTTATTACAAGATATTAAATATAGATCCTCTTGCTTCACAGTAATTCCTTATTTACCTATTTTATATATAGTAGTTTGTATCTGCTAATCCCACTTCTAATTTATCAACCCCCTTTTCCCTTTGGTAACCATAAGTTGCTTTTCTGGGTCTGTGAGTCTGTTTCTGTGTTGTGAATAAGTTCATTTCTGTCTTTTTTTAAGATTCCACATATGATATCATATGATATCTGTCTTTTTCTGTCTGGCTTAGTATAATAATCTGTAGGTCCATCCATGTTGCTGCAAATGGAATTATTTTATTCTTTTTTATGACTGAGTAGTATTTCATTGTATATCTATCTATCTATCTCACAACTTCTTTATCTATTCATCTGTTGATGGACATTTAGGTTGCTCCCATGTCTTGACTATTGTAAATAGTGCTGTTCTGAACATTGGAGTGCAGGTATCTTTTCAAATTGGAGCTTTCTCTGGATATATGCCCAGAAGTGGGATCGCTGGATCATGTTAAATCTATTTTTAGTTGGTTAAGGAATCCCCATACTATTTTCCATAATGGCTGAACCAAATTACATTCCCACCAACAGTGTAGGAGGGTTCCCTTTTCCCCACACCCTCTCCAGCATTTATCTTTTGTGGACTTTTTCATGATGACCATACTGACTAATGTGAAGTGATATCTCATTGTAGTTTTGATTTATATTTCTCTGGTAATTAGCAATATCGAGCATCTTTTCATGTACCTATTGGCCATCTGTATGTCTTCATTGGAAAAATATCTGTTTAGAGCATCTGCCAATTTTTTTTGATTGGAGTTCTTTTTGTCATTATTATTGATTTGTATGAATTGTTTGTATGTTCTAGAAGTTAAGTCCTTGTCAATTGCACCATTTGCAAATATTTTTCCCAGTCTGTAGGTTGTCTTCTTGTATTGTTTATGGTTTCCTTTGCCGTGTGCAAAGTTTAAAAGTTTAATTAGGTCCCATTTATTTATTTTTGCTTTTATTTCTATTACCTTGGTAAACTGACCTAGAAGCAACTTTTACTCTTAAAGACACAAGCCTAGGTCTTGCCTGGTATGTCATGCTTAGGAAATTTAGCCCTGAAAGGAGGGCAACTAGAATCTTTCCTGAATTGCTCCACGGATGGCAAAACTCAAGTCAGTTTAGAACAAGTTTAAAGGAAAAAAAATTTTTTTTTTTTAACATTTTCAGTGAATTATGTTGGTGAAAGATACTGGGTTTAGCCCTTAAAAGTAATTCTTTCTTTCTCTCTAGAGTATACATACTGATTCCATGGATGATAAAAGGAGTGGTCTCCTATAACCTTAAATCACTATCCATTGGGTTGCCATGGTCTTGTTACTGCTAATTTTCTGGCTTCTGCTGAAATTATAAATTATAACCCAAAGTCAGTCTAGCAGATGATTTTCAAAAGTCATGAGGAAAAAAAAAGGCTCAACCTGCCAAACTTCAACTGGTGTCATCCCTCTTTCTCCCTTTCTCTCTGATGTTCTGTTCCCTCCTTCTGCCCCATGCTCCTCCCCATTGGATCAGCCTTGACTTTCTCTTTAAGGAACTCTAGTCCACCTAAACATGATAGATAAAGGACCACCCAAGCTCTGCATTACAATCCTAGATTGTTTCCATATAAACAGTGGTCCTTAAAGAGCAGGTAAAAAGAGAATAGAAAGAAGTAGGTTTATTAAGTCATCTTCAGTTCTTATATTTCTTGGACTCTAAATTGTTATAACCCTTGTCATGTCACTGCCTACTTGATTTTTTTTTGGTGATTTATTGTAAAGTCATCACACATTGTCTCTAGATAGAAATCTGATAATCCTAATTCAATGGCACTAAATTATAGGGTTTGAAGTTGAAATGTGTCATTATCTTTGGTGAGCAACCTGTGGTTGGGTTCTGCTACAGTATGATCCAATGTATAATTTCATCAGGATGCTAATTTTCAAATATCCTGGCAGTATCAACATTTTATCTTCATCAGCATTTATTATCTTTATATGACAGGACCCATAGTTGGGAGACAATGATGTTAATAAATTAAAAAACCAAAAACAATGGTGTCAATTTTCTAATTGATATGATTCTATTCATAAAGTATTTTCCCATATTTTAAGAATGTACTCAATTTTTTTATCACAATAAATAACTTATGAATGAAAAAAATGTGGCCTCTGGGCTATATAAATATTGCCTGAATTTTCTTTCTTAAAAAAGTGATTGCTTGTGATAGCTCAAAATGGAAATTTGAAACCTTCCTAAATTTTAGTCAGGTAGGGGTTGGACTTGGGGTTTATTGTGTATGTAAAAAAAATCCCAGGTTCAGGATAGCATAAACATTCTCAGAATTTTGCAAACACATAGTTGTCAAAATTTTTAAACAAATAAATAGAACAACAACAAAAAAGCCTAATTCTGGGGATAATAGGCCAAAGAAGGAAAGCTTTAATTAGCCGGTTTTCACACAGCACTGATTATATTCCTCTTACACATAAGATTGCCAACCAAACATTGTTTAGTAAGGGTCTCTCAGAACCGAAGCAAACAGAAGGTATCTCATGAGCTGAGACTTATAGGGCTACTTAGTGATGGGGGAAGAACTCTGTGGTTTTATTCTCAGACTGGCCCCCTTTGAAAGATGCTCAGCACCACAGGGATTCATTTGAAGCAGCTGGAGGCCCTCTACTTTCCCATCTGTTGGCTTGGACTTCTTGTATTTTGACCAACATGTCAAATTCATGGCTTCTGCTGTCTTCCTAGACAAATCTTTCATGACAAAGGGAAAACATCCCTGTAGTATCTCAGATCTCTTTCACTGAGCTTCAAAGGGCAAATAGCTAGGAGCCATATGGCAGAGTCTGCTTTCTGTTAGATCTCTTGTTGGTCATTTCCCCTTCCAGCTCTAAATGAGCATAATCCAAGATTCCACTCAACAGCGAGCCACACTGAATTCCTGAGGATGTGATCAAATCAAAACCCTATCTACTTGAGGCTGGAAAATTTAAAAAAAAAAATGTGACATAGCTCTACTAGGGCTTGATTATAATTCTATGTCCATAATCAAATTGCAACCGAAAGGCTCTTTCCCCTAAATATAATTTAAAAATCATGCGTCCCAAGTTATTAGCAAATCAAGTATATTATATGATTCCAAGTTAGGCATTTTTGTTCTTAATGGAGCTGTTTATTGTTGATATGAAACGTCCCACTTAAACCAACAATTAGAAAATGTTTGAATAACAGGGCATAAGAAAATGTCTTGATTGGCTAAAATGCTTCTTGAAAATATATGCTTAAGTTTGTGGTGTATTTGAAATAATATATCAGAACATTTGTAGAGTCTGAGCACAACTTAGAATACATTTACAACATTATTTGAAAGACTTATTTACTGATTTTAAGCAATTTCTTTCTTACGCATTTCAAATGTTTAATAGAAAATCAGTTATTCAAAATGGCATTTCAAATATATATATACAATATATAAGATGTATAATATATAAGAAAAGAAAGTAAACATGCAGCCAAATTTTCAGAAATCTGAATTAATTTCTTAGATGGCCATCAAGTTTTTCATCATTATAGATTTCAGTAACTTATTTGATATTTTCTTTCTTACAATTGCCATAAAATTACTCTAGCCATAAATTAATTTTTTCACATGAAAACCTTTGTATCTGGAAGGTCTGAAGGAGTTCCTGAACTTCTTAAACTCTATCCTTACAATTTATTTTAGAACTTGTTAATTCAAATGTAAATAGGATAAAACATAGTTGTATTTTTACAGCCTTGAAAAAGCAGTGAGATCCACTCTCTCCCTCTTAATGCTGAAGGAAATGCACCAAGATCCATAAACAGAAGTGTAGGATCAACCATGTAGAGTACTGGGAGGGTCTAGAGGAAGAGCATCTTGGTTTTGCTTTTTGGATGACAAGCTGGAGCAAATTTCTCTGGAAATTATGTCAATGCAATGTAGGCAATATTTGCCACTGGAAGTCCTTATCTCTCTCTTCTTATCACTCCTCTTATCACTTCTAGACCCCACCCTTGTCCCTAAACAAAGTTTCTGCGCCATCTTTATTGCTAGTTAGGAACCAGTGATCTAATCAAGCCCCTCTCTGAGGGCATTTCTTCTTTTAGAAGTGGTTGTGGTACCCAGCATAGATCCAAACATCTGGTCTAAGATCCTCAGGACCAGAAATGTTGGAACTTCAGATTTAGATAGGTGTTATGCTGCGTGTACCCCTAACTTGTTATCAAATATACTCATATATTTTTGCAGTGAAATGTAGGAACTAATTGGAGTTAGGAAATAAAGACTATGCATTAGATAGTTCAGATTTTGCCACCAAATGAATTGGGAGAAAGACCTAAACTTTCAGTTTCTGAGATTTCAGAATGGCAAATCAGTGATTACTGACCTATAAAAACAGCACAAGGAAATAAAACCAAGTGAATGAATTTGTGGGGTTGGAATATGCGACACAGGTGGGCCTCCCCCTCCAATGCTCTCCCAAATAATTTGAGGTTTCTCTTTGTACCTATAGGGAAGTGAATACTGATTGGCACCCAATTTGTTCATTTCAGGAAGATTAAGACCCTGTTTCCTAGGGTTTCCTTTCAAAAATTCTTAAATATGTTAACACCCCTACTTCACCCCCGAAAAACACATACACCTCCACACAGAATTACACACTTGGAAGTTAAATGATAATAAACCCCTTTTCCAACAAGATACATTCTTGCAGATGACAATAAAAGTTTAATTTAATTGTAGAATATAGATACTGTAAGGAAAGCTCAAATATCTTGAAATTTTAAAAGTCTAATTGTATCTAAGGGTGAAAGTGTTTGCTGTACTTTTTATTTAAATTTTCTTGAAGATAAATGCTAGGAAAGGGGAGCTTTTTAAAAACAGTTTTTATGGGAACAGAGAATGAATCTTTCTTTGATCCTTTTTTTTTCCCTTTGGTCCTTTTTGAAAGAAATGGATATTGGCTCTCTATACTACCGCAGTCAGAAATATATTGAGATCAATCAGAAAGAGCCAAATTCATGTCAACTTTAAAGGATGTTGAAGGTTTGAAGTCATAAAATGCGGTTTTTGGTAAATTAGTAACAACAAAAGAAATTTTCTTGAAAAATGCAGGGTGGTTAGAAAGTATCCATGTGCACTCAACTGCTTGGAATGAGCAGGGGACATAGTTAAACAAAAATTACTCCCTACCCAACAATTGAGGGGAAAGTACAATTTTACCATCCGCGTAGATGCTCATGTGTTTAGTGAAGCACACGTCTCCTGGGGGGCAGGCTTGTTCTGCATATTAATTTTACTGACTTCCACTTAGGAATAAAAGCTGCTAAGAGTTTCATAAAAATAACTGATGAGTTTTCTGGGAGAGATACCTCAGAGAACATTGGAACTGACATTTTTCCGTGTAACGCAGAGTGGGCTCAAAGGTTATTTCAACTCCTCCAAGGTGCTTTGGATGTACAGGGAGCTTATTCTGGGGCAGGAAAGAATTGAGCTGAACTGACTTGATCTTGGCCACTGGATGGATGCTTGGTGGTGTTGCTTAATGTCGCCTGGTTGGGCTCCTGGGAAAACAATGCAAAAGTCACCAAGAGAGCCTGGAAGTACTGGAAGAAGCCCTGAGACGTTCATCTCTTTTGCAAGGCTGGTGTGCAGGGCACTGATACAAAGGTGGTGCTGATGCTGAGAAGGGAGTCCAGACTAACAGCACTGAGAGTTCACTGGGAGCCACGTTAGCAGAAAGATCTGACGGTTAGCATCAGTGGTCACTCTGGGCATAAAGAGACGTTTCAAGTCAGCATCCAGTCAGTCTCATCGGGAGAAGACAGGATGCGGCAGCTGCAGAATCGGGTCTTAAGCAAGTGGAGTGGAGAGCCCAGCCACCACTGGAATGAAAGTACTGGAAAGACTGCCAAAGAGAGCATCTATGCTCTTCATCTGGTGTGGCTGGGGAAGCAAGGGGCACAGTAAAACAGGCCCCCGGTGGCAGGAAACTGGACACATGGTCTTTTGAGGGCTTTTCCAGGACTGTTTTTCTGATTTCTAAGCAAATTTCAGGGAGGATGTAACAAAATCAAGTTTCCACTGTCCAAAGTGAAAGATTTTCATGCCTGAGGTCTTTTGTTACGTGATTACTGAGTTTTCCGCTCCTGTGCTTTGTTTTCATTGGTCAAGAAGCATGAAGCGGAAGGAAACCGTCTATCAGTCCCTGCAGCGCTTCCTCCGGGGCAGGCGTATCAGATGGGCAAGGCCAGAGTGATACGGTCTCCCAGCAACAGCGCTGCCGACTCCGAGAGCCAGCCTGCCCTCTGGCAAGAGGTCCCCAAAACTGGTACCTGGCACTGACTTCAGAGATACCAGTTAGTGGGAGAACCTGAGTGGTTCAGAAGCAGAGACCTGAGTCCTGGCATGTTTTATTGTCACTGAGGCTCCGGTTCAAGGTACTTCTTAGATGCTTTGGGAAGCCCTATCATGTGAAGGAAGCCAATGAATTACAGGATCAAAGACTAAGATGAGGGGTGACTTGATCCAGAAAACATGAGTAATGCTTTTTAAGTGGAAGTTTTTGAATTAGGTGCATCTGTCTTTCTCATCCCCCAGGTTAAAAATAAATTATGAAGTAAAATTTCTCCTGTGAAGATGAATTTATTTGTGCTTATTGTTCTACTGATTATTTCTACTTATTCTTTTGACTACAGTGCTAGATCATGAGGCCAAATGTTACCTTCCTTCAAGAGCCATTTGCAATCCAGCAGGTGTATTGAGCGATACTCTCCACAGAAGACCCCCAATTACCGTTCCTGCTGCTCAAAATCAGGGTCAAGACTAGTCCTCATGATCCTTTTTCAGTCAAAGGGCTACTTCAAATTTCTTCTTAAATAGAGATTTTGTGCTGGCTGGAAATAACCTCCAATATCTGCCGTGACCTGTGTAATTGTTCCTGAGATAATTTTGCAGTCACAATAGTAAGAAAGACATTTCATAGTTTATTCCTTCATTGGGTCCAGAAGACACCTGTTACTCAAGAGCAGTTTTCAGTTGTCTCTAATCATCTTCTCATGTAGTTGACAAGCTGATAATATTAAAAATATGTATAAAGGCCACACGTTTGTGAAATTGGCAGGTTCACACTGAGTTGGTAGACTAGCATGGGGACTTCTGCATTTCCTTTCTGTCATTCTGTGATTAATCCTACATTTCTTAGATTATGGGGAACTTTAAGAGCTAAAATCACTTGTGGACACTTAAATGCAGTAGTGAAATCAACACATATTGACTGGCCACATAACTAGAAATCACAGGGCTGAAAAATTCTTTTAATTTTGTGTAATAAACCTGAGCATTTTTTTCCTTTTTGTAGGCTTTTTTTTTTTAAGGGTTTTTTTAAGTTGAAGTGCCTAAACTTTAGAAAGTTTTGAAATTTGACTCGTATTGAGTGAATATACAGAAACCCACAGATAGAGGAAATGTGAAGTCTTCATGATTTCAAAATTCCTTGCAGCATCCCAATAGACAGTGATGTCTTTTTGCCTCCGGGTGTAAAATGTTACTGTCTACATATTCCCTCTTACGAGAATCCTACCAGTTCTAATTTCTGCTCCAGGCACAAAAGAGTCATTTAAGAGTAAAACTATTAAGGACAAATCTTTAATTCTTAGTAGGCTATTCATTATCAAATGTGTTAGAATTCTAGTGATGCTTTAAGGGACCCATAGACTGAACTTCACTCTTATTTTGTCCTTAAGGTTCTGCAGAACCATACAGGCTGGAATGAGAATGCTTCTAAATCATCCATCCAACTAGCACTCTTTTTTCGTATGTGTGTGTGTGTGTGTGTGTATGATGTATATGTGTATATATATATATACATATATATATATGATGTATATAAATGTGATGTGTATATATATTTTTATTGAAGTACAGTCAGTTTACAATGTTGTGTCAATTTCTGGTGTACAGCATAATGCTTCAGTCATACATGAACACACATATATTCGTTTTCATATTCTTTTCACCAAAAGTTTCTACAAGATATTGAATGTAGTTCCTTGTGCTATACAGTATGAACTTGTTGTTTATTTATTTTATACGTATTAATATTTGCAAATCTAGAATTGCCAATTTATCCCTTCCCACCCTCTTCCCCCCCCCCCCCCCCCCGGTAACCATGTTTGTTTTCTATGTCTGTGAGTCTGTTTTTGTTTTGTGAATCAGTTTGTCTTTTTTTTTTTTTTTTAAAGATTCCACATAAATATGGTATCACATCTTTTCAACTAGCACTCTTGATGCAAACTGAGCGAGGTGCTAGTTTGACACAAGATGGCAGTAGCATACCATGGGATCCTTTATGATTTGCTCACAGGGGTTAGTGTTGTAGATATCAGATTTTTTTATGGTTATTTTTATCCTCCCCCTTTTTTGGGGGATGTCATGGACTTCTTTGAGAATCAGATGAAAATAAATGAGGGTTTCTCTCCACCTCAACCACTATATATGTATGTATATACATGTATATAAAAACTTCTGATGAAGCTCTTCCATAGACTCCTAAGGTTAAGAATATCCAATTTTGGTTCTTTGAATACTAACTCATATCCTCACAGTTGAAAATAAATACACAAAAGGAACAGACTGGAACAAAGAGTTCAGTAATTCAAGTGTCAAGGGAAAACAGACTCAGAAGTCCAGGTCAACTTTTACAGCATTTCATCTTCTGTTCTGTCTTTCTAGGGAAGAGTGATAAACCAGAACCCTCTAAACACTGTATTGTTTCTCAGCACATCAATTAATTTAGTGATTATTTCTCTGTTATTTCTCTGTTATTTCTCACTGTTTGCTTGTTTTAACCCCATAAATGATAATTTCACGAAAGTCTGATAGCTTACTTCTAGTAATTATCTGAGTTCAAAAAACACATGCAACTTTTCCTAGCTCCTGAAAGTTTAATTTTTAAAAATTGCAAGCTTGCTTTCTTCTATTGTTTTTATTAATTTTTAAAAAATGCACTAGCAATATAGTCTCTGTAGTCCAAAGTATCAACTAGTAATTCACCAATTCAGATATGCAAATCTATCCTAAATTTTGAAAAATTTTTAAAGTAAAACACACTTTCAAGCAGAATAACATATGGTTTCAATTAAAGTTTTGTTATTTGGCTGTACAAATCTTAGTAAAAATCCTGAGGAATGAGTTCTAAGTCTGGCACAAGTACAGATAAAGTAACTAGCTTCCATGATTGGTTTGTGCAAACTTGGAAAAAAAGAACTGGGGGAGGGGCACAGCTGATTGTTCTAGAAATCTGATTCAGAGTTACAACTTTCAAGCTGGCAAGAAAACTACTGGCAATTTCCCAGAAGCCAGCAGCTATCCTGGATTTTACAAAACACAAGGTGGCAGAATTGCTCTTTTTAAGTCATTGACCCTAAAATTTAGAAAAGGGCAACAATTGCTGGCAATTGTTGAGACACTAAGTATCCACAAACTTTAAAGTGATAATACATGTAACAAAAGAAAATATATAATGGGGAAAAGCACATTATACTACTTTCTTGTAATTTACATAGAGAAAGAAATAATATTCAAGTTAGAAAAGGTACATTCAACAGTTATCATTTTATTATATATAATTTTAGTTGAAATGTCATCCAAAGTCCAAAATGTATGTTGACACCAGATTTCCTTACCTAAGAAAAGAAATTTTATTACATGAATATATCAAAACATCTAGCAATTATGGAAAGGATAACAATGCAATGTGATATGAGGACCAAACACCTTCAAAACATCAGTATTTAAGAATTATGTAATCTGTAATAAATGTTAGTCATTCTAGTAGACATGACACAAGGACATTTTCCTGAATTTATCTGAAAGTGTTAAATCAATGTTTATTTACCAGGTACCACCACTGTAAAATATTTTAAAAAATTTTACATTGTAGCAAAGATCGTTAGAATTTGTGTTTTAGGATGAACAGAACTCTGAAAAATTAAGTACTCTTATTGAACAGCTATACACAGCCCCAGTTTTATTTCATAAGGAATGTTTATGAAAATCTGATCAGAAGTCAAACAACAGACTTGAAGACTATAAAGAGGGTTACATTTCTAAGACCCCCAAAATGCTCTCACAACCTTCACTTTGGAGTGTGAAGAGGTGGTGTCTGTCAGGCCTGGACAATCCTTTAGGTGGATGGGAGCCCCAGGGAAGTGCCAATGCCCAGGGTTCTAGGATGGGAAGCGGCTTCAGTCTAGGTGGTTAACACCACACAGCATCCTGACTATTAGGGAAACCCTAATAAGGTATTTTTCCTTTCTGAAAGTCTGAAGCTACTTCCTTGACTTGCAGCTTCTCCAGAGGACCAGAGGTAGTAACGTGGGTAGTTGTCAACCTCTTACTCTAGCATCAGGTTACATGCTTTACACAGAGCAGGGAACACCGAAAGGTACCATGTCTCCCTCCACCATGCAAACTGGTCAGTGAGTTTGGGGCCTCTTTTGGCCTTACTCTCACTTGGGCGGGGTTACTTCTGTCAACCCCTCCTCTTTCCATCACTTATTGTAACTCTACCCCCATCCCCAAGGGACAGGAGGAGATTTGAATAAGAGAGAGGACACCACCTCCTGGTACCCCAGAAGTGAGTTTCAGGCACCTCTGGGGACCCATAGTGGCTGGGTAGAGAGGAAGGCCCTTTCATTTGACATTAGCCTTTGTCACAAATACCATCTAACACCTAGGAGGGGGCAATTCCACTCTCCTATTCCCAGTCTCTCACCCCCAGCCAAATGAGACAGAAATAATGTGTTTGTTTGGGCCTGTCAATAATCAAACAGCATCTGAAAAAATCAAATATAATGTATTTAGAAAGATAGATTTAGTCTTGTCAATGCATGATTTATAGTTGGGGTGGGGGGGAGTCAGAATATCTGAAATCTAGATTTAGAGTGGTCGGTATAGGACACCTGTATATGCACCATCATATACGGAGAAGTGATAGGGTTTTTTTCTTTTTTAACAATGGAGAATTTATATCCATATGTACCAATGCCCTGGTTTGTCATTTGGTGCATGGGATGTGAAGGGCCTGTGTGAGGAGGAAGAGAATTAGAATGTGATGATATGCCATGTTCTGCACACTGTGCTATTGGTTTTATTCCCTTTATGTTGTGATAGCGTCACAATAACTCTCTGAGGCAGAAGCCCCATCATGAAGCCCACGAAGGTTTGGTTTCTGTAAGTAGGACTTTAATTTTAGCCTATTGATTTTTCATTCTCCTCCTTGTATTCAACTGCTGTTTAAAAAAATTATGAAAAGTCATTATGAAATGACTATGGTCATTAATGTTGATGGTATAAAAGTCATGATCTCACTCAAGGTACTGTTGAGCCTCACATAAAGGACTATGTCTCCATTAGCAGAATTTCTGACCAGTGGCACAGAGGAAAATGGTTTTATGTGAAGGGAGACAGTGTGGGTTAGGAAGACACTAACAGTACCCATAACTCTTTCTACATAAAGTATGTATGTTGCAAAGGAAACCATCAACAAAATGAAAAGGCAACCTATGGAATGGGATAAAATATTTGCAAACTATATATCTGTTAAGGGGTTAATATCCAAAATATGTAAAGAAATCATAAAACTAAACAGAAAAAGAAGTAAACAATCTAACTGAAAAATGAGCAAAAAAACTGAACAGACATTTTTCCAAAAAAGGACATACAAGTGGCCAACAGGTACATGAAAAGATGCTCAACATCGTGAATCACCAGAGAAATGCAAATGAAAACCACAAAGAGATAATGACTGTTATCAAAAAGATGAGAGATAACAAGTGTTGGCAAGGATGTGAAGGAAAGGGAATCCTCAGTGGACTGTTGGTGGGAATGTAAATTGGTGCAGTCACTGTGGAAAACAGTATGGAGGCCCCTCAAAAAATTAAAAATAAAACTACTATATGATTCAGCGATCCTACTTCTGAGTATATATCCAAAGGAAATGAAAAGCGAGTCTGCAAGAGATATCTGCACCTCCATGTTCATTGCGGCATTATTCACAAGTGCTAAAATATGGAAAGAATAGATGTCGTCAACAAATGAATGTGCCAACAGATGAATGGATGAAGACGAGGTACGTAGTATGGAATATTACTCAACCATGGAAAAGAAGGGTATCCTGCCATTTGGGAAAACATGGATTGACTTTGAGGGCATTAGGCTAAGTGAAGTAAGTCAGATAGAGGAAGACAAATACTGTATAATACCACTTACATGTGGAATCCAAAAAATCTGAAACAATAGAAACAAAGAGTAGAATGGCAGTTACCAGGGTGGGAGGTGGGGAAAAGGGGAGACTGTTTATCAAAGAGAATAAACTTCTAGTTATAAGATGAATAACTTCTGGGGATCTAATGTATAGTATAGTGATTATAGTTAATAGTACTGTATTATATACTTGAAAGCTGCTTGGAGAGCAGATCTTAACTGTTCTCACCACACACACACACACACACACACATAGCATTTAGGTGATATTTAGGTGGTGGTAATCATTCTGCAATAGACAAGTGTAGTAAATCAAGACATTGTATCTCTTAAACTTGCACAATGTTATGGCTGAATTATATATGTATATTTATCTCAGTAAAAGTAAAAAACAAGAAAGTAGGTGTGTCATGCCTCCACATTAATTTCTTAACATGTTTTCTAACATCTTGCAGGTCAGTAATTAATATGACACAATTTTACCTATTCTAATGGTGAGGTCAACCTAATTTAAAAGGAAAACAGGCCTTATCTTTCTCTTTGAGGCAGTGTTCACTCTTCAGTCTCTGACCTATAAGTCTTTGAAGAATTTTCTTACACTCTAGTTGCGTAACAAAAAATGCTTGGTTTCTCAGTATATCCATGAGTTAATGTGAGTACAGCTTATGTATAAAACACCCATAATGGTTTAAAAGAGCACAGAACTTTACAAGATGAAAGAAGAAGTGTTTTTTGGGAGTTTTGTTTTGATTTATATTACCAAAAAGTCTCAAGTAAAAGCTAAGAAGGTACTTTTCAAATTTAATCCAGTTCAAAACTGCAACATCTCTGTTTAAGACTGAACATCTCCCTGAGCTGTTTGCCAGACTTTACAGTAGGGAGAAAAACACTTCCCAAAGATTCTTGGTAAACACTATTTAAATCATTTGGCTATAACTTATTCCTTGACATATTGCCAAAGTTTTCCTCCAAAACAAGCATGTGTTTCAAAATAAAAGAGAGGTACATTTAAAATCATGAATAAAACTGAAAACATTTGAAAAAAATGTCCCGAGGCCTGAACTCAAACATACTAATTAGTCTTTTATCAGTCCATTATGTTTTGCCAAAACAATCTTCTGCTTGATTTTAGTGTTGTTTTTCAGTGGAGATCAACTTTTGGATATCTTTCATAAAGAGCTAGAAAGGAGAACAAGGAAAACAAAATAAAATGAAGAGTCATTTGTCTATGATACAACAATGCACAGGATTATTTTATTTCAAAACACTATATACAGATTTGGGTACAATTCTAAATGGAGAAGACCACACACGGTTATTTCCACTTGAATTTTCATCAAACTCGCTTTTTTAATTCCACCATGGCAACTGAATTCTGTGGATTCTTCTTCAAGCACCTGCTCTTTCTTATTCTACCTACCTTCTCACAGTTCAGAATACTGGTATGTATTTATGGATAAGAACAAAACTAACCCAATACAATCTACAAATGTATGGGAAAGGCTTAGAAAAAGAAAAAAAGAAGCTCAAAGTTATCATGAAGGCAAGTATACAAGAGAATGCCCTCATTCTTGGGAAATATATGCTAAAATATTCAGGAAATGAGGACGTGTGATATCTGCAGTTTAACCCTTAAGGTTTAGATTTCTATGTATATATTATTATATTACTTACATACATAAGTGAAGAGAGAAGAAAGGAGGAGGGGAGAAAGAGACAACCTGAGTGAGCAGTCTGGCAAAATATTTGTTGTTGAATACGGCTAGAGAACATAAGGGAGATCTTTGTAAATTTTTAACAACTTTTCTGCAACTTTGACGTTATTTAAAAATAAAATATCAATGTAAAAAATGACAAAATGAAAGAAAATCATTAGGAGTTGAGAATAGGAACCAGAAATTATTTTGCGTTTAAATGCTTTTGACATTCCATTTCTTCAGAGATGCTCTCTTGGTGGATTAGAAGAACTCTTTCCTTTCATCGGGAAAACTCTAATATGAAACATAATAAAGAACAAATAAATATCAAATAAACATGGAGGTAACATGATTAAACTGGAAACGTGGGACAGTTAGCTTCTGTTCACCTTTTCAACATTGTATTGGTCTTTGTCATACCTCGGGCCGCCAGAACAAAATATACCCTGAGTGACTTCAACAACATACATTTATTTTCTCACAGTTCTTGAGGCTAGAAGCCCAAGGTCAAGGTTCTGACCAACATGTGTCTGGGAGAACTCTCTTCCAGGTTGTAGGTGGCTGCCATGCTAGGTCCTCACATGGCCTTTCCTCAGTGCTTTTGCACGTGGACAGTGAGAGAGAGGTCTCTGGTGTCTCTTCTTTAAGGACACTTGTCCTATCAGGATACAGCCCCATCCTAATGACTTCATTTAACTTCAATTACTTCTTTAGAGGCCCCATCTCCAAATACAACCTCTTTGGGTTTGTCTTTAAGATACGAATTTTGGGAGGATACATTCAGTCTGTAACAATCACCTTCAAAGAAATCCAAGTGTTCAAGGAATGTGGAAAATCATTGCTTTATACTATATGTTAAATTGTTATGGGGTAGACTACAATGATGTAGGGTAATTTTCTTAACTCCAGCCCATGCTTCTCGCAGCAAAGCATCATCCTATATTTTATTGTGATGTCATTTTCTCAAAAGTTTGTAGCGAGTGAAGCACATCACATGGTGTTCTTACTCTTTTTTCTGTGACTTTGTTAATATATTTGTCAAGATAATATATTATAAACTATCATAGTGATATATTATGGCTTTTATTTCCTCAATGGTGAGTCCATTTATATTCTGTTTGGTATTAAGAATTTAGTCATCTGAGAATTATTTAGGTTGATTCTAAAAGTCGAACAACATAAATTGCAATTAAATTGGCATGTATGTAAATAACCTTTACAACAGTCAAGTGATATGATATAATTATGTCTCATTTCTTACAGTGCCATTGACACAATCTCACTGATACTGCTCAGAGAATATTCAAATCAATTCTCATTTCTCACTGAGTTCTAAATGCTCAAAATCATGACCCATTTTAGTTTCTTTCATATTTTCACTATGCTTTTTTGGTGTGATCTGGAGCTTCTAAATGCTTTTATTTTTATTTTTTTTGTTAGAAAAAAGAAACATATGTTTTCTTTGTTATGTCCCTAATATCACCTAGCTTTTTGCTCATTCTAACTCTTGCTTAAAAATCCATTCCATTTTTCCTCCAGAAGGCCACTGGCCTCACGTTTAAATTTGGACCAGTAACTTGATATGTGGACCATAACTGCTTATACAGATGTTTGTTTTACTTGGAGCTTTGGATTGATTTCTGTTTTTTAAGTTTCCTTTTATTTCAGATTTTGATCAGACCCTTGATTTTATCTCTTCTCTCAGTCATGCTATCTCTTCTACAGAGTTCTTTTGCCTGGAGGCTTCTTTGCCGAAGTCCATATCCTTATGATCTGTCTGAACCGGTTACTTTCTGATTTCCACAACTATCATCTTGGGTCAACAATCACAAGTTTCTGGATTGTTGAATTCACTGTTTTATTGATCTAATGTTGTCTTTATTTTTTGACCTCATTTTGCTGCCAGTATATTGTATCAGTTAAGGTTCAATCAGAGAAGCAGAGCCACCATAGAGAAAAGAAAAGAATATATTGTTGCGATCGGATCACGCATAACTGTGGGAGCTGCCAAAGGATTCTACTGAAGACTGTTGCCATTGTATCTGGTGGTGGACCTGAAGTTGTCATAGGTCTGCAAGGCTGATAGGAAAAAAGCTGGGTATGGAGTAGGAGAGAGAGCAAGAACAAATGGAACCCATGAGAACAAACTGTAATCCACAAGGAAAAACTGGAACCAGTGCTTGAGTCTCACCTCCTCCAATTTGGATGATGAGTGTCTTACAGTAGGAACAGATACCCTTCACCTGGGGGCAACACATATACCTGAACCTAAGGGTAGAGGTCTGGCAGGATCTGAAAGAGCTGTGGGTCTGGCTGCCTCTGCACCCCAGCAGGCGATGCAGCAGAGCATGACAATGCGCGTGAGCTGCAGGGGCACCTGGGGCCTGCCAGTGACCTTCAGAGATTAACAGCCACTACTTGGCTTCCACCATCCAAATCTTATGCAATTTCTCTTTTGGCCTACCTTAATCCAGAAATATGTAGAAAACAGAACTCTGGAAGACCTAGTTCTAGCTTAACTAAGTTGACACCATAGAAAAGTACCATGATCCTCCTCTTGTCAACTTAACATTCATTCATAGACTTCCCCTTGTCAACTCGACATTCAACTTGAAATCTTTTAACTTCCAAATAAAGACATAGAAAAATCATGTTTCTCACGTACAGCTGAACACATGTGAACCATCTCATGAAGGAACACAAAATCCCTTTGGTCATCTTTGGGTAATGCTCTTTCCTTTTCTAGATTTCACATTTTCTATTGGATACCAATATATATTGAAATACAAGTTTGACAACTGTTAATTATGTATACTTTATGTTAGGAAATGAAAGAAGAATATTTTAAACTTGTTAAAAATTTTAAAAATCAGTATACATATATACTAATATATGTATGTTAAAATAATGAATAATATTCATAACAGTGTAGTCTAATTTCTGCAACTTGTCATGTTGTTATTGCATATTTTTGTAAATTAGAGTGGAATTTGTCTGTCTTCCTCACCATACTTGTGTACTGTGAAAGGAAAGACTGCATTGGAATTGTTTATCCCTTCATCCCTAAGCACAACAGCTGACACAGAGAAGACATTTGGATAGTATTTAATAATTATTGGACCAGTTTGTGTATGTGTTTGTGTGTATGTCTGAGTGTGCACATACCTGGATGTTCCTGAGTGTTTTAAGGAGAACAGCTTTCTAACTGAATGCTGCCTGAAGAAATTTAGCTCCTGTTCAGATACAATTTCACATGCTGTTTCCCAGCACCTGCACCAACAAACATCTCTTCTTGGTGCTGGTTTAGTGTCCAGCTACAGCCACTTGGAGTCTGCTGTCTAAGGGTTTCGTGACTGCTTTGGTATGAACTGCCCTTCGTAAATAGTTTTATTTTTTGTTACTTGGAGCTACCCAGTGAGGTTTTCAGAACAGCTATTATTATTTTTCCAATTTACAAACAAGGAAAGACTCAGGAAAAATGTTGTGTCATCAGTGGCCATGAGGACTCAGATTCAGATTTTCGACTTCTGGTCCAGTCCCCTACCACTACAGCATATTGGCATTTCCCAATTTGAAATGCTTACCAATGGACTGAACTTGAATAATACACTAATGGAAACATCAAGTGGATTTCCTTGTCCTACAGCTGCAGTTTTGAAACCACATAATATTGCTTCAGGGCCATACTCCATGTGGATTTCTCTGCTCTGGTTCAGTCCTATGACACATGACTAGAGCCACATAAAAGTTACCAATAAAGATAGTTACTGAAAGCATTTCTAGACATTTGACATGACCCATTTTAGCATTGTAAGCTATTTAAAAAAATATTTTGGCCTTATTGTACAGGATTTGGCTGTTTTTCTGGTCCCTTTGTCACCAGTACTGACTCTCTGGGTTATTGTTTCAGAGTCCCTTCCTCAGCTCTCTGTGGTTTAGAAAACGGAAAGCGGCATCTCATTTTCTCTCCTAAAGGACCTTCCTCAACATTGTGAAATTCCAGTGATGCTTATTGAATGCAATCCTGAAAGAAAAATAGCCATGTGCTTTTGGCTTCTCACTCAAAGCAAGTGTTCAGTAAGCAAAGAGACACTTTAAGAATGCCAACTCAGTCCTTTTTAATTAGTGGACAGATTTTTTGTCAGGAAGGTAGGGTTTCACATTCTTAGGGTAAGAAGTTATATGTTAATATGTTCTGTCTCCTTCTACTTAAAAAACAAACAAATAAATAAAACTTCTCCACTTTATGGCTAGACTAGGGAGAACTTAGCTTCAAAGTCTAATATTCAGATTGTTGTGTGGGAACAAGTCATCATTCCATTAAATCTGTTCCTCATTACAAAGGAGTATCTATTACCTGAATAAATTCTTTCAAAGTCTTTATCCATGGCGTGCTTTTGCTATGAACCAGGCACCATAACATTGCACACCATTACCAGATTATCCAAAGGAGCTCAGAAATGTGAACCATTAAGGAAATTTAAGAGAGTTCATAACACAATGATGATTTTGTTTATTCTGAAATTTCATGTCCAGTCTCTACAAGGAGCCCCTAGATTGATTTTGGCTTCCTATATTTCTCTATCTTCAAAATTAAAGAAATGGATCCTTCTTACTGGCTGAACATCCAGAAGCAAAGAGGGAAGCTCATGAAACAGGTGCCAAGAAATAAATTTGCACCAAACAACCTAGTGTGAAATTCTGTTGAGGTTATAAAACCAGTATTAAGCAGGTGGCCACCAGGAATCTGATTATCCCTGCTCATGATGGACTTCTGGAAGAGATACTAATTGTGTGGTTTTGCCCTCTCTGGGCTCCAGAATCTTGACTGTAACAGTCAGGTAAATCTATTCTCTATAACCAGTGTAGCTCATGCTGAGTTAGTAAGCCTTCATCTTCTCTGTGGTTTGATCCTTATTGCCTAAGCAAAATCATTGCATTCTATTTGCCCTTATATGGGTCATTTCCTTGTCTCAAGGCCCTTATTTTAAGTCATGTATGCATAACTGTGTATGTACTTGATCAAGTTTCCTCCCAGTGTGATTTTAAAAATCAATCTCTCTTAAGAGTTTTGCTTCTGGAAAGATAGCGTAGATGTACTCCTACAAAGTACAACTGAAAGCCCTGGACATTACACATAAAACAAGTATAAGAAGAATTTGAAAGATGAAGAGAAGAAGGAAGACTAGCTAGGAATCTTTAGGCCTGAATAACAACATGGTGATGTGTTCTTGTATTTTCTTTTTGCCTTACATATCTTCAACTTGGAGCTGAAGAAGCTGGAAACCCAGAAATGACAACAGATATGTGGAAACAAAATTTCCCAACAAAAGCCTGCTCTCTCTAGCCAAAAGACCAGGAAAAGGGCAGACTTGCAAGAAAGAAAGCTTTCAGATAATAACAGGCATACTCTGGCTAAACACCACAGAAAAAATTTGGCTTTACCCCAACCCCAGGCAGCAAAGGCCAAGTGGGGAGACTAGATTTCTACTCTTGTTAGGTTGTAGAGAGTTACCTCAAACTCTAAGGTGGTGTCAGAGAAGATGAAATAGAAAGTTGTAGATTTATTCCTCACTAAAGGTGATGACTCACTCTTACTTGTCCTGTGGCATCAGTGGAGACCACTTGGGGATGTTGGGCTTCCATCTCCACCTGGAAATAAGAATTTCTCCACTTCCTTCCTAGAGGAGAGTCAGAACGTTCACTGTTCCCCTGTTACCCTCTCAGTGGTGTCAGTGGGGGCCTCATGAGAAGCCATAATAAAACACACTTGTCTTCCCAGCCAGAGTATCAGCAGACATCTAGAGGGGAGGTGGAACTCCCACACTCATCCAACAGTAACAAGGAACTCCTCTCCCACTTGGGTGATAATGGAGGGTAAGGTCTTGGACTTCTAACTCCCCCTGGCAGTAACAAGGAGGCATTACCTCCTGTTCCTTCAGAGACAGCCATAAAACAGGCTTAAAGAAGGCCCAGAGTCTCATAACACAATGCTGAAACTGTTTAGATTTAATAGAATATCACTCATTGTCAGGAAACAGGAACATCACTAACTGAACAAAAAAGATGATAAATAGATGCCAACACTAAGACAATGAAAATACTACAATTTTTAAAAATAATTTTTTGGGGGGAGAGGTAATTCGATTTATTTATTTATTTATTTGAACAGAGGTACTGAGGATTGAACCCAGGACCTCATGCCTGCTAAGCACACACTCTACCACTGAGCAATACCCTCCCCCTGAAAAATACTAGAATTATCTGACAAAATTGTAATATAGTCATCCTAAAAATGATTTGGCAAGCAATTACAAACACACTGAAAATAAGAAGGAAAAAGTATCATCAAAGAAATAGAAGATACAAAGTGGAGCCAAATGAAAAATTTAAAACTAAATAATAGAATACTCTTCCCTCAAAAAAAAAAAAAAAAGCACTCAAAAACATCAACGAATGGACAAAATTGAGCAACAGAAATTTCCCAATCTAGGATTATAGAAAAGATTAAACACTCATGTCATCAGAGTCTTAGCAGGAGAGAAGAAAGAAGGTGGGACTAAAAGAAATTTAAAGAAACAATAACTGAAAAATTCACAGATTTGGCAAAAAAAAAAAAAAATCAATGTACAGATTCAAGAAGTTAAGAAAATCCAAACAGGATAAACTCTGAAAGTCCACAGCAAGACATATTATCATCAAATTTCTGAAGACTAAAGGCAAATAGAAATCTTAGGAGCAGCTAAGGAGAACTGATATCTTACCTATAAGAGAAAGAAGTTTGAATAACTTTACATTTCTTATCAGAAATCAATGGCACAGAGTTTTTTTTAAGTGCTGAAAGAAAATAAATGTCAACATAGAATTCTATATACAATGAACATTCTTATCAGGAATGTACAAAAACTGCCGACATTTTCCAAGGAAGGCAAATTAAGATACTTTATCACCAGCAGACCTACCTTAAAAGAATGCCTAAATGAAGCTCTCTGTATTAGTTTGGGCTGCCATAACAAAAATACCGTAGACTGGGTGACTTAAACAGCATTTATTTTCTCATATTTCTGGGGTTTGAAGTGTGAGATCAAAGTGTAGCATTGTCAGTTTATGGTGAGCTCTCTCTTCCCAGCTTGTAGAAGGTGGCTGCATCTCACTGTGTGCTCATATGACCTGTTTTCATTGGAAAAAATGAGAGAAGAAACAGAGAGAGAGAGACAGAGGTACTGAGGATTGAACAGACAGGTAGGGATAAAGCAAGTGAGTGTTAGCTTTCTGGTGTCTCTTCTCTTAAGTCCACGAATCCTATCATATCAGGGCCCCACTCTTAATGATCTCACTTATTGTCAATTACACCCCACATTGTGGGTCAAGTTCACAATATATGAATTTTGGAAGGTGGCATTTCAGTCCATAGTATTCTCTAAACGAAAAGAAAATGATAAAAGAAGGAAACTTGGGATGTCAGGAAGGAAGACAGAGCATGTTACAAGCAAAAATATGGGTAAACAAAGTATACTTTACTTCTCTAGAGTTTTCTACATCATGAGTGATGATTGAGGCAAAATTGTAACACTGGCTGATGCTTTTCTAAATATATAGGAAATAGTGAAGACAATTATGTTATAAATAGGAGAGAGAAGAGCGATGTAAAGGGAGATAAAGCTTCAACATTTCACTTGAACTGGAAAACTTTCAACATTAGCAGAAGTGACATGTTATGTGAGTATACAATGTAACACCTAGAGCAGCCACTAATAAAACTACGCAAGTATGTGTATTAAAAATCCTGATAGATATATCGAAAGGAAAATCTAAAAAAAATTGTCACATTACCCATGGGAAGGTAGGCAACAATAAACAGGCAGAAAACAAAATAAGATCTGGAGGGCAGACATAAAATCCAACATATTAGTAATTACGTTAAGTATACCAATTTAAAAACAGAGATTCATATGGTAAATTAGAAAACATGACCAAGCTATAGTCTGTCCATAAAATATTTACTTCAAATATAAGAATACAAGGAGGGTAAAAGTACAAGAATGGAACATATATGTCTTGCAAACATTAATCAAAAGAAAGCAGGACTGGCTATATAGCATTATCATATAAAGTAGTTTTCAGGACAAAGAAAATCGCCAGAGGCAGAGAGAAGGGCATTATATAATGATGAAAGAGTGAATACACCAAGAAGTCATAGCAATCCTAAATGTGTATGCTTCAAACAATAGAAGTGCAAAATATGTGAAACAAAAGATGAGGGGACTGAAAAGATAAGTAGACACGTTCATAATATTTTTGGAGACTTCAACACCCTTCTCTCAACACTTGATAGACCACCTAGACAGAAAATCAACAAGGGTATAGAAGAATTCAACATTATCTTTTAAGATCTAGTTGACATTTACAAAACATTTCTCCACAACAGGAGAATAAGTATTTGTTATAAGTGTCCCTGGAACATATATCAAGATAGGTAATATCCTGATATAAGCAAACCTGGACAAATTTAAAAGAATTAAAATCATACAAACTGTGTTCTCTGATCACAATGGAATCAAATTAAAAACCAATAAAGGTGTTACCAAGTCCAAACTCATGCTACTTGCTTCACGAAAGTCCAATAAACTGGGAGATGAGGTTTGGGGGCAAGAAATAACAACTTTATTCAAAAAGCCATAGGCAGAAAAGATGGGAGACTAATATCCTAGAGAACTGTTTCACCCAAGTCAGTATTCAGGCTCCTTTTATTCTAAAAGGGGGAGGGAGTGTGGTTGGTTATTGCAAACTTCTTGGGGTTGGAATCCTTTGTTTTTGCAGCTGTCCACTTAGGTCAGGTCATGATATTCCTGTAAACCTCCAACAGGACAAATGTTGTTCTCTGTTCTGCAACTTTTTATCTCCATATGAATGGGAAAGTGTTATGCCTTTAAAGATCAGAGCCTTGAGAATGGCTATCCTGCATATTTCAGGCTATAGGCAAAATTCTTTTACAAAACTTGCTAAACCACTATAACTAACCACAGGAAATAGTACAGGATTAGAACCAAAGAAACAGATCTAATATGGAGTCAGACTTCTTTTTCTCACTTAAAACGGGAGAAATCTCCAAATACTTGGAAACTAGACAGTGCATTTCTAAATAATCAATGAGTTAAGGGGGAAGTATCAAGAACAAAAAAAAAAGACCAAAAATGAAATAAAAATAAAAATATATCAAATTTTGTGATGCACAGCTAAATTAGTGCTGGAAAGAAAAATTATGACACTAATATACACGTTAGAAGAGAGGAAAATCTCATATTAATAATCTAAATTCTCACCTCAGAAATGCAGGAAATGAAGAGCAAAAGAAAACCAAATAAGCATAAGGAAGAAAATAATAAAGGTAAAAGTATAAATCAATGTATTTAAAACAGAAAAGTAATAAAGCAAACATTGGTTCTTTGAAAAAATCAATACAATTGATAAATCTCTACCAAGACTTACCAAGGAAAAAAAAGAGAGAAGACATAAATCGTCAATCGTGAGGAATGAAACAACCGTCTCAGTACTAACCCTGCAGACACCAAAAAGATAATAAGGCAATGCTACCAAGAACTTTACTTACATAAACTTGTCAACTTAGATGAAATGGATCAATTTCTCAAAGAGCCCAGATGGTTACAACACACCCATAGGTAACAGATCATTTGAGCATCCCTATAACTATTAAGGAAAGTTAATTGTAACTCAGTCAAATTTGCAACTAAACTCCTAAAAAGGAGAAATCTACAAGCACAAATGGTTTCCCAGAGAATTCTACAAAATGTTTAAGGAATTAACACCACATCTACCCAATTTCTCCAGAAGAGAGAAGTAAACATTTCTTAATTTGTTTTATGACATTTATGTTCCCTGATACCAAAAACAAAGAGAACAGCAACAACAAAATTACAGACCAATAATCTCTCATAAACATGGATGTAAAAATCTTTATCAAAATATCATTAAGTATAATTCGGCAATATAGGAAAAGAATTGTACATCATAACTAAGTGGGGCTTATTCCTGTGCTGGGAGGCTCATTTAATGTTTGAAAACAAGTCAATGAAATCCACTATATTAATAGACCAAAGAAGAAAAATCACAAGTTTATATCATTAATGTAGTAAAAGAATTTGGCAAAGTTCAACACTCAATCATGATAATAACTTTCAGAAAAATACGAATGAAGGAAACTATAAACGTGCTAAAGAACATCTACAAATCACTTCCATCTACCATCACATTTAATTGTAAAGGCTGAATGCTTTGCTCCCAAGATTAGAAACTAGGCAAAGATATTCTATATAGTGCTGGAAGGCCTAGATAGAACAATACAAGGCAAATAAAGGGAATAAAAGGAATGTAGAAAGGAAAAGAAGAACTAAAACTGTCCCTATTTGCAAGTGACGTGATGGTCTACATAGAAAATCCCAAAGAATCTATAACCACCCCCACCCAGCAAAACTCCTAGAACTAATAAATGAGTTCAGCAAGGTCACAGAATACAAAATAAACATACAAAATAAATTCTATTTCAGGATGATAGCAATGAATACATGAATTAAAAATGCAGTGCCAAATTCCAGTGTATAGCTGTTAATAATAGCTCAAAAAAAAAAAAAAAAAAAAAGAAATGAAATATTAAGTTGTAAATTGACCAAAACACCTACAGGATTTGTATGCCGAAAACAATAAAACATTGATAAGAGCAAGCAATGACCATCTAAATACATGGAGAGACGTCCTCCACTTAATGGATTCACAGATTCATGCGTTTACGGATTGGAAGACTCAACATGATAAAGATGTCAGTTCTCCCCAGGTTGATGTACGAGTTTAATGCAATTTCTATCAAAATATCAGTGAGACTTCTTATCGACATAGACAAGATTATTCTAACATTTCCATGGAAAGGCAAAAGAGTTGAAATAGCTTGAATAATTTTTAGAAAGAACAAAGTGAGAGGAATCAGCCTCCCTGATTTCAAAGCGTCAGCATAATCCTATAGTCATCAAGATCACACGGTATCTGTGGGGACATAGACCAGCCAGCAGTGGCTGGTAGAGTCCTGAATTTTACGGCTGTGCTGGCTGTGAGGCTGCTGGTTTTCAAGGCTGTTGCGGAGCTACAGGAATATGGCGGGGGTGGAACCAGGGCAAGGTAGCAACACCACACATTTCAGCTGCTCTTACTGAGATCCATCTTTCCTCACAAGCACACGAAAAATGACTGAAAACCTTTGGCTGATTTCCAAAGTTATGAAAATATTGATTGAGAAAATTTCGCCCAGTGTTTCTATAGTTTTTCTAGAGAAATTCATTTTCTACGGTCTTTATGCTGCTGAATGTGTTTCTACCTTTCAAATTTTAATTACCCATGAAAATCAATTCCTGTTTCCCAACATTTGCATAAAAATAATACCAACATTACATTATATGAATTAATTCACGGTGTAAAAGGGTTTTGTTTTCAAGTATTAGAATAGTAATGGAATATGTGGGATGACCTCACACCATAACTACAATTGCATCAGTAATAATTCATTAGTAATTGGTCTTAAACTTATTTCTTCTATGAGTGTTGGAGTTGTAAGTGTCTGTACGGCAATGTGCTTAAAGATGCCAAGATATCTAGAGACCTGGGATGGGAAAGTGCAGGCATAACAAATAGGCTGATCAGAAGTAGACATTTTAAGAAAGGAAAATCAGGTCACACACAAAGTCATAGATGACAGAAACCCCCTCCTTTGAAAAAGTGTGTCTTCCACCTTTGAGTCTATTCTTTCCTTTGAAGTCCTTTGCCAACCTATCCCCAAGGATATAAAAGTTACATATAGTAAAACACTCAATTAGCATGTCAGAAAAGTCAATCTCCCTCTAAGCTCATGCTAAGTGTCCCCCTTCATATGTTAATACCTATAATACTTGATTGTTCCCTTTAGAAAATTGAAAAATAGTTATTGATTCCTAACATAGAATATTTGGTTCATGTTTCTTTACTTCTTGCTTTCTCTCTTCCTTCCGATGTTTGATATCAAATGAAAAAAAAATAATTTTGGGCTATTTTAAACACACTAGTCGATAGAATATAGAGATATTCTAACAAGCACAATGTATTCAAGCATACAGTTGCAGAACATATATTAAATATCTGAGTCTCACTGCTCAGTCTTCTCCTGCCCCTCTTGGTCAGCTGCGAGTCCAGTGCCTCAGAAATTCCGTTAGCAAGAGAGGCTCCCACAGCCTCTGTAGCGCTCGGATTCCAGGCTCTGGTTATCTCTGCTCGTTTCATTTATCTACTCATTTCTTCATATGTTCTGACTTCTAGATAATTGACATCTCTCATTTATTTGGAAACTCCTTTCATTATCTTCACTCTTCTAGGTTTACGTTCCATTTATCTATTTATTTATGAATGAAGTGTAGTTTCAGGTGTGTAGCAAAATGATTCAGTTGCACACACACACATATATGTATTCTATTTCAGATTCTTTTCCATTATAGGTTTTCACAAGATATTGACTACATTGCCCTGTGCTATACAGTAGGTCCTGTTGTTTACCTGTTTTAAACATAGTAGTGTGTTTTCTGTTAATCTTAAATTCTTAATTTATCCCTATGCTTCTTTTAAATTCTACTTGGGAATTCATTCTTCTCTTAGTGAGATTTCAAAAGGAGAAGAGACATACATGCTGTCTTATTGTTTTCTTTTAACAGATGTTATGCATCCACTCTATTTAAATTTATTTTACTAGCATATATGCTTGTTATTCTGTCCGTGTGCTTTATGATTTTAAAATTTTCTTTGCTGTTTCCTTATAGTCTTCCTTTTGATATATTTATATAATTCATTTGTTTCCCTCTTTCGCGTTTGGAAAGTATAAACCTAGCTATAGTCCTTTTCAGTTAAAATAATATTATTCATATTTATCTATGATCAGTAAGTCTCAAATAGCTTGTCAATTATACATGGTTAGTGGATGGATCAGGGTTCAGTATGGAAAAGAGGAACCACTCTAGGTGTTTCTAGCAGAATAGAATTTAATTTATGGAGTTAACAGTCTTTAAAAACTGTAGAAATGTCTGGAAGAGCAGAAATTCACATTTCTTTTCAGGAACCTGCTTTTGCTACTTGCAAAGCTGGTGACTAGAGAATAGAACTTGCAGTAGAAACATTTATTTGTACAATAATAAGAAGGTGGCTTCCTTCTCATTCTGACTTCTAAATTGTGCTTGGCTGAATCTTATACCCCAAACCAGATCTACAAGAGAGACTGGAAAAGGTAGTTTTCAGCTTTCAAACTCTCCAAATAGAAGTGGAGATAAATGAAGTTACTGAGAGTCAATTCTTAGTCAGAGTGGATGCTGGGCCAGACTCCAGGTCCTCTGGTTCCAAACCCACTTCCTCTCCTACAACTCTACTGTAGCTTCTCTCACTTGATTTTCAAGGTGCAAGTTATGTTGGTCACAGTTTTGTTTACCTCTATCCCCTATCACTTATGGGATGTCTGATCAATTTTTTTCAAAGGCCAAATAAGACAATAAAAAGTGCAAAGCTTAGATTATCCTTATAATCATTTATAAAATAGCATATAAGTAAAATGCAGGTATTTCATCCCAAATATGATTGTCTGCCTTTTAGTTCTCCTTCATTTCTATTAGATAGTAGGAAACTGATTTTTAAAACCAATTATATTTACATGTGTTTATATATAGTTGATCTATATATATATACACATATACTTAGTTTTCCCACGGGAGAGCTTTTGTGAAGGAAGACAGAATTTTGCTTTTTTCTTTCTACATAACCATATCTCATGTTGTCTAATAATGATGTAAGATTTCAAAGTATTTTCTTTAGAAGAGTGATATAGTTACACTATTTGTCATTGTCTAAAGTTTAGCTCAATGCCTAGAGCACAGCGTGTCCTGAAATTTGAGTCATGTTGTTATTATTAGATTAGCAATACAATCTTCTGAAGCTTTATTTCTGCTTTAAGGAGAAAGATAATCCTTTTTTTCAAGAATAATATTTTCCCATTTTTAAAAATGCACTTAACTCTCTTAAGGATAATTTATTTATGTGACAATTTTTTACTGCTTAATATGACATTCTAATACCAATTTAAAACTACTTTTGGTGTTACAGTGAGTATATGCCATCTCTTAAGTAAAAAGTTATTTATCTATTACACATTTTTCTAGTTTTTGGTTTTTTTCTTCTTTTATATCTCTCCATTGCAGACTGATAAAAGACAATAACTCCATCCTCTTAAAAAATATATTTCATGTATTTAAAAATCTTCAGACAAAAATATTTTCTTAATTTTAGAGGAATTCTTCCTTGGAGAGCAATTTTTAGAGATTATTTTTTGGGGAGGGTTCTTAGATACGTGTTTTTCAGGATAAAAATGGATATATCTGGAAAAATACAGTCATGTTCTTGAGTAATAAAGTCTCTAAAATTGTCATGTACTTTGCTTGTTCATATAAGAAAAAATGTAATTTGATGATATTGTAAAAAGTGACACATTGGATATATTATCACATTATATACTCTAGTTTATGTAATAAATAATCTGTTTTCATGTTAATATGCTTTGATAAGCCATGAATTTGTAACCACTCTCTGGAAATTGAGCAAAAAATCAGAATGCTTGAACAAATATTTAAAATAATAGAAGGAGAAAAGTTATATGTAACCATGATTGTATGTCTTGATCCATTTAGGTTGCTATAAGAAAAATTCCATAGACTGGGTGACTTAGACAACAGACGTTTATTTCTTACAGTTCTGGAGGCTGGAAGTCTGAGATAAAGGCGCTGGCAGATTTGGTGTCTGGTGAGGACCCACTTCTTGGTTTATAGACAGTCATATTCCTGCAGTGTCCTCACACAGCTGAAGAGGGCAAGGGGCTCTCTGGGATCTCCTTCATAAAGGCACTAGTCCCATTCATGAGGTCTCCACCCTTATGACCTAATCACCTCCCAAAGGTCCCACCTGCTAATATCATTACATTGGATGTTAGTGTTCAACATACTAATTTTGAGGAGACACAAACATTTAGTCTATGGCACAGTACATAAAATTTCACTTCATGTATAATAATGACCTTGGATATCTGTAATCATCTCAGTAGTATTTTAATATTCAGAAAATAACCATATAACAATAACTATAAAATAATCATTCTACTAAGACCTCATAGAATTTGTCTCTTCATATTATGCAGTGGAAATAATTCCAGTTATACATAGGAATTTTCATCTCCCCTTTCAAAAGAAAAAAATCCCCCCAGTATGCGTCATATACCTTCGTTCATTACATGTGCTTTTCTTCTTAAGCAAACATTTATAAATAATTCATTACTGTTGTGCTCTACTCTAAACAAATAACATGCCCAAATGATGCAACTATAATTTGGAAGATAGCACTAAATTGTCATCACAAACAGACACTAAAATGATGTAAATGACTTAAATGCAATACAGTTTTATTTCTAGCTTATACAATAATTCAAGATGGTGTTTTTCCATAGGGTGATTCAGGGACCCAGATTCCTTCAGATTTGTGGCTCTACCTTACATCATATTGGCCTCTACTAGTACAGAGGAACTGAGGCGTTCAGGAGGGAAATCAATTTCTTAAATCCTTTGCCTGGAAGTGATTCTTTTCATCTTTGGTTATATTACTTTAGTGATAACTAACCACATATGGACATAAGCAGGGCAAGTAAATGTGCTTCTTAATTGGACACTAGTCCTTGGTCATATTTTGCTGAGCAGGCATTAAAATATTCCTTATAAAAGAGTACAGATTCTCTTGTCCATTGTTCTCCAGGGCCCACTGGATTCACTTCTAAGATTTCTTTCCTCATTCATATCCTCCATGGCATCATTTGAAGTCAATATTGAGGATTCTGCCCTTGTGAGGGCTGACCAGCTGTCGGAGCTGACTCCTTGTTTGTTGAAACTGAGGGGTCCAAGAGTTAAGACTGCCCACTCATCACTGGCTTTTCAAGTCCAGATTCATACTTTCTTTGTCAATATAATTCTTTCAGAATCTTAATAGGTTTCAGAAATATTTGTTTCTAGTTAGTTTATTGTGCCTATAATCATACTCAAAATTATTTCCCAGATATAATTCTTAAGTCTGTCTTGTAATTTCACATTCTTTCCCTCATGCCTGTTTCTCCAAACTTAGTTGGTGCCATCTTAAAACCATACAACACTGGGGCGGGAAAACAATGCCTTTAATCTGATCTTTCCCACATGGTGATTCTTTTCTCTGAAAAACCTTAAGAGTACCTGGGGAGTACATGCTTTGTGGAATACAAGAGCTGCTAACTTTTACAGCCCTGCTCCTTTTTGGTCAGTCATATATGAGCTCATGTTGCTCTTGAAATGCTTTGCTACAAGTAGCACGTGAGGCCAACACACAGTAACACTTGGGCTCCTTCCCACAATTTTCTGAGAACCACAGTTCTAAGAACTATTCTGATTTCCAACTTATCTCGGACAACAGCTTAACTAAATATTTTGACGCTGAATAGCACAGGTCTCCAACCTCCAGCCTTCATCATCTTTTTTCTCACTCCCGAACTCCTAAGCCCATGCCATCTATTTTAATTTTTTTTTTTTTCTGGGTAGGAGCACTTCATTTCAGGGTACTGATTTCTGTACTAGTAAGGGTATGCTAAGCTGTGATAAGAGATATATGCCAAATGGATAATGGCTCGACACAAGAGCCTGATTTTTTCACCCCTCTAGTGACAATCCCAAGTGTGTACTCCTGATTGGTGGGAAGGTCTTTTCTATAGTGAGGTTCAGGGACCTGAGCTTCTTCCATCTTCTCTCAGTTCCTGAGACCATAATCATTTTTATCTGGTTTGTGGAAGGGGAGAGAGCCTGGAGAATGAACAAGATTATGTCCTTGCTCAGAAAGTGGCAGACAAAATTTTCATTTTGCTGATCTGAAGCAGTTACAAGGTCATAATTAGTTGCAAGGAGGTCTTAGGAACGGAGTCCCCCGTTCCATTAAGCAGCTGCAGCAGTACGCACAGGAGTGGAGAGGCGATTCTGATGGACAGCCAGCTGTCTCTGCCTCATTATCTAATTAAAATTTTTAGGTTAGTGTATAGATTAAAAGCACCTCTCATTGTGTAATGTAAATAGTTTAGCAATTCTGTGATATAAGAAAAATTATCTGCAGAAAATTAGTGATTTATCCATGATTACACAGTTTGTAAAAATCAAAGCCTGAGTATGAACCCAGTATTTCTCTTTCCAAAATTTACGCTTTTTTGAGAAATTGGTTAGAAAAAACAAGAAAAATAAATGACTATTCAACATGATCCAAAATTTGAAATTAATATGTCCAAATCATCTAATAAATAGCTAATGAATTTTTGATCAATATCTCATGGCCACAAAACTTAGTTTGATACTATATTTTTCTTACAATAATACAGTTATAGAATCTAATCCTATTAGTGAATTTAACATGGGTGTATTTTTTCTTCCATAACTTCAAAATTGTCCAGAGTCTTCAAGTGTAATTCCTTTTCTTTTTAGTCAAAGAAATAAAATAATTTTTTGTGAATGAGAACTCACAATTCACATTTGCCAGGCTCTGAATAATAGATATATTTAGCGGTTTATTTAAGCCTTCAAAATCAATTTTCTTAGTGTGCAGTGTATAATAGGAAATTGTTTCTTATTAGATAGTCATTTATTCCTCTCTCTTTTTTTAAAGTCATTGAGAAATAACTGCTTGGAAGAAAACTCTGGACTAACCTGTTCCAATATTGAAAAGACATAAAAAGAAAGTTCAATCTATTTTGGTGCTTTTCAAAAAATCAGATAAATACGGTCAGCGTCATAGAGGGAATTTTATTTGTTCCCCTGTCACTTTAGCCTTATCTATATTCTACTTCAGACCTAATGTACAGTCATAGAATCATAAAATTTTAAATTGGAAAAGAGCTTTGAGGTTATCTCTTTCACTCTCTCATTTAATTTTAGTACAACTTAATACAGTTATAATAGTCTTAAAATAGTTTTTAAGAAATTAATAGCATACAGACTTCTTTTCTTTAACAGATTATGTAATTTGAGTTTATTACCTCAGCCAAATTATTACCACTTTTTAATTCTTATTTTTTATTGAAGTGCAGTCATTTTACAATGTTAGTTTCAGGTGTACAGCAAATCAATTACACATATACTTAAATTTTTTTTAGATTCTTTTTCATTACAGCTCATTATAAGAAATTGAATATAGTTCCCTGTGCTGTGCTGTAGGTAGGTGCTTGTTGTTTACCTATTTTTGGGGGGCATTCTTTCTTATTGAAGTATAGTCAGTTTATACTGTTGTATCAATTTCCAGTGTACAGCATAATGTTTCAGTCATACATGTACATACATATTTTTATTTTCCTATTCTTTTTCATTATAGGTTACTACAAGATATTAAATATAGTTCCCTGTGCTATACAGTATAAACTAAAAAAAAGATACAAATGAACTTATTTACAAAACAGAAACAGACTCACAGAAGTAAAGAACAAACTTATGGTTACCAGAAGATAATGGGGGTGGGAGTTTGAAATCTGCAGATACTAACTACTATATATAAAATAAATAGACATTTTTTAAATTGAAGTATGGTCAATCACAATGTGTCAATCTCTGATGTTTAGCACAATGTCCCATAGACAAGTTATTTTTGATGATAACTTTCTACATGGGATGAGGAAACTTCTAATGGTCTGCCTCTCCGTTGGAAAGGTTATTGCAATTGGCTTTCTATTTTTGTGGGAAAGGTCTTATGAATTTTGTGACTTTTCTTAGTTTATTTTATGGAAAATTGTCTGATGTAGCCTTTATGTGGAAACATATTTTCTAATTTAAGATCAAATGTATTTAATGAGCTGCACAGGGAAACCATTTTCGGTGGTATCATGTCTCAGTGATTACTGCTGACTAAAGAGAAAGGAAGATAAGAAACTGAGTCCTTTCTTTGCACAATCTTATTGACATAATATTTGCAATTACCATTACAAATTACCTGTTTTTAGAATAAAACTTGCTATTTGTAAAAATTAGAATTCTTCACTGAGTAACTGTGATTTCTCTAGACTAATATAACTTTACTTAAATATTGTGGGCTTGTCTAATTAAACATACTGGATTAGGCAAATACTTAATTAACAAATGCTGTGTAATATTGACTTTGTCAGCCTGACAGTTCCTCTACACAATAAAATCTTATATTTTTAATAATAAGGATGCTTTGAATTTGACCATCTCATAATATATGATTATAAATAAGTTTTATTCAACATACGTTCCCACTTTATTAGAGATTTATCATTCTTGCATTTTTATTCAGTGACTTTGGGAGGAGAAATTTATTTAAGTTATGTAACAACAGAATAGCCTCTACATTGGGATTTGTGGCTCTCTGTCTAAATCATGGTCTAGACAATAGCAAATTCCTCAGTTCTGCACAGACTGAATATAAGTTGCCAACTTGAACACTGATTTAGCTGAAACACTGCATTTCTTATTTCAATGCTGCATTCCATTTGATTGTACTAAAATGTTGGACATAGGAATAGGATTCTGGTGTTCTGATTCCGTGATCTAGCTACGAGCTTGTGCTGCTTGGACACCACCCAGAAGACCCTGAAGCCTGCCCAGAACACTGAATACCAACTCCTTGAGTGCAAGCATTAGACTGTGTATGATTCTTTCCTGTTTGTTCCAGGTTAAACACCAAACTGAAAAGCCCAGTACATAATGAGTCAGATTCTTTCAGGGGGTTGGTCATGTCCTAGAAGCCAGCTTGGCCATCTTGGTAATCTAGTTAATTCTGACAGGTCACTAAGATGCTAAAGGGGTCATATATTGAAAGATATAGCTTCCAAAGTTATATAATTTTCTCCCCAAATAATTAATACTAAGAAACCAATCAAAGTCACATAACACCTGAGGCAGTACACGTTTTTAAATTGAAATAGTCAGTTTCAATGTGTTAATTTCTGGTGTATAGCCTAATGTCCCAGTCATGCATATATACAGATATACATATATTAATTTTCATATTCTTTTTCATTAAAGGTTATTACAAGATATTGAACATAGTTCTCCATGCTACACAGAAGAAATTTGTTTATTTTTAATCTATTTTTATATATAGAGTCTAACATTTGCAAATCTCAAAGTTTCAGATTTATCCCTTCCCATCCCCTTTCCCCTGGTAACCATGAGGTTGTTTACTACATCTGTGAGTCTGTGTCTGTTTTGTACATGAGTTCATCAGTGTCCTCTTTTTTCTTTTACTTTTTAAAAAATTCCACATATGAGTGATATCATATGGTATTTTTCTTTCTCTTTCTGGCTTTCTTCACTTAGAATGACAATCTCGAAGTCCATCCATGTTGCTGTAAATGGTATTATTTTATTCTTTTTATTGCCGAGTAGTATTTCATTGAACAAATATACCACAACTTTTTTATCCAGTCATCTGTTGATGGACATTGAGGTTGTGAAGCAGTACATTTTTATACCCAATATTTTTATAAAATACACCAATTTTTATTATTAAACCAGAGTAATTTAAAATGATTTCTGCCTATTATATTGGGACTGCTGGTGAAGCAGGATATCACATTTACCTTTTCCTCTTGATTGCCAATGAAATAATTTAAAAAGATAAAGTCCACATGGTGCAAGAGAATTGGACAGGAGCCATCACTGCAGAGAGATGGCAATAATCCTAAAATGCCCATGAGGTGAGATCAACAGAAAGCAAGATGGTTCACGCCACAGAGAGAAGTACTTGGAGGCATCAAATCCTAAGCAGGCCAGGGCCAGGTTGGGGTGCTGGTTATAGGAGAAGTGGATGAAAATCTGTGTACAAATTGAATTTATTAGTGCCCCCTATAAGGCTCTACCCGGCATGATCCCACCCAAGAATGCTGTGTAAGGCAGGACTTTTGAAGTGGATTCTACAGACAAACTGAGCCTGAGGTCGTATAGAAAGTATCTTAGCTCAGGCTGCCATGATAAACACCATAGACTGGGAGGCTTAAACAACAGAAATTAATCTTCTTACAGCCCTAGAGCCTGGAAAGTCCAAGATTAGGATGCACGCTTGGTTGTGATGAGACTCTGAGAAGCAGACAGCCACCTTTTCATCATGTCTTCAAAGCAGAGAGACTTCCTCTCTGTCTTCCTCTCCTTTATATGTCTTCCTTATAAGGCTGTGGTCCGGGTACAGTAGGGCTCTACATGCAGGACCTCACTTAAACTTAACTACCTCCTAAAGACACTGTCTCCAAATATAGTCACATTGGGGGTTAAGGCTACAACATATGAGTTTGATAGAGGGGCATGATTCAGCCCTTAGTGGAAGACTAAATGTGTGACTGAAATAGACAGCTCTTGAGTCTAAATGCCCTTATTTTATAAACAACCCTGTCTTAGTCTAATGATATACCTTATTTTTAGAGGTTTCAAAGGTTCATATATATCTTCGGATAAGTCCTCTGTCTTTCATTCTGAGAACTAGTGAGAAAAATTCCCAGGTTTTACTCATAGAATGGGTAATTAATTTTTAAAGAATAATTACTTAATTTTAATCTAATGCATGGTATCTTTTAGAATTTGGTCTGTAAACATGAGCACTAATGGTATTATGGGTAGAAGGGATTTATTATAGAAATTAAAGCTTACAGACATGTAGCAGGACCTGGGCATGAGAAGGTCTGGAACAGGGAAATTAAATTCAGCAAAAGTCACTCACTGAGACAGCCTGTTGTGGGTGGACAGGTCAGAAATTGCTGGAAAGCTCCAGAAAATGCACATGTCTGGCTACCAAATTGGGACTTTATACAAGAAGAGGTGTTTGAGAAGAGGTCTGTGGAAGCTACCCCCTCAATATAGCTTGGTAGTTGGCTTGGAGCTACTGTAGGTTGATGGAAGCAGTAAAAAGATGAGCTGAAACTGGAGCCCAATGAACACCCTATGACTTTCTGTCACCCTGTTCTCGACAGTCACAGCCTTCCAAGATTGTTGGTTTCTTCACTCAGACGAGCTCCTTTTTTATCCAGCTCAAATCCAGAATCATCTAGCGAAGGGGATTCTGAGGTACATAGTTCTCAGTCTCAGCTAAATTGACATAAATAAAAAAATCCGGTATATACAGGTATTTTTATGAAGGTTATGTGTTGTGGATAAAGATAAAAGTACACTACTAATCTCAGTGGATCTCATGAGAACACTTCCAGGATCAGCTGAGATTTCAAGATACAGAAATGGACCACATGCCAAAAACTGTGGTGAGGTCAGGAAGGATGAAATTGAACAGATTGTTAGGTTTGGCAAATTGGAAGCCATCGGTGACCTTTGAAAGACTGATTTCATTAGAGAAATCTGCTGTGGAGTACATTAGAAGTGAGGAAATAGAAGTACATAGTCTGTCTGTACAAACACATGTGAACAAATGCACATGTAAAGTAGACACAGCTATAATATAAGCTCAGGAGCTCAGAGGGAATTGCCTGTTTTGTTTACCACTCTACTCACGGTCCCTAGTGTCAAGATCCACGAAGAGCCTGAGATCGTAACCAACTGCAGTTTGGCAAGTTAGCCTGCCACAGGGGGATGGGTGTTGGCAGAAGGCACGAGGCTCCTGGACCAGAGACAAATGACTTTACTACTCATGGCACAGCAGACGGTCTGAGTTCATATTTATATCGGTTTCTCTTGCTCCTCATCCCTCAGATCCCATGGGAGTGGTCTGGATGTGGGCCCAGGTACATGCTGTGCTCACAGTGCTTGATCACATCTGAAGAACTCTGAGCTTGGTAACCCCGATCTTAGCATGAGGCTTCAGGGAGTTCTGCCAGGTCTCTCCCCCAGAGGAAGCATTATCTTTAAATTCCTGGACATAAAGTAAATCTACCTTCTGCTCTGGAAGGAGACACTATCTCTCTCTTTCAAGGCTGCTTGCTGCACAAACATCCTTAAAAAGATAGTCTGGTAGAAAAAAAAATCTGTCAATGCTTCTTCTCAGGAGACCAAAAAAGAGTAATTTCCTAAGATGTAGACAGTGCCTGGCACACAGAACCTGCTCAACGGATATTTATTAAATAGAGTCTCCACAAATACACATATATTTGAATAAAATATAGGCGTACACTGGAGGTTTTGTGAGTTAAGCCCCAGACCACTGCAATAAAGAGGGTATCTCAATAAAGCAAGTCGCACAAATTTTTCTGTTTCCAAATGCATATATAAAAGGTGTTTATACAGTACTGTAGTCTATTAAGTGTACAATAGCATTGTGTCTGAAAAAAAAGTCCATATTTTAATTTAAAAAGAATATTGCTAAAAAATGCTAACCTTCATCTGAAACTTCAGTGAGTTGTAATCTTTTTGCAATAGTAACATCCAAGATCACTAACCACAAATCATCGCAATAAATATAATAGTAATGAAAAACTTCAAAACATTACGAGAATTACCAAAATGTGACGTGTATTGAAGAAATGTTGTTGGAAATATGGTGCTGACAGACTTGCTCAGTGCAGGGCTGCCACAAGCCTTCAATTTGTTAAAAGCTCAGTATCTGCCAAACACGATCCTTCGGAGCACAGTCAAACAACGTGTGCCTGTATTTGCATATTATCATACATGGATGCGAAGAGGTTAACAGACCTTGATGACGGTGGAATCTGTACATTTGGAATCCTTCTAGACTTTGTGCTCTGTGTCTTTTCTTATGACTGGTTCTAATTTGTATCCTTGGCCTGTGAAAAATGTGACTGAGAGTATAATCACATCCAGTGAGTTCTGTGAGTCTTTCTAGTAAATGATTGAACCCAAGGGTGTTTGTGGTAACCCCGGAATTTGTAGCCAGGTGGTCTGAAACGAGGGCGGCACTGGGGCTGCTCAGACTTGCAGCTGGTGCCGGAAGTGAAAGTTGTTTTATGGGGACTGGGCCCTCAGATGATATAATCTGCCTAACTCGGGATGAGCCAACTCTCTGAAATACGGTTAAAAGCATTTGTATTTATTTGATAGGATATGGAAAAATTTTAACATGATAGTCCTACTGCTAATGCAGACTTTTTCTGTTTATTATGGTGGTTCTATTTACTATGTCGTTCTTTTACCAAAGTAGAAGGGTTGAAGCAATACACCTCATTTGGCCAACAATTACTCTTGTACATTTTTTACATATATCATGTAAATCTTTACATATTTTTTTAACTTGGTTTGTTACTTTGGGTTTCATCTTAAATGCAATGCCACGAAGTTATGAGGTTACTCACAGTCACATTTGGAAATGAGCTGTTTCTGGAGAGTCTCAGCTTTTATTGCCTTTATTTGCAGGCTTCCTGTATCATTAAAGCTTCTACCTTTTCCCGTCCTTCCCTTTTGAATGGTGCCTCTTCTACAAAGTGTGATTGAGTCTCTGCTTCTGGAAGAAATGCCTTGTAACCAGAATTCTCCTTGTTCTTCTTTAAACCTGTCACAGCGCTGGCCTGGTGCAGAAATCAGTCACAAGCCTTTCACTTGACAGGCTTTTTAAGCTGCTACTCCAGGAGGCAAACCGTTCCCTTATCGCCCGTTCTCCTGCTCTACACGCTGCAGGACAGCGTCTCTAGAACAAACCTTCTCCCTCTTCAGCGCCTTCTCTTTATCCCTGAGCATCATAAACCAGCCCTGCTCTTGTTGCCTTTCTTCAAACCTCGCAGCAGCCTTCAATGTTCTGTTTCAAGAAACAGACACTGTCTTGTATGTACACTTAGTTGATGACTTGGAACACTGAAAGAAAATCACCAGCTTTGTCTAGTTAACACACTCCCTGTTCACCAAGCGAAAGGGACACTCTCCCCTCACTGATACCCTCTTTCCTCGCCTTGTACTTGCTCTGTAACTCTTCAGCTTCGCCCTTATTCCCCATTCTCTACGCCATCTTCTAGCCTTTATACTGAGTGGGACTACTCTCCAACACTCTTGGCTTTCCTGAGAATCCTCTTCTACCTCCTTCTGCTAAATGAAGCGTGAGAATTCTCCAAGGACGCCAGAAAGACCCTTTTCTGGGAGACTTATATACCTGACAAACTGAGGGGTAAGGTGAAATGGTCAACATTCTCCTGGCTCCCTACTGCTTCTACCAGAGTACCACTCCTTCTTATTGGGATCTTTGACCTATCTCTGCCCCTCTATATTACTGTCATCTATTAACCTTCTGGTCACTTCTCAAATCCTTGGATGTTTGGCAACTAGTCTCTTACAAACTTGTTTTTCATTCCAACTTTTGCCAAAATCTTAAGGGATTTAAAAAGTGAACATCTCAGACCAAGTAGCATCCTGGCTTCTGGGTTTTCTGTTCATCACTACAGGACCTTTATTTACTCCACTTCGTTTCAACTACATCACTTAAAAGAGGAAAGAAGAAGGCTCATTACAATTTGACTAACATTTCAAATCACTTTAAAACTTGAAATAGAATTATAGAGAAAATATACACATAAATTGCTTATTCTTGCTACTTTTTAGCTGAATATAAAACCAGAATGCCTACTTCCTCCTTGTGACCTGATCCACATTTGCAGCTGAAATGCAGGTGGTGTTCATAGCCGTTTTAGATGACTCTATTCCCTAAATCTGCTGATTTTTTTTTCCCTTTACTGACTTTTGTTACAATTTTTTTTGTAACAAAGTCACGCAGAAAGGTTTTTAAATTCCAAGGATTTAAAAAAAAAAATCAGAAAGAAGAAAAAACCTAGGATGTCAACTGTCCTATTGTTAAATGCAATATTTAAAATAAATGACAATTGACTTCCTTTGCTAAATATTTGTAACACATTTTTAGGATAACTAACATTTCAGGAGTCTTCACAAAACACAGGAGAAAATGAAAGAAGGGAAATACTTTGTAACAAAGCAATTTGATTTGATTTGGAGGAATGCGTTAGTCTTCTTAAAAGCTTTGGTCTGTAATCATGAGAACTCGTGCCGTAAAAAATTTCAAAACCAAGAATTTATTTCTGTAACGTTTTTATTGTCTTGGTAACAATAGCTCGACATTTCAGTGGTTCTTGGTTTAATATTTTCCTGTTTATCATCTGCCAGTGAAAAGAGCTTAAAATGTCATGCCTGTTTTTTACTTTTGATACAAAGTCTTCTTTGGTGAGATTTTTACTTTTTTGAATATGGACAAGCATCTTCTCTGGCTGATGAGCCGAAAACAGGAAGAGACTCTGACTCAAACAATGACAGTGCACACCATGGTCAAGAGAAAGAAAACTTTAATCTAATTCATATCCCATGGCATACTAATTTAAGACAAATCACAATTTCAGTGAGCCTTTGTCTTCTCCTTTAAAAAAAGGAAAGAATATTTACCTGCTATAAGAAAGTAGTAAGTATAAAATCTTTTTAATTCCCAGCTATTTTTCATGAATGGTAGGAAAAGCGCTGTGCTAGATTTTACGGCCAACGTAGATGTAACAGAGAAGAGATAGTAGCAGTACAAGGGGATGCAGAGAGTATAGCATACAGAATAAAAATTAAATCCATATTCCAAGTCTATCATTTATCAGCTGTGTGACTATTACAAATAATTTAACATTTCTCAATTTCTTCATTGGTCAAGTAGAGACAGGGTTGTTTGAGAACTAAATATAATTGCATCTAAAATCATTAAAGCATTCTACAAATGTCTGAATTCTATCAGTGCCTAAGATAACTCACCCCATTAAGACTTTAAAATAATTGGAAAGCTACTTTTTCTTTTTTCAGCTTTACTTACGTATAATTGACAAAATTGTAATATAGTTAGAGTATATACATGATGATTTGATGTACGTATACATTGTGAAAGGATTTCCACCATTGAGTTAATTAACATGCCCCTCATTTTGTATATTTACCTTTTTGTGTGTGAGACCACTTAAGTTTTACTCTCTTAGCAAATTTCACTATACAATATTATCAACTATAGTCATGATGTTGTACATTAGCTCCTCATAACTTAATCTTATAATTGAATGTTTGTGCCTTTTTACCAACCTCTCCTTGCTTCCCCCAACACCTAGCTTTAATTTTAGTTTTTAGGTTTCACATATAAGTGACACCATGCAGAATTTGCCTTTTTCTGTCTGGTTTATCTCACTTAGCATAATGCTTTCCAGTTTCATCAATGTTGTTGCAAATGTCAGGATTTCCTTCTTTTGAAAGACGGAATAATATTCCATTGTGTATGTATATAGATATTGTTCATCTGCAAATATATGCATGTATACATATTATATATAATATCTATAGATACCATGTTTTCTTTATCCATCCATCCTTTGACCGACACTTAGGTTGTTTCCATATATTAGCTGTTGTGAATAATGTTGCAATGAACATGGAGGTGTAGATATAATTTCAGTATTTCATTTCCTTTGAATATATAACCAGAGGAGGAATTGCTGGATCATATGATAATTCTATTTTAATTTCTTGAGGAATCTCCATACTGTTTTCCATAGTCACTGCAACAGCTTACATTCCACCAACAATGCAAAAGGGTTCCTTTTTCTCAACGTCCTTGCCAGCATTTGTTACCTCCTGTCTTTTTACAATAGTCATTCTAACAGATGTGTGGTGATCTCACATTGTGATTTTGTTTTGCATTTCTCTATTGATAAGTAGTGTTGAGCACCTTTTCATCAACCTGTTGGCTAATTGTATGTCTTCACTGGAAAAATGTGTTTTCAGGTCCTTTGCCCATTTTTTAATTGGGTTATTTGTTCTTTTGCAATTGAGTTGCATGAGTTTGTTGAATATTTTGGAATATTAACATTCTTGGCTCATTTACTGAAAATTAATTAACCATTTATATGTGGGTTTATTTCTGCACCCTCTATTCTGTTCTATTGATGATTTTTTAAAAAATACCAATACCATACTGTTTTGATTACTACAGCTTTGTAATATAGTTTGAAATGGTAGTGTGACACCTCTAGTTTTATTGTTCTTTCCCAAGATTTCTTTGACTATTCAAGGTCATTTATAGTTCCTTATGACTTTTAGGATTTTTTTTTTCTATTTCTGTGAAAAATGTCATAGGCATTTTGATAGGGACTGCATTGACTCTTTATCACTTTGGATAATATGGACATTTTAACAATATTAATATTTCCAATCCATGAACATACAAATATCTTTCCAGTTATTTTTGTCTTCAATTTCTTTCATCAATGCTTTATAAAGTTCACTGTACAGATCTTTCACCTCTTTGGTTAAATTTGTTTCTAAGTATGTTTCTCCTTTTGATGCTATCATATATAAGATTGTTTTCTTAATGCCTCTTTCTGATAGTTTATTCTTAATGGATAGAAACACAACTGATTTTTTATATTTATTTTGTGTAATGCAACTTTATAAATTCATTTCACTTTTTGTGGCGTCTTTAGGGTTTTCTATGTATATACATATATAAATCACGCTATCTGCAGAGACAATTTTCTTTCTTTCTTTCTAATTCGGATGTCTTTTAGTTATTTTTCTTGCCTAACTACACTCTGGTTAAGACTGCCAGTACCATGTTGAATAAAATTGGTAAGAATGAGCATCCTTGTTTTTTTCCCAATCTTAGAAGAAAAATTTTTCAGTTTTTAGCACTGAGTATGTTGTTAGCTGTGGGTTTGTCATATATGGCCTTTATTATGTTGAGGTACGTTCCATCTATACACAGTTTGTTGAGAGTTTTTATCATGAAGAGATGTTGAATTTTGTCAACTGCTTTTCTGCATCTATTGAGGTGATATATGAATTTTATCCTTCATTTTGTTAATGTGGTATATAACATTGATTGATCTGCATATGTTAAAATTATATGCATCCCTGGAATAAATTCTGCTTGATCATAGTGCATGATTCTTTTCAGGTACTGTTAATTAGGTTTGGTAGTATTTTGCTGAGGATTTTTTGCATCTATGCTTATCAGAGATATTGACCTGTAATTTCCTGTTCTTGTAGTGTCCTTGGCAGGCTTTGGTATTAGGGTAATGCTGGCTTTGTAAAATTATTTTGGAAATATTCCCTCTTCTTCAATGTTTTTGGAAGAGCTTGAGAAGGATTGGTATTATTTCTTCTTCAAATATTTGTTAGAATTCACCAGTGAAGCCATCTGGCCCTGGGCTTTTCTTTGTTCGGAAGTTTTTGATTACTGATTCAGTCTCCTCACTAGTAGTTGGTCTGTACAGATTTTTTATTTCTTTATGATTCAGTCTTGGTGAGTTGTATGTTTCTAGATTCATTTCTTTTAAGTTATCAAATTTAGTAGCATCTAATTGTTCATAGTAATTTCTTATGATCCATAGCATTTCTCTGTTATCAGTTTTAATGTCTCCTTTTTCATTTCTGATTTTTATTACTTTCTTTTCTCCTTAGTTAATCTAGCAAAAGTTTCTCAAGTTTATTTTTTAAAACAGTTCTTATTTTTATTGATCTTTATATTGTGTTTATAATCCCTATTTTACTTATTTCTGCTCTGACTTTTATTATTGCCTTCCTTCTGTTAACTTTGGATTTTGTTTGTTCTTCATCTTCTTGTTCATTGAATTGTAAAGTTTCATTGAATTTTTTCTTTAATATAGGTCATTATTGCTATAAACTTTCCTCTTTTGCTGTATCCCATAAACTTTGGTTTGTTGTGCTTCCTTTTTCATTTGTTTCAAGATTTTTTTGATTTTCCATTTGATTTCTTCTTTGAACTATTGTTTGTTTATGAGCATGTTGTTTATTCTCCACATACATGGGAATTTTCTAGTTTTCTTCCTGTAATTGATTTCTAGATTTACTATCATTTTTGTTGGAAAAGATGCTTGATATGATTTTAGTCTTCTCACATCTATCAAGACTTGTTTTGTAGCCTAACACATGATTTATCCTGGAGCCTATTTCTTGTATGCTTGAGAAGAATGCTTATCCTGCTGCTGCTGGATGGGGTGTTTTGTATTTTTCAGTTAGGTTCATCTGGTCTAACATGCCTTTAAATCCAATGTTTCCATATTTATTTTCTGTGTGGATGGTCAATCCATTCTAAGTGGAGTATTTACTTACCTATGTTGTTTGCTCTCCATTTCTCTCTTCATATCTATTAATATTGGCTTTCTGTGTTTAGGTGCTTCAGTGCTAAGTGCATTAAATATTTACAATTGTTATATCCTCCTGATTAAGTGATGCTATTATCACCATATAATGACTTTCTTTGTCTCCTGTTACAGTCTTTGGCTTAACATCTCTTTTGTTGGACATCATTATAACTACCTCTTCTCTCTTTTGATTCTTATTTGCATGGAATATCTCTTTCCATCCCTTCACTTCAGTCTATATGTACATTTGATGCAGCAGCTGGGAACATCAGAATGTTAGATATACAGATTATCCCCTACCAAAGAGAAATTGAGATTGGGTATTTTTGCTTTGTCTTGAGTCAGAGGGAATAATCACTATGAGTACCTGTGTGCCCAGATAGAACCTCTTTGTTCATGTGTGATCCCTGGGGGACTCATGAATGCTGAGCAGCCATTAGTTCCCAGAACTAGTTGATTTGGGAGCCAGCCCCTTGGGAGGTCACCATAGCAGCTGATGTGCTGGATGTGTGAACAACCTCCGTTCAGGGATATGCTGGTGACTTGGTTTCACTGGAGTAAGCCACTGACAGAAGTAGGAGAAAGTGCCTAGTGACTCTTTTGGGCTCCAGGGAAGATTACAGTCAGCACCTAGATTCATGCTAATTAGAAGCTGGACCCTCAGGCATCAGCTTATAAAATATGCAGTCAAATCCTTTCTGGAGAAAGACTGGGATACAGGTATTTTTACCTACTCTCTCTGCACTGGGCCTGGGAGGTATAGCCATAGTGAGTGCTCTTGTGCCTATTAACAATCGCTTCCTTATTTGCTGTAGTGTCCTGGGACTCATGAACACAAGCGCTGTTGGCTTTCTGAGTTAGGTGATTTGGGGCCCTGTCTCACAGGTGTCAGCCTTAAAAGTTGAGGTGCAAGAGGTTTGGTCCATCCCTTTACTTCTCACAGAGAAGCTGGGAGTTAGCAGTTTCCTCCTGACTGTATGGCACTGTGTGGAGGGTGGGCTTATGGTGAGAGGGTCTCAATACTACTGACCTATTTCGATGCAGATATTTTCTGTCACCCCGTGTGTCAGAGTCACTCAAATAGTTTTTTGATTTCTCTCAGAGGGAATTTCTTTGCATGTGGCTGTATATTTTGTGAGTAATTGGAGAAGGAGTATTTAGGAGTCTCCTATGTTGCTGTCTTGGTGACCTGGAAAAACAGTATTAACATAGGTGAAACAAATAGGTAATGGGAAGCAATTAAACTCAGAAAATACTGATAAAGTCTGAGAAGAAAAATTGCTAAAACATGTTTTATAATTGGATATAATTTAAGCCGTCTAGACCCAGTTCTGACCATCAATATCTGTCTAGTTCCAATATATATAATTCACTTATGGCCAAATTAGAATAGATGATTTTTTGTTGTTATTGCTGTGTATTTGTGTGTACTTGTGCAGTGAAAAGTAGGATATTTTGTTCCTTAGAATCTATGTCAATTTCAGAATTAGGAAATGAATCTGAATAATATAAGTGAGCATTTCCAAATATTGAAAAAACCCAGAAAACAAAAATGTGATTTGGACTTTATTTAATTTCCTGTTGTCATCATATGAAGAATTCTTCAAGTTCTTCTGAAAAAGAGGAAAATGAGTAAACATGTTTCTTCCATTTAATGATTTTGGGCCCAAGTTGACAAATGTTTTTGAGTATCAATTCAAAAATATACTACTGCCAGCTATTGGCAACTGCACTTTGCAAAATGAGTTTAGTGGTCAGAAGGAGGATTCCAAGTCTCACAGTCAGTGTACTAAACTCAAGCTATGTCTGTAAAGCAAGACAAACACTACCTTTGGAATAACAAACTGTCTGGTATTCTCCACCATCTTAAAAACACATTGGGATATTAAAAAAAAATTTAATCTGGTATCAATCATGTTGTTTGAAGTGGCCTCCAATTCAATATTGAATGGAAATGGTGACCTGGTAACTATAAGTAAATCCTTGGAACAACTGATACCAAGGCCATTCAGACCTTTTGAATTTGCTGTTTAATGTGACAATGATTAAGCCTTAGCACAGCGACTAGCACATAGTCTTCAAGGAATGTAGCTATTGTACTCCTTTTACTAAGGACCCAGTCTCAGAACAGAAGGCAAGAAAGGAGAAATGAACAATTATCACACAATTCTATGCAAGTAGAGAAGTCACGGATTTCTTTTTTAATCCTGCAATAAGTTCACAATTAAAAAGAAAGTTTTGAGGATCAATTCAGACTAAGTAGAGAATCAGTATTATTTATATGTTCATATTTTTCAAAAGTCAAACACTATCTTACATATGTTACAGCTAGAAATGTGTGTGGAAACAAATAACTCAAAAATTATGTGTGTGTATATATACATCTATCTTCTCCACCAGTACATTTAAAAGATTGAAACATCTGAACTACGAATTGATTCAGCATTTTATTTAATTTTCCTTACAACTGACAAACGAATTATGTTACAAATTCTATTCAAAAAGCTGATTTTGTAGCCATGATAAAACACATTCTTTCCTGTACTGCATATTTTACTGTTATATGAAACCAAATACATTACTGGGAAAGTTTATTCTTTAATGATGTTCATTTTATGATGTGAAAAAAATATGTTTTGTGGAAAAGAAAAATACTTAATCTTTCTAAGTGATGGCATTCTCTTGGAACAGGACCACAAGGAACAAGATATATTTCTATGCAAATTAGAACTTAACTTTCATGTTGTTAACAGTGTTACTCTCCATGTAAATCATGGATAATCTATTAATCCAGTAGCAGTATCTCCACTTACTTTGTTTCTTACATCAACATAACTGGTGTATCAGTTTTCTGTGGCTGCCATAACAATGACCCAGACTGGGTAGCTTAACCAACAGAAATTTATTGTCTCATATTTCTGAAGGCCAGGAAGTCCAATGTCAATATGGCAGTAGATTTGGTTCCTTCTGAGAGCTCTGAGGGAGAATTTGTTCCATGCTTCTGTCAAAAATTCAGAAATAGCAAATTTTAAACCATCAAATTAATAAATAGTACTTAATAAGAGTTTACTGTGCATATAAAAGCAGTTCATGAATGGGAACTTCCAAATTCAAAGACAGATGTGAAGTTCAGGGGCATGGAGTTACAGGATGGCTTGCAAAGTAAAAACGAGGAAGTCATTACCCTTCACAAGGATTGGTTATTACAAGAGGGGTTTCTAGATGGCAAAGGACTGGTTAAGGGTGATCAACTCACACCAATTTTAGGAAGATGATGTAAGTTTCTTTTGTGATTGTCAGAGTCATTTACAAACAATGACTTAAGTTTCGCTTACGTTCATGAAAAAAGCTAGATCTGGTTTTGCTTACATGGCTTAAATGGTTTTGTCTGCTCTGGGGAATCTCAAGTCTGGTTTCCATTTTATATTTAATCTTAACACTTCTCTCCTAGCTTCTGGGGACAGCCAGCAATACTTGGCTATCCTTGGCTTGTCTACTCCGATCTGTGCCCCCATCTTCGCCTGGCATTCTATCTGTGTTTGTCTTCACATGGTCATCCTTATAAATGAAAATGAAAAAGAATATGAGAAGGAATATATGTACGTATATGTATGACTGAAACATAATGCTATACACCAGAAATTGACACAATATTGTAAACTGACTATACTTCAACTAAAAAAAGTAAATAAATAACTCTGAAAAAAACAAATCAAGCAAATAAAAAAACTATGACACTGGATTAGCAATGAATCCTGCTCCAGGCTGACTTCATTTTTAACTTAACTAATTACATCTGCAAAAACTCTATTTCCAAATAAGGCCACATTCTAAGGTATTGGGGATGTGGACACCAACATACCTTTTTTTGGGGGTGGGCAGTGATTCAACTCATAACAGGTAGAGACGTGACTGCAATTTTACTTTCTTTTTTTTCTTCTTAATTTCCTTCTTTGTCTCCTTATATCATGGAGAAAAAAATGAAAGGTATTTTATTCCTATAGATGATCAAATTTTAGAATTTGGCTTCTTGAAGAAAAATAGGAAGCAGAGTCTATTTGCTACTCATTCTGAGATACATCTTCCCAGATATGGTATCAGAGTAACTCGAGTTGAGACACAGCATGGTGTGAATGAGCCTTAGAAAGAAATGAAGTGGATCCAGCAGAGACTTCCTGGGAAATAGCACTGTCAGTGCTAACTCAGGAGTCAGTATGGAGAGGCAGAGTGCTGATGGGAGGAGGAAGCAGGTGTCAGACAAAAGGTGCCAGGGTCTCATGATAATGAATCAGGCCTGAAAGAACACCCTTTTGTAAAGGCAGAAGTTGGAGGATGAGGACCAAGTGAGTAATTGCACTCAACATTAACTGAAGACGTTTTTGGGTTAAACAACGCTAGCAAATAAAACTGGAACTTAGAAAAATTCTGAAATTATAGCAGGCAGGCACCTAAATCCTACAAAAATTCCCCAAAGATGAAAAAGCCAGGATAAAAATCAAGAGATTGGCAGGAACAGAACTGAGAGATAAACAACTTAAATAAGCTATCCTATCACTAAGGAATGAGATGTGTGAGAAAAGAATTCAGTCATCAGTCTAGATCCAAAAGGTGAACAAAAGGGGACCACAGATAATGAAAATCCATTGCAGTCCCAGGCAAGAAGCTATAAAGGCAGGGACCAATTCCATCCTGGAAACTGCAAATGACAGCTGGCCTAGTGGGTTCACCTGTTAGAAACATGAGGTCAATCTAAAGGCACTGGAAGGCTTGCTGGAGATGGAGGTAGGAAACAGGATGAGGACTGGGGTCCACACTGATGTTATCACCCTTCATTCTGGCAACCAACATGAGCAATCTGGTTGACTCTTCATCCTCAGGGTGAGGGTGGGGAATCTAGTTTGAGTAACTCCATAAAGATTTTCAAAGATACTGGAAACAATCTCTCTCCCCAAATAAAAAAAAAAGAACACATTCTTGTCAGGCAAGAGTGCACTAAAATTAATAGCCTAAATTTTTATGCAGGATATAACAGTGGCCCTCCTTCTTGATTATAGGCTTAAGACAGTAGGGGAATATAATGAACTACAAGGAAGTGCAGGGCAGCCGATGAGCAGGTTCCCTCCTGATACTACAATCTCCAGCTAACAGCTTCCCAGGACTCCCTGACACCCCACTGACTTCACCGTCTACCTGGACATGGTCCCAATCCACGGCCATATGAAGCATATGGGAAGCTTTTGTGTAAGATGACTTAACGGTTGAGAATATCATGATGTCTGGATTTTACTTATGAAGTAAAAAAAAAAATGCCATATACTTCCTTCTTTGATTAATGGAACATATGAAAAATTTTGGGAAAGTATAAATGTAAGGAAAAGTTCTCTCAAGGAAAAATGAATTTGCAACATTAACTTCAAATGTAATGTTAAAAAGTGATCTTTGAATGGAAGAACAAAGTGTAGAGTGGGTCAGTTATGAGCCTTTGAAAAGGGTATTGTAGAACATATATGCATAATTATTTATAAAACATTTCTGAGCCCTGAGGAAGGTTAAAACAAATAATAAAATCAAAAAATAAATTCAGTGCTCTTGCTATATATACATAAACAAATTAGCTTGAAAAGGGGGATTAAAGAAATGAAGCAAAAAGCAAGTCATTTTGGGTGATAAATAACTACTAATGGTCAATGAACTGATTCTAAACTTTAAGATACATTTGGCATAAAAGGGAGGTCTTGTATACATATATGTTTCTATGGAGAGTGTCTCCAAAATTGATAATGGTAGCTAAATCAGAGATTCAGGGAAAAAAACTTAGTGATGGGGGTTCAGAAATAGGAGGGTGATATACATTTTACTGTATTCATTTTATATATTTTCATAACATCTATATAAATTACAATATAATATCCATATAATTATTAATAAAGTTGAAAAATTAAGTGAAAATAGTAAAGGTTAGAATGCTACTGTATTTTGATGACATTTATGCATATTTTCAAGAAACTTTACCTGTTGAAAATGATGTATATTAGATACTGAGTATGTGTAATGTCTATGTAAGTCTAAATACACAAAATGAACTGCAGGGATGCAAAGCAAAATCGTGGTATTGATGTCTTTGATGTATGTAGAGCAAAGACAGGAGATGGGAAAGTTATGGTGATGAATGAGAAATTTGGTACTATCTACAGGATTTTAATTCTTAAAAAAATAATTGAAGATGTCACCATTGGTAATTCTAGATGGTGTGCGTGTGTCTGTTTGTTATAGTATGCTTTGTGCATCACTGCATTTTTAAAGTATTTGATAGTTAACATACTTGACTTTACCCCTATGGACCTGTGAGAGAATATCTTTGAGCCACATATCCAGTAACAAAATTAGGATTACACAGGTTGTAACCTTTTCATTCTGTGTTATCTGTTGAGAGATTTGCTCTCCAAATGACACTGTTCACCAGGGTCCCAGATCCCTGAATTCTCACATGGCATTATCTAGTCTTCGTCTAAAAGGGGCAAAGTAAAATCTTGTTTTCATTTATATTGTCTCATTACTATGACACTAATAATCACTAATGATCTAATGATTTTAAATATGTGCTTTAAATATTTATGTGCTTTTCTGGTTTCTTCTAAAAATCATCTGTTCATGAGTTTGGCTTTTTTCTTTTCCCTGGGGCATCTTTATCTATTTCTTTGTTGATTTATAGAAATCTATTCTATAATATTTTAGAAATTTCAAATATCTTCTACCTTTTTGCCATCTTCCTCTTTGTTTATGCTGTGATTCATTGACTAGTAATCTTTATTTTGATGTCATAAAAATGATAATTTTTCTTTATATTTATGTTTTTCGTATTTTTTAAAGCTATCTTTTCTGGACCCTGCCACAGATATTCTAGGATTTTTTTTTTTGCTATAAACTTTACTGTTTTACCATTTTCATTAAAGTCTTTAATTAATCTGGAGACCACACTAGTGTGTGATGTTATGTAAGAACCCATTTTTTTCTTTTCTTTTTCCTCTATTTATAGTATGAGTCTTCTTCACATTGAGATCTGATTACAATTCTAGGCAAAAAGGAATTATAACGACATTAACAAAAATATGACATTTTTCCATAAAAATCTCCTGCAAAGCCAAAATGGGTACAGAACAAAGAGGAATGCTTGAAATATCCAATCAAATGTCCACCCTGCCAAAATACCATTAGCCAAGCGTCACTGTTTTACATTTGATATTCTAGAATTATAGACGAGGAGGAAAGCCTCAGTCTTAGCCAACAGAAGCTGTTGGCAGGGTGGTATTTCTGTCTCTGGTTTTCATGCGGAGTCTGACTGACAGATGGAAAAGGAAAACCTCTTTTTGATAAGGTGCACACAATGGTTTCAGGCACTCTGACTTCACCTTGACCTGTTTCCAAGTGATTTATTCCAGTGCACAAATAGCTCCAGCCCAGACAACCCTTCACCCTGGCTCTCTGGCCTCAGTTCCCTTACTATTTATAGCTTTAGAGGCTGGTACCACTGGCTCATGTAACAATGCAACAATGACTACTAAATCTAGATCTTTCTTATCTTCTGCCTAAGCTCCCCAAAAGTGCTGATGTCCAGAGAGTGTACAGTAGACAGACAATCCATCAAGCCCATCGGGCTGGCAGACTGGCTGACTTCTGCGTTTCTGGAATTCAAAGACTTGCCAAGTAAATAAATGCGGGAAAAAAAATCCAAAATTAGACACACCCCTAAAAAAGTTATTGTAGGTAATTTGCCTAGAGCGTTCCTTCTGTCTCCTGGACTGCCTGTGTGTCAGGTCAGAAGGCCACAATGCACAGTGCCTAGCAGTGGCTAGCACTGGGTCGTTCCACTCGGCTGATGGACTTTTGTGCCGATCACACAGCAAGCCTAAGGTAATCCCTTTGAATTTATCTAAGGGATTGTGCAGCGAACCTGCCAGAGCTTCTAGCCTTCTGTTCACAACCAGTCATGTTATCTCATCTTTGAGTCCTGAGCACAGTTTATCTTTCTTCAGAGAGACAGCTATGGTGGCTCTGAAGGGGTAAACACCCTTTCTAGCCCATGATGAAAAATCAAGTCCCAAAACGAACTCCAGTGAGGATTTACTTTACAATTTCTCAGCTACTGGGTCAGTCTGTCTGATTTCTAAATTGTTCCTGCTTTTGTTAAGGACGTTTCCTGCTTGGATGAGAACAGCAGAAGGTAGGCAAGCTAATGTGGGGTGAGGAGCAGAGACTTGGATTGGAAATAACTGATAAGGAGATGCCTTCCCTTTCAATTCCAACCGAAAGGAAGCTCTTGTTGTAGTGAAACTGGTCTGATGTCAATTAAGCTTAAAATGATTTACTTTTAGAAGAATGCACACCAAAGGAATTTGCTAAGAAGCTTTAACAGTTATGTTGTTATTAAAAAAACCCCAAAAGATAAATACACCCCCCATATAAGTTAAACAGGAAATATCTGAACGCTAATTCTCATTGATGTTAGAGGCCTGTGATCAAGTGAGGACCCTGAATGTGCTGCACAGAAGTGTAACTGATTTTCTCTGCAGATCACAGCGCAGTTTAGAGCATCAATCACACTTATCTGGGGCTCAGAGGTCTGACAACTTTTCTGTTCTTGAGCATTGTCAGAAATTGGAACTAGGACTAAATAGTTCCTAAGCGGGTCTGAATGGCTAAAATTAACGTCACAAAACCCTGACTTGAAAGTGAATATAAATCCCATGCACCATCTCTGTTGGTTAACTTGAGTTTTAAACTTCCTTTTCCTCTTTTTACTACAAGAAACTGGAACACAGAGAGGTACAGAGAGCAGGCCAGGCCCATACTGTCATATTGACCCTCCAGATAAGAAAACTCAGATTTAATGAGGTTAAATACTGCCGAGTTCACCTATTTCTAATATTTTAGGTTTTTTGGAGACTCTGAGTATAGCTAGTTTAATAAAGATGTGTCCCAACAACCTTAACTCTCAGAAACTTCCTTCTCAAAGCTCAAAGTGAAGGCGAGGGACTGTCCTTGTGGGCTGGCATTTGTCCAAGGGAGGGCTGCCTGTCGCTGGTCCCTCAGCCACTAGTTCTTTCTGCCAACGTTGCTGGGTCTTGAAGGTGTTTCGCCAACTTATAATAAGTGACTGAATTAGATCAAAAGAGGGCTAAATAAGATCTAAACCAGGGAAGTGGCAGCATGAGCAGAAATGAAGGACAGATTTGAGAAATGTTTTGGAAACAATATTTGAGATTGATCAAAATATTGCTTCCATCATATACTCACATCCACTTTGGGAAATATCTTGTGGCCTTTGGGTGTCTGCTCCAGAGGTATCACTTCATATTATTTATACTCATATGATCCATAAGTGAGTGTTTAAGAAATAGCTCCAAGTCATATCTGACCTGTAAGTACTAGTAATAGATTTTCATTTGTTTTCTAGATGGATAGATATTTAAGACCAAACCATATAGTGACTGGATTTCTACTTTAGACAAATCAACTATCAGAAGACTAGACTCTGTATTGCCTGATGTATCTTAGTGATGTAACTGGTGATGAACACAGCCCTTACCAAAGACAACTAGCCATGCTATTGCATTGGTCCAGCCATCAGCTTTTTTTCTTTTTTGCAGTTATGAGATCTCCTCTGAAATGTTCAATGACGTCATTTATTTATTTATTTGAAGTACAATCAGTTACAACGTGTCAGTTTCTGGTGTACAACACAATGTCCCGTCATGCATATACATACATATATTTGTTTTCATATTCTTTTTCATTAAACTTTATTATGAGTTATTGAACATAGTTTTTTGTGCTATACAGCAGACACTTATAAAAATCTATTTATATGCATAGTGGCTAACATTTGCAAATCTCAAACTCCTAAATTTATTGGTTCCCACCCCCTTTCCCCGTAACCATGATTGTTTACTGTGTCTGTGAGTCTGTTTCTGTTTGGTAGATGAGTTCATTAGTGTCCCTTTTTTTCTTATTTTTTTTTTAAGATGCCATATATGAGTGATATACAGTATTTTCCCTTCTCTTTCTGGCTTACTTCACTTAGAATGATGATCTTTAGGTCCATCCATGTTGCTACAAATGGCATTATTTTATTCTTTTTTATGGCTGAGTAGTATTCCATTGTATAATACACCACAACTTCTTTATCCAGTCATCTGTCGATGGACATTTAGGTTGTTTCCATGTCTAGGCTACTGTATAAACTGCTGCTATGAACACTGTGGTCCGTGTATCTTTTCAAATTAGAGTTCCCTCCAGATATATACCCAGAAGTGTGATTGCTGGATCATATGGTAAGTCTCTTTTTAGTTTTTTGAGGAATCTCCATACTGTTTTCCATAATGGCTGCACCAAACTACATTCCCACCAAGAGTGTAGGAGTTTCCCTTTTCTTCACACACTTTCTAGCATTTTCAATGACTTTAAAACTGTCTTTTATCACATAACCATGGCAAGTCATGACACATGCAAGTACATTCTACCAGGACTATCTTATTTAACATTAACCTTGCAGTCATTATGAAAATCAGAGACACCTGAAGAGGTGAGCATTCCCTTCATCCATCCTCTTAGCAATATCTTCATCCTCCAATCTCCTGTTGCAAAACAGCCTCTTGTACAAGTGATGTTATCATCATACAGTTAATCCTCATTAGTTTTGGATATGGTTATTACAAATTTTCCTACCCACTCAAATTTATTTTCAATCCCTAAATCAATACCTGCAGCACTTTAATGGGCATTCATGGATGTGTGCTGAGTGACAAAAAATTGAGTCACTTGATGTAAAGGCTCCCAGCCAGGGAAAAACAAGGTGATGTTCCGCCTTCTCATTTCAGCTCTGTGCCAGAAAACAACTGTCCTTTTCCTGTTCTGTTTAAGGTTATATTTTTTACATTATTGTGCCACTTACTTATTTTCTTATTATTTTATTTATTTAAATTACACTGTTCAAAATGACCCCCAGGAGTAGTGCTGAAGTGCAACCTAGCATTCCTAAATGCAGAAAATACATGTGTTAGAGACACATCCTTCTTTTAACTAGGCATGAGTTTTTGGTGCTGTTGGCCTCAAGTTCAATGTTAACAAACCGACAATACGGCACATCCAGAAAAAGGAAGAGGAAATTGGCCAATCTTTTTGTGAGGCCCCCAAAGAGTGAAAGTCACCCGCAGAGTGCATGAGAAAACTACAGGCATGATGGAAAAGTGGCTGACTCTGTGGATTGCTGAGCTGACCACTGAGAAAAAAGTGTAGTGGACAAGTCTGCTGGGAAGCTGAATGCCCAAGAAATTGCCGGTCACATCATGTTACTGTAAACCAATTCTCGAGTGGCTTGTGATGGTAAGGACTCACATTTCAAAAGATGATTATGTTGTAAAAACATTAAACTTGCAGGAGGGATAGATTCTTCAGATCAGAATATGTAGAAAGTTTTAAAAATAATATCCTCAATATTAAGTGGAAAGAGGGTTTTATATAAGAGCAGGTTTTCTACTCTGATGGAAGTCTGGCTAGTTTCAGGAAGATGTTAACAAATCAATATGCAGGCTTCCGCTGCGTTTACAGAAGATCTACATTAGTACATGTTTTCGCTAACTGAAATACATCCAAGGAGGATTTTCACTTTGGTGCAAAAAGGTGAAAATTGGAAATAGCGTTCAGCGTTCATTTTGCAGCCAGCTGTTGCAGTGGCAGCGCACATCCTGAGCAGAGCAGTGAGGGTGGCGCCGCCAAGCTCCTTCCCCAGGAACTCAGCGTCAAGTGTCCATGGTTTTGAACTGTAACTTGACCATCTGCACTTCATCTCATTATTTTGTGCCTTCCTTAGCAAGATGTGTCCTAAAGTAATTGCTTCTTGACTTTATGTAGTTTCAGCTTGTGAAAGTTTTTATAGTAATGCTCTCGGAAAGTGGGGGAAACCTATAATGGAAATGGTGTTTAGGTTGAAGAAAATGTGAGCAGAGGTTCATGGGGACCTAACCTTGTGTCTCACATAGAAGCAGTTATTCAGTTTTTGCATCTTTGGTGTTTGTGGGGGATTTTTTAGAACACATAAGCCCAAACAGCAAGAACTGACTGTATTTGTTTCATAGATAAAGGAGGATTTTCTGTTTTGCAAAACAGATTTCCAAAACTGCATTATAGAATATAAATAGTGCTGTTTAAAATGCTTGAGTCATCTTATGGTTACTGGGGGAAAGGGGTTGGGAAGGGATAAATTTGGGAGTTTGAGATTTACAAATATTAGCAACTATATATAAAAATAGACTTAAAAAGTTTCTTCTGTATAGCACAGGGATCTATGTTCAATATCTTGTAATAAACTTTAATGAAAAAGAATATGAAAATGAATATACATATGTATATGCATGACTGGGACATTGTGCTGTACACCAGAAACTGACACATTATAACTGACTGTACTTCAATAAAAAAAAAAAGAAAGTAAAGAATGCTTGACTCTGTAATAAAATAAATACTACAACAAATAAATAATTAAAAATATAAAATAACCCAATTTCATAAAACATTGGCTGAAAGAAAATTAAACTTAAAAAAAAAAGGATTTCCTCCGCTGGATTGCTCAAAGCTGTTGAAATCACCTGTAGAGAGAAATCGTATTTAGCTGTCTCTGAAGTCTTTTTAGTACCTGTGTTCTGTGGAAGAGTAAAAAAACATTTCTCGGCACTTTTTGTGGCTAGGCACCATTTTAAGCATTTTTCTATATTAACACACTGAATCTTCACAGTGACTCTGTGAGGATGTGGCTTATTTATTAGACCATTTTTAAGATGAGCAAATAAAAGCAAAGAAGGAAAAAGCATCTTGCCTAGAGCAACAACTAGCATTGATTAGAGCCCAAATAAACTGACTTTCCTCTGGATTCTATGTATTATGTTCTACTAAACATTTTTAAGAAAATAGTGTCCCAAATGTGAAAAATCAAACACAGATCTTACAGCTCAAAATTCAAGGTCTTTTGTAGCTTGACCTTGACTTATCTGTGCAGTCTCAGGCGCCTCCCCCCAAAGCAACTCCACTTTAGTAAAACCAGTCACCCGTTGACCAAGCCTGACACTTTCTGCCATTTCCCACCTGCCGCAATCAGGTGCTGAACATCCTTCACTCCAACAGTTGAATCACAACTATTCAGTGAAGCCTCACTGGACCTTTTCAACAAAGAGAAAAGGAAAAAAAAAAAAGAAAAAAGTCTGCCATGACACTGTCATTAATATCACTTGTTCCAAGGGGTGAGGGTATAGCTCAGTAGTAGAGCATATGCTTAGCATGTATGAGGCCCTGGGTTCAATCCCTAGTACCTCCACTAAGAAAAATAAAATAAAATATTACGTCTTCTAATTGCAATGTGGAAACTGGCTGGTACAGGGAGTGGAGTGCATTTAGGGATTTACTAGATTCAAATATTTACTTATTAGCCATATCTTGAGCATATATTCTCATTTCCTAACCAAACTATTTGGAAACAGGGACTGCGGACTCTATTTATTTCCCCACATGGAACAGTATTTTAGACATGTGCTATCACACATTATAGGAAGATCTTTGCCTGTAAAAAAAGTAATACATACTTTGGCATTGTATATATTAGAAAGTCAAAATAAGGTGAATGTCTTTTTAACTAAAAGTATGCTTACATATACAACAGTCTTTTTTTGAAGTTTTTAATATCTCTTTGAAGATGCTGTATTTAACCCAGAAAGAAATAAATTATCAATTGAATACTTCTTTAACTACAATTTAACAATAAATGTGAAACAATCCTTGTGAAACACAATATAGTGGAAAAAATAATTCTTAAGTTTGTGACATTTGAGGCTAACCATGAGTTAACTGAGTTTGAGTAAACTTGCACCTCTTTATGTAAACAGAAAAAGATATATTTTGTAACAAGTCAGAGTTGGACAACTGTAATTTTCATCTGCTTTTGGAAATAAACCAACTAAGAGGAGACATGGAAAAAGACTTGGACTGTGATCAAATTTGAGTCCACAACAAAGGGATATACATCTGGCTAAAATTTAAACTTAATAAAATTTGAGAACACTTTTTTCCCTCTGCATTTAGGAACAAGTGGTAGTTTATCATTCACAAATACTTATTAGGCTCATTTTTCCCCTATTGTACTTGTAGAAAATGTATGATTCCAGTTGAGTAGACTGAGGCACACCTTTTTTGCTAGTGTGGTTGGTCTTTTTTCCTGCATGTGAATTTCCCACCACTAAGAGGAGAGGCACTATGAAACGTGGTGACAGAGCAGCCTGTGCTCCAGCTGTGCCCTTCATATGAAGGTCAATGAGAAAACTCCCGGTGCCTCTGGATTAACGTTCTGTTTTTGCTGTAACAGATTACTGCAAATTAAGCAATTTAGAGCTTATTCTTTAATAAACAAGTTTATTCTTTAATAATTCTTGAGGTCTAGGTCCTAAGCTCAAAGTTTTGGCAGGGCTGTACTTCTGGAGACTATAGGGGAGAATCTATTCCCTGGTCTTTCCTTGTCTCTGGGTACCACCAGCATTCCTTGGCTCATGGCCTCATCCTCCATCTTCAAGGCCAGAAGCGCAGCATCTTCAAATTTCTCTCTCTTTACTTCTGCTGTCATCACATCTCCTTCTCTAACTCTCTTTTCTCCCTCTTTCTTTTATAAGGACCTTTGTGATTGCCTTGGGCCCCACCAGGTAATCCAGGATAATCTCCCTATCTCAAGACCCTTAACTTAAATCATATACATTTTTCCATATATAGTAATATAGTCCAATGACTATGTGGATTATGTGGATTCCAGTGATTATGCAGATATCTTTGGGAGGGCATTATTCTGTTTACTAGACCTTCTAAGTCTCCTTCTCAACATGTATAAAACGGGTACCATAAACAGTACCTCATACATAGGGTTGAAACTGAAACTTGGCAGATAGAGGACACTCAACTCCATAGAATTATTGTATAAGAGCATGGGCAGTGATGCTTTATTTATTCTGCATTGTCTCAGAATAAAGTATTCTACAGATAAACATTTTCTATCTAATAGATGTTTAATATTTTATCCTCTTAACTTATTATTGTAATTATTTTAAAAAGGGAATCTTTCCAAGTTATAGTACCATTTCTCTCAAATAGTGTATAACATTGTAAAGAGAGGATAGGACTTTAGAATTAAATAAACATGGGTTCTAATCTCAGTTTTGTGATTTATCATCTAGGCGGTCCTCAGCTACTTACTTAACCCCTCTGATTTTGCTTCTATGTTTGAAAAATAAAGATAGTAGCATTTACTCATTAGGGTGGTTTGGATGATTGTATTGGGGGAAAAATCTGTATTAGTTATTTTAGGCTTGATGTAAAAACTTGGAGGTTTAAAAAACCCAGAAATTTATGGTTACCAAAGGGAAAAGGGGTGGGGGGTATAAATTAGGAGTTTAGGATTAACATATACACACTACTATACATAAAACAGATAATCAGCAAGGACTTATCATATAGCATAAGGAACTATATTCAATATCTGGTAATAACCTATAATGGAAAAGAATCTGAAATATATATATATATATATATATATATATATATATATATACACACTACTACTACACACACACACACACACACACACACACACGTATATGTATATTTGAATCACTTTGCTGTATACCTGAAACTAACACAACATTGTAAATCAACTATTCTTCAGTACAAATAAAAGTTAAAAAAAAAAAAACCCCAAAACTAAAAAACAAAACAAATTTACTTTATCACAGTTCTGGAGGCCAGAAGCCTGCAATCAAGATGGTGGCAGGGTCATGTTTTAGGGGAGAATGCTTCTTCCAGCTTCTGGGGGCTTCTGGTGTTCCTTGGCTTGTGGCAGCATAAACAGTCTCTGCCTCCATCTCCTTCTTGTAACTTTCTGTGTCTTCTCTTCTTATTAAGACTTCAGTTATGGAACTTAAGACCCATCCTAAATCCAGGATGATCTCATCATGAGGTCCTTAACTGATTACACCTAGTAAAGATTCTATTTCCAACTAAAGTCACATTTTGTGATTCCAGGTGGATGTGAAGATGGGGAGGCACTATTCAACTCACTACAGTAGCTTTAACATGAAATATTTTCTTTCTTGTTTTCCTTTTATTATTTAAATCTTATTACATTGAATTGTAGTACTTCAAATTTTGTTTATTCAACAAATAATGATTACTTAGTGCAATGAACTCAATTTATGCCCTATAAAATTCATATGTTGAAGCCCTAATTCCCAAAGTGATGACATTTGAATTTGGGACCATTTAGCTGGTAATTAAATCATGAAAGTGAACTCTTCATTAATGGGATGAGTGCCCTTGTAAGAAGAAGCCAGGGAACTTTCTTCCCACCATGTTAGGAACCTGGAAGAGGGCTCTGACCAGAACTCAACCAGCCTGGAACTCTGACATTGGACTTCCAGACTCCATAATTGTGAGAAATAAACTTCTGTTGCTTACTACGTCACCCAGTTTATGGTATTTTGTTGTAACTGCCCTAGCAGACTAATATACTGAGTAACTGGATTAGCAGCTAGAGGCCCTGTGCTCAGAGTTTCTTAATGTTTCCCAAGCTAAATAACCTCCAATTTCTCTTTTTGTCTTGGTATTTTTCATGTCGCTCATTGCCCTCCTGCTTTCACAACCCTCCTTACCAGATTTTGGCTCTTGCTATCTCTATCTGTGAACCCTGTGTATCTGTTCCATACCTCATGCGAGTTCCTGGACTAAGTATGGCCTCAGGTTTAGTCTTCATAACAAGATTTTGAAGAACTCTTCTCCCATCATCAGTATTACTAGGCACTGTCTTAACTTCTGGGGCTGGATTCTTGTCCTGATTTTATACATATATGTAAAAGGTTCCTAACATGGTGGGAAGAAAGTTCCCTGGCTTCTTCTTACAAGGGCACTCATCCCATTAATGAAGAGTTCACTTTCATGATTTTATATATATATATATAAAGAGAGGTACAAATTATTAAAGAAGTCTGAGAGGTAAAAACATCTGGAAGAATGATTAGGGAGGTAGGGGTACTCAGCAGGCAGCAGCAAATGTAGGGACTCACAGAAGGGACAGAGTGCTGTGTGTTGAGGGAGATACAGGTGCTGCTTTTGATGCCATGGCAGTAAATGAGGTGAAAACAGCAGGTTTGTACAATTTCATAAATACTTTTCTATGCTGTATGCAGTGACAGACTTAGGCAGCTCTTTGATGGGCTGGGTGTAGTACAGTGGAAAGAAGTCCCCTTTGATAATCTTCGCATCATTGTAAGCTCTTGGAGGTGCTAGCTGTTTTCTTGTACCTGGTGGCCAAGCAGATATATAATCTGAAACTCTACAACATGAGATTTCTTTGGAAAAAGGGCTACCAGATACAGATGACTGTAATATTCTTGATGAGAGAGGTTGACTCAAAGTCTTAACTATTGGAATGAAATGGGAAGTCCAAGCATATGAATGTGAAAATCCAGCACTTGGCATAGGCATTAAACAAGTAATTATCTAAATATTTACCAAACTGTTTGATTCTAAAATGTATATTATTCTTCCTTCCGTTTTAACATCTCTGAAATTGCAAGGCATCTTACAATCACCAATGTCTTGTTATTAGTTATGCTGTAGTATGTACAGATGTTAAAAAGTCCAAAATGAATGACAGCAACTGGGAAGACACAAAAATGAAACACTCTTTTTAAGAAATCCAACATCATTGATATTCCTGAAGACACAGAAGATGTCACTGTGCTTGGCAAGTATAGACACCGACCATGCTTACTTGAAAAGTATTTCATATTATTTGCTCTTTGAGTGAATATAAAGATGTTTCATAAATACTTTAGTAAATATCTGTTATTTTTAATTTTTGCAAAAGAGTGGGGTATTATAAAAATATAGGTCTAGATAAGGTAAAAAACCCTTTTGATAAGTGTAAAATCAAAATTCCAAGAGATAAAAATCAAAATGCCATGGTTTAATTGGCAGTTTTTCCTAAATAACATATCTTAAAATGAACAGATTTCAATTTGATGAAGTATAGTGACAATGATCACAGTTGCATTTGTGATATAAAGAGGTATAGAAGGCAAAGAAAGTCTCATAAACTCAGGCCTATAATTTAGGAAGGGTTATCCTGAGGAAGTGGCATTAAGGACAAAACTGCTAATTAGTAGGCGTTCACTTAGCAAAGAAGTAGAAGGAGAGATTATTTCATGTGAAAAAAAACATTGTGTGCAGAGGCCCACATGAAAGAAGGCAATGGTGGTTGGAGTGCGGAGAGCAAATAGGGGCATATTGGGAGCTGAGCCTGGAGAGGAGCCCAGTGGCCACTTCCTGAAAGGCAACATTATGGGTTAGAGACTTTATCATGAGATTATTACTAGACGGTTTTATGCAATGTTGTAACAGGACCAGGTCTGTGCTTTATAAACTTGATCTGGTTGCAAATTGTAGACTGTCTAGGAAGGGAATGATAGCAGGTTTTGGGAGATTAGTTAGAGGTCACCACAGCTGTGCAGGTGAAAGATAATGGTAACTCGCACTGGAACAGTGAAAACTAATAGAAGTGGAAAGACTTGAGAAAGAAGATAGTGGAGGTAGGACTTAGGTTTTAACTGGATATAGAGAGTGAGTGGTGATGATGACAAAAGTCTTCTGGGGGGAAAGGGTAATAGCTCAGTGGTAGAGCACTTAGCATGCACAAGGTCCTGGTTTCAATTCCCAGTACCTCCATTAAAAACAAGACAAAACAAAACAACAACAAAATAAAACAACTCTTCTGACATGGATGTCTTTATCCCTGAAGTTGCAATGTTCTCCTTTATTCTTGGTGGATGAATTCACACATGAGATAAATAGTTAAGTGATGAAAGACAATATGTTTCTAGTGTATGAATCCATTCTCAATTAGAACAGAAAAGAGAATTTCACAGCCAGCTTGAATCATTTAATTTTACTGAGCCATATTGGCACTTGAAAAACTTTTCTCATCAAAATTTTGGTTACATTTCATTCTGGGCTGTATTGGAAGGTTGCTTTATTTTCTCATAAAATTAATAGTAGATAGAACTTAAATGCACAACTTAATTTTTAATTTTCAGCACATGTATAGCATCATTCTTAAATTCGGTTTGCCAAAACTTATGAAAAATTAAGTTTTGGGGGCAAATCCCAAACCTAAATTGATGTTTACGCTGAATCCACCATCTTTTTATCAAAACCATTGAGTCTAAACATAATTCAGAACTCAGTTTAAAAAAAATGTGTAGCACTCTAACAAATCTAAGACAGTACCTTCTAATCTAACATAAAAAAGTGATACAGCAAAGTGTATTATAGTCACTTTAATTTGGATAAATGTAGGCTACAAATGACTTCATATCAGTTCATTGGTTTTCAGCCAAAAGAATTTGAAAAAAGATTTGGTTTTCAGGACATTTTGGATTTTGGAATTGTGGATAAGGAATTGTGAATCTACAGCTGTCCCCTCTCCGCCTCCCCACCACCAGAAAAAAAGAAAGTTGAGAACACAGGACAAGGTACTTTCATTTAAAATTCATTGTCAGTGTACTCATATCTGTCAAGGTTATTGTTGAAGATCTGGATGTTTGACAAGAGGGAGTATATAGAGTGAAAAGAAAAAGGGGTTTAGATCTGGGCCATGAGTAAAATAATCAGGAAGACAGGATACTTTCAAAAGAGACTGATAAAAGATGGCCAGAGAGGGGGAAAACCAAGACACCATACTCCATACAGAAATTATAAATAAATTCCATCTCCAGAAATTGGGTTTTAAAGTGGAAGTTAGAGCCATAGAGTTATAATCAGAGAGGAATATGTGAGGATTGTTTTTTCTTTATTTTTCTAATGTGGAAAAAACTATACTATGAAACAACAAGTTCATATTGTATAGTAAGGAAACTATATTCAATATCTTGTAGTAACTTATGAAAAAGAATATGAAAATTAACATTAATATGTTCATGTATGACTAAAGCATTATACTGTACACCAGAAATTGACACAACATTGTAAACTGACTATACTTCAATAAATATATACATACATATACACACACCAAAAAACACTATGCTATGGTTATGAATGGGTTTATTCCAGGGGACCATGAACTCCTAATTATCCTTATGGTCATAAAACCGATTATGTCTTATTAATTAGTCTATTTCTTTTAGTCAAGAAACCTATCAAGTACTGAGTTCTCTATTAGGCTGGAGACTAGAAGTTGGAAAAATCATACTTAGTGCCCTCAAAATCAGCTTGCTATCTAGTGATTTTTGCTACAGAATTTTGTCATTGTACCTTTATGATTATAGGTATAAATGGGAGTATTTGGGTATAAATAAAAGAGAGAAAATTGAAGACTTCTTTAAAAAAAAAAGGAGCAACATAGTTTTATAAATGTTGCCCTTCATTGTATTATTTATGATCAAGGTCCAAGACACCTTTAAAATTAACGAGAATGAACAGGAAAATATACAAAATAATGTGCCAAATCAGAGTGGTTATTTCAAAACAGTCTCCAAACTGGCCAGACTATAAAATCTCAAATCTTTGCTATTAGAGCTGTATGATTCAGGGTATCTCTCTCCTTAAAATATTATTTTTGGCAAATAGAGAGATCATTAATAAGTCTTTTTTCTTTAACATTTTCATTTAAAAAATCACAGTTTGAGGCAAAATATTATACTGGAATCATAGGAATCAATATCATGACATAACAGAAGCACTTCAAGGGTATGTCTATTCTGACATTTTCCACAGTGTGTCTATGAGAGAATCTAACACTTTTTAAAAAGTGTAATATTCATCTCTGCTAAACTTAGGCTTGTTTAAAAATGTGTTACAAAGAGAATTTCAGGAAAATAGTTGTATTCAAATATATCCCAGAATCATCACCGAATGTTCAAAATTTATGTTATAATTTATTTCTTAGTTGGACAAATATTGCTTATCCTTTGAATTTCAAACCTTCTGGAGTAAGTGAAATAATGGATTTCTTTTTTGTTATCTCTAAGGAAGGATAATTACATTGTAATATATGATCTGTTTACCATTCCTGTGGATGTTATCTAACCTAAGAAGTGAGTGATCAGCATGAAGCAAAGCAGATGGTGAGGTATCTGGTTTGTGTCTGAGGGTGAGTGTGTCTGAGAGCTGTAATGTCCTCACCCATCCAAAGGTCACTGTCATGCCCACTGTCATTCTGCAGAGGTCTTTTGAGCCCCAAATCAATATCAGGCAATTGTTTGGGAAATTTGAGAGTACAAAACCTTTGATAAAAACACATTAACTTTCTTGTGTCTATCATTTGGATCATTCTGTTTCATACACACAGAGATATACCCATATAAACAAAATCATAGAGACTCTGCAATGAATGATTATACCCAATTTAAAACATAAAACACTTCACCTTTAGTTACCATGCATTACACATTTTATAGAGATTAACATTGAATTTTATTTTCAAAGTTGATTTGAATTTCATTTTTACAGTCATAACCATTGCTAAGTTCCTTGGGTTGGAACCATGTTTTAGAGACTTTGGTACAAGTACTTATGTCTCCGTAAGTCCATACGCTGATAGGATATTGAATGATAATGATCTATTTCTGTATCTGTTTTCCCACTATGAATTCATAAAGGTATAATCTCCATCTTATTGTTGTTATACCCATTGCGCATATACTAAGTCTTCAATAAAATTCTTCAGTAAAAGGTAGATGTTTTACATATTTGTACATTATGAATATGTTCCACATAATAAATAAATAAATAAATAAATAAATAAGAAAGAGTTTACATTCTCAGTTACAATTTTTTTTAATATTTTACAGGATCTAGAATAAGGATATATTTAATAAAATATATTTGTCTGACATTTTATTTAATTGTAATTTTTGCATGGTTTTTATCATACCCATATTCTAAAATAAATCTGAAATCAGTTCTTACCTTACGGTTATATCAAGCATGGCTATAGATTCATATATGTCAGCAAGTCAGCGGAGGTGTAGAAAACAATTCATAAAAGAAACTTTTACAATTTTATTTTTAATGACAATAAATTGTTAGTGTGAGCCTTCCTTGGTACAAAGTGTGAGTAGAATAAATCTTACAATTTCGTATTTAAAGTCTGAGCAATCTTAAGAACTGCTATATAGTTAAATATAGCAATAGGAGACATAATTACTACCTATTGCCTTTAACTGAAGATATCAGTGAATTCAGACTGTGGGACTTGAACTTCCATCTAAACTCAATGATTGTGTTCTTTCTCAGAATGCCTTTCCAGATGATACGCTCTACAGTATCTCCCAATAGTTTTTATTAATGAAGGTAGGACTTACATGCATTTACAGGCACAAATCTTTAATGAGCTACTTGGTTAATTTTTATACATGTGTACACCCATGTTATCACTGCTCAGTTCAAGATATAGAGACTTTCAAGCATCCTATAAGGCTCCCACGTGTCTGCTCCCAGTCCTACTCCTTTCCAGAGTAGCGACCATAGTTACTACCACTGATTTCTATCACCATAGATTAGTTTTGCTTATTTTTGAATTTCATATATATAGAATCATAGATAAATTACTTTGTGTCTTCTGACTTGACTCAATATGGTGTCCTTCTGATTAATCCATGGTGTTGTATGCATCAATAGTTAATTCTTTTTCATTAGCTGCTTAAAATTTTGTTCTATCAACATATATCACAATATATTTACAGATTCTACTATTGTCTATTTCTGTCTCTGTCTGTCTTTGTCTCTCTGTTTGTCTCTCTCTCTTTCTAATACACACACACACACACACACACATATATACACACACAAACATGCATATATACTATTAATTCAATTTCTCCAGAGAATCCTAATATGCTCACCTTGATACGATTCTCCTCAGACTGATTTCAAAGATTTTGTTAGCATACAGGTGTCCTCAGATCTAATCTTTCAGTATGAAGGACCTGAAGCAGCTTTCTAGAACTGTGATGTAACAAAGAAAAACAAATCTGACTCCATATTGAATCTATTCCTTTGGCTCTAACCTTTGTGCTCTGTTGCCTGTGCTGAGTCATGATGGTTCTACACCTTTTTGTAAAAGAATGTTGCCTGTAGCCTGAAATATACAGGATAGTCCAGTCTCAGGGCATTGGCCTTTAAAGATATAACACTTTCCCATCCATATAGAGATAAAAATTTGCAGAATATAAAATAACATTTGTCTTGTTGGAGATTTATGGAAACTTTGTGACCAGGCATATGTGGACAGCTGCAGGAACAAAGGATTCCAGCACCTAGAAGGTGGCAACAACCAGCCACACCCCCTCCCCTTTTAGTATAAAAGAAGCCTGAATTCTAATTCAGATAAGATGGTTCTTTGGGACACTAATCTACTATTTTCTCAGCCTGCTGGCTTTCTGAATGAATTTGCTGTCCCTTGCTCCAGCAACTCATCTCTTGATCTATTGGCCTGTTTTGTGGTGAGTAGTATAAGCTTGGACTCAGTTAACAGTAATATTACTAAATGTCAGCTAATTCAAATTGAGGTGTAAATTTTCTAATTTGCGTTGCTAAATTGAGAGTATTCAGTTGACGGGAACATATATTGGGGTTAGAAAAAGATGTGATTAGAGAGGGGTGGGTCATATGTCATTATGAGAAAGGCCGATTTCCTCAAATTCTATAATGGTAGCAGAAAAATTTTTTTCAGTTACTTGTGTCAGGTACTGTATATTGGTCTCTTGAAATTGTCTTTAATTCTTTCAAAAAACATGTGGTGCAGATGAATATCCTCATTTTATAGATGTTACCTGCCAAAGATCATCTGAGTAATTGGCGGTAGAGTAATTCAGAATACACCCAGATATGCCTGCCCCCGAACACATGCTCTCAACCCTCACACAAGTGCTCCACTGGAGTGATAACTGAAAACACACAGTATAACACTGATATATTATTAATCTACAGGGAATTCTAGAGGTAATAAAATAAATCTTGACCTAAACGTAGGATTATAATTTTTAGATTTTTTTATCTCTAATTAAAAAAATATATATAAGCCCAGTTTTCTAAAGGAAATCAGACTAGAGAACTAATGAAAATCAGACTGTATGCCTGAAAAAATGAAGATATTCTGAGTTTTAAAAATGGATTAGTTTATTTTTAATGAGATGTTTATGAAGAAATTAATTTTATTAAAAATTGTTTTTATAAGTCTAATGGTGTGATAATGGAATAAGAGGGGGTGGTAAAATTTTTGGCACCTGGATAATCTGTTTCTAAATTCTTGAAAGATTGAACTATGTGCATAAATTAAATACAGTTTAAATACTGAGGTTATACGGAGCACTATATTTATTTTTTGTTCTTTAATTCATTTACATTCAAGGCATCTTAAATGGTCCATCTATTGTACTAAAATAAGCATATTGTTAATTACTTAAATCTATTTTGTATTATATACGCGAGCAATGCAATTATAAATGTGAACTGCAGTTCTAGAAAGTACAAGTCGTGCAACCTCAGAAACTATTAATTATAGAAACAGCAGCTTGTCTTGCACTTCTGCTCTTTCCTCCAAGCATCTGCTATTTCCTGACTCATTTAATATACAGCATAAATCAAAAAAAATTTTCAAAGAAAATTTGGTTTTGAACTATCAGAAGAATTTCTGCTTCTATTTCTTCTTTATTTATCACTCAATGAAAATGTCATCAATTCTAAGTATCAAAAAGGGTCAGTGCCATGATCATGCAGAAAGACAGACTGTATTTCTAGATGGTTTTACTGTTACTAACCTTACGAATGTGCTCTGTAAAGATTCCATAAACAAGCAACAGAGTATGCCTTAGGTTTTAGCACACTTCTATGGCGTATGTGAATAGCTATCAAATAATGCAATATCTGCATTGAAAACTTATATTGGCTTCCTTTACATGCCTGATTAATTTTATCACCTACTCCCTAGTTTGGTGCTTTTATTACACTTGAATAGAGATAACAGCATCTTTCGGACATTGCTCTACACTTTCAAATTTATTAGAAATTTTGTGTAATTTTATGCATCTTAAATCATAGTCATTTAAACATGTTCTTTATTCCTCTTTATATCTTCTTGGCTCTCAGCTTCCACACTTTCACATTGAATCTATAACCAAACTATTAGCAAATGACAAATCAAGTGTACTGACATCAACCCTTCATGAGAAACGCAGTCATTCTTTCTACATAATACAGGCATAAATTCACCACCGTTGCTGATTATACTCATTTGCAATAATATCAAACAATTCAAGGCAATTATTTATATTTCAAAGCAAATGATGGGCCTAGAAAATAGATTCTTTAAGATATAGGGAAAAATTAGTAATAACACCCTATAACTTTATCCCTAGGACTATTTTATTTTAGAATTGTATACAAAATCAACTAGGCTCTCTGTCTCCCTCTTATTCTTCTTTCTACTCTTTCTTGATACAGGGATCACTTAATCACCAGTCCTTCTGTTTCCATATGTTTTTTTTTTTTTTTCATATCCTTCACCTTCCTCATTCCCTCAAAAGAGGAGTGAGATATTCAACTGAGGAGTGAGATATTCAACTGATAAGCAACTGGGATACTAAACTCAGCCCTTTTGCTGGGGATTCCAGCCCATTCAACTGATGCTCTGCTCTCTGCTCTACAATACGACTTTTCTTTAGGGGTAAGACTTGTGGTTGGACAGTTGTACCAGGAAGGCTACATCCCACCCTCCAATCTAAACCTCTGTTTTCTACTAAGCATTAACACTATTAAAGGTAATGTTGCATTTTGATTTCCATCTTTATGATTCCCATGTCATTATCATAATCGATTCTGAATACAAAGAGGGAAAGAGATATTATTTTAACTTTCCCCTAAAGTCCCAACATACTTTTCTTGCATTTTCAAATTGTGTCTTTCCATTGACTTCCTCTTGTCATTTCTACAAATGTGAGTGAAAGTCTGTGCTAGTTTACTATCAGTCTTGATATCTCCTAATTTTTTTTCTGGTCTTTTGTAACATGAACCTTCTCAAAGTGTATTCTGTCTGTTAGTACTTGTTTTATGTATTTAGGTGCCCTATATTGGGTGCATATATGTTAATGAGTGTGATATCCTCATCTTGCATTGCTCCTTTTATCATTACATAGTGTCTTTCTTTTTCTTGATGGCCTTTGTTTTAAAGTCTATTTGATACGAGAATTGCTACCCCTGCTTTCTTGTCATTTCCATTTGCTTGAAATATCTTTTTCCATCCTCTCACTTTCAAACTATGTGTGTCCTTCACTCTAAAGTGGATCTCTTGTAGGCAGTATATTGTAGGCTCTTGTTACAACACTCCTCACATCATACATGAAAATAAACTCACTAGTAATCTATTTTCCAACTGCCACACACACAAAAAATGAAGTCTCTGTTGGAAAGGGTCCTAACTCTTCTGGTAACTTCCTTATTGAAAAAACAAAAAACAAAACAAAAAAAAAAACAACAACAAACTAAGATATTCTTAATATTAGAAAACTGTCAACACAAATAGTTTGAAATTATTTGGATTATCAACCAATGTTGGTTTTTCAGAGTAAATGTATCAGCTTTGTTGCTTTTTTTTTTTTCTAGAAAAACAATAATATTGGGCACTATATTTTCTAGAATGAAACATGACTCTCTATGTTACAGTATTTAACAAAACTGATTTAGTATTCCTAGTCATGCTTGCTTTGGTGCTTATTTTGATTTTACAATAAACATACTATCTAGAAACTGATGGAGTCAAAAGAGAAAATTCCTTTATATAAGGCAAAACAAATATATCCATCAGAGACTTTAATATTACTGTGGTAGAGTGTTTTCATAAAAGTAAAGTTTAAAATTCATAAGCTTATTTCAGCTGGGAAAAGAGTGAGTGACTGCCTCTTTTTGGATTACTTCCACCCATAACGTTTCAAGGAAAGCAAATAACAATTAATTCAATCAACACAATTCCAATTTGGCTTCTTTTAGTCAACTTCATTACTGTGTTTCAAAAAAGGAAAGTAAACTATTGACCAATTCTTAGGAAATTAATGAGTCTGTTGACAGCAGTTGATTTCAAAACAATTCCAAATCACTCACCACCCAAAAGACAGAAACTAATTCGAATACCTTGGTATTTGAGAATTTGGGAAGAAGTTTGGAAAATTTGATTATTGAACTTTTCTATTTCCTCTACCCTTTTCTTATCCTTTAAAGTCCTAAAGATCTTTTAAATAGATGTTAAGTTCTTGGAGAAAAATTCATTTTTTAATTATGCATGCACATGATTTGTAATCAATTTGAATACTCTTTGCTGTATATATAAATAAGAAACAAAGTCATTGTTGCAACTACTACAAGCTTTTTTTTTTTTTCCTGGCTAGAATTAATAGCAATTCATCCATGCTTGTCTTATGTAATTGTCGTTTATTGAACTGATGACTTAAAAAGTTCTCTCTTTATGTAGAGAGGTTTAATTCTGTTTGATAAGAGCTCCTTTGCAAAGCAATGGTTTCAAAGTCAGGAATGTTTTCATATGAGTCACAATCTTAAAAAAATCCACAAGACTCTGCTACTCAATCATAAAACATAAATCTAGATAAGAAATAATTTATAGTATTAAAATTGTAAGATTTAATTTTCCACTTCTTTATTGATCTTACTACAAACTTTTCTGATTATGGATATAAAATTAAATAAAGTCTTTTGAGACTTACAATTAAATTTTGAAGAGAGTGATCTTTTTATGTCCAAAGTACTCTTCCAGGACAAAGTAAAGAAATGTATCTACAATTATTGGGCTTTTCAGGACTGTGAAAATTTATTGCCATTGGTTTCATGGTCTCTTATTTTCCCATAAGTTAATAAACTTTCTTCTACAGAAGACAACACATGGAAATAAAATCATTTCAGATACTTAAGAGTATGTGTTCAAGAGTCAGAATCTTGGAGGCTAATCCTGTCTTTATCACTTGCTGGCTATGTGACCTTACGAGGTAAGTTGTTTAACCTCCCTATTCTCCCACCTTTTTTTCTTCTATAAAATGATCTAAGGTGTGATGATTAAAAGAGATAATACACATGCCTGGCATATGGCAAGTACCAACTCTATGATAGCTATTATTACATGACAAGCTAACTAAAATGAACATTTCTCATTAAGTGAAAACATTTTAGCTGTGACAACATATTAATAATATATTAATGTGGATAGCAGTTTCCTTATTTAGTCATCTAACTGTCATAATAACTCCAAGTCATAAAAACATTATCCATTAGACTCCTAACATGTTAATACATCAAACAATGACTTTATGTTAAGAATACTAGAAATTAGTAATCACAGAGAAGCTATAGATATCAGCTGAGCATTATATATAAAATATCATGTTTTTAAAAGTTACCTTAATATTGGTTAGTTATTTGCATATATCATTTTGCAAAAGCCATGAAAAATGCAGAGAAAAGATATTTTTAAAATATGTTTTTAAAGTATTGATAGCTGAATAAGTCAGTGAGGAACTACTGAGTCAAAATTATAGGGAAAGCAGGAACTCAGATATGGGAGAAGGATACATAGAAATAAACTTTTGCTCCAAGAGCATGGGCCATCTAGGCAGATTTGAGCTACATATTTGGTGGCCTTGAACAGAGAAAGAGTTAAAGTCAAGGTCATGGGCCCACCAAGGTAGAAAATGTATTAAAAAGTTTCCCATAATTAAGGAAGGGTCTTTAAAGGGTTACATACTCAGAGTTACATGACCTGAAGTAAGTTCCTACCAAACCCCTAATTCCTGTGGACTTCAGGGAAGTCTCCCTTGGTTCTAAATTGAGCATAGAAGATAAAGAAAGTTGAGAAACAGCATCTGAATTTGTAACTCACCCTGGGATTGAGTGTTTTCAATATCTTCAAACTATAAACTGGAGTTAAAGAGTTTTCAGACTAACAGTGTCCCCAGAATTAGAGCCAAATCCTCTTGAGAAGACCAGCTTCTAAAATAACCAAGTACACAAGAAAATAAAGCATCATGAATAAGCAATAATAGAAAAAGAAAGAAGCAGCAGAAATAGACATACACAGGTTTCAAACATGGTCACTATAGACAATATTGGAATAGCATATTTGAAGACATAATTAATAATCTAGGATCTAAGTAAAAAAAATTACCCAAAATGGTGCACATGGAGACAAAAAGATGGAAAATATGGAAAAGAGGTTAAGAGTTGTCAAGTTCCAACATATTTTTAATTGTAGTTCAAGAAGAAGAGTAGAAGGAAATGGAATAGGTACAAAATTTGAAGACGTTATAGTTGAGAACTTTCTAGAACTGATGAAATATACTATTCACAGATTCAAAATCCCAGTGAACTCCAAGCAGAATAAGCCAACGTGTCTACCTTGATTGCTTCACATCTGTGTTGCATTGGAAAGTAGCCTTTTGTTGCCCTTTCTTGGTGTGTTTGTACAGTCTGTTTTACACTTTTAAATCCAGAAAAGAAGCATTGAGAGAGAACAACAGGATTTTACCATAGCCAGGAGCAAAACTGATAACAGTGAGGAGCAAAACACTTCCAGCAGGTTCTACGCCAACACAGGCTGGTTTCCATCTTAGTGACAGAAATAAAAACATTTTAGACCACATATATTGAAACTCTTTTAATGAGAAAGCAGGCCCCCTGGTTCGTATTGAAAACATTCTTAATTAAAAAAAATAATTTATAAGACTGTGTTAACTAGCTTTTGATGACTCTACATTTATGATGTGTCTTTCTAGTTCTCTTTCTTAGCTTCACATTTTTCTCTCACACACACGCAATAATAAACAAGAGCCAGCATATGGAGACATTTTGTACTCCCTTAGAAAGAAATCTGAACCTGTTTAAAAAATTGTTTAGCATAACCCCACAGAATCATCTGCTTAATTTTATTTATTTTGGCAAAGATGCTATCACAGATGTTCGTTATTACAAAAGGAAAACGCGTTCACAGGCGGGTAGAGAGCTTCAAGTGGAGTGGAGGGGTGGTGCGTGAAGCAAAGCATCCCAGTAAAGTTTATAAGGGAGTTTATGTGTGACCTATGTGCGACATGGGTTAGTAAGTGCGTATTAGCAACTTTAAGAGTCTGGTTTCCTTTTAGAACACCGAGGTAAATTCACTTAACCCTATTAGAAGCTGTTGAGATAATTGAGCAATCGCGTTAATGGAAGGGGGTGGGAATTGCACCTAGGTAGAAAAGCCTTCAAAGGGAGGTTTTGGAGGATTGGGGAAGATAAAACGCCCAGGCTGCTCTTTTATCACTTTCTCATGCCCGCATGGCTTCATTTCAACCTGGGGAATTTGGACCTTGAGGTTAGTCTCTCTTCACACGGGAATTCCACATGACCTTGTCAACTCTGAAAGTAGTGGGATAAACGGCCCAGAGCTCTCAGGAATGACCATGTTTTTAAAATTCTATAAATAGATTTTGGGGTTAATTATTAAACTCTCAAGACTGCCTAGTAAGTGAACAATGAAACCACCAACCTGAAAATGCGAATTCCTATGCAGTTTCAAGACCCCTGAAGTTTGGATCAACTTCCATCCTCATACTGGTTATTGAGGGAGTTCCTCCATTCTCATCCTGTATTATTGAAAGTGCATGTTTCTTTTTACATCTTCACATCACTTTCATTGGCGAATAAAAGCTCCAGTCTCTACAAGCTGCATCCAAACTTAATGAATACATCAAAATGAATTTCTTACAAATAAAGACAATTTCAATGACGACCTACTCTTCAAAAGGGGTGATTTTCAATAGGCGCACTATATTATAAATGTGTTTAGGCTTGTTAAAATGCACTTTCATTTATATATTCTTACTTATACATTACTTATGTATACTTACTTATGCAATACTTATATGTTCTATTCTACTTTCTTTCTTCTGATTTGACTCACAAATACCTTCTTTGTTGGAAACATTAGCTTTTTAGTCCCTAAAGGAGGTTGTCTCTACCATTGTGACCTTTATTCTCTTCAAAACTCCCCAAACCTTAATTCAATATTTGGCAAAAGCCTATTACATTTTAAGACCAGTTTATGTCGTATTCAGATACAATAATCCAAAAATGATAATACTAAAACAACAACGTCTTTGTTGAAGAGGCTTGTTCCCATGTAGCAGGGCTAGTGACAGCGCATGTTAAAATTCACAGTAACTAGATCAGGCAACCACTGTTACTACAGGCTACCTGCCAGGATATATTACACTCGTTAGCCATTACAATGGTTTTCATTTAGATGAATTCTGCTTCTGGGGCCAAAAACATGTTTAGGCTCATGAAAATATTCACTCTCTCCCCAATATGAATAGGTTCTTTACATAGTTTCCACACTCATTTTATCATTTCGGTTGTCATTTCTTATATTATTCTAAGTCTAAAATTGTGTTATCCTCTCTCATAAAATGGTAACTCTTTTGCTTTTGCTCTGAGCTCTGTTTCCAGAAATGATGATCACTACCAACTTAGTTCTGCTATTATCCCACCATGTGAAAGGCACGCATACGCTTATGTAAAAGAAATTTGTTTAAAATGTGTTTAACAGCCCTAATACCTTGCCCCTCTTTGTTTCTCCATGACACGTGTATATTTTGTTGTCTGGTGTTCCCAGAGAATGAAAGTACTCGTGTATATATCAATTTAGGAATAAGGTGAGTCATCAGGAATATGAACAATAACATTCAAAGTGTTTGGTAGAAGACATTTTCGTGGTCAACTTTTTATAGATGAGATGCATGCAATTCAGACAGTATTGCTAGTAGTGTAAATCCTTGTATTTACATAATAAAGACAACAGGATATGTATGGAAAGAAGGTAAAAATGGGCTGAGATTTTTATTTGCATTATGATAGTATTTCTTGATATTCAGACAAATTCAACAAGTGCACCTAAAACCTTTCTTTTGTTTCAGGCCCAGTTCTTGGCAATGGAGAGGAAAAGATTCTGCATGCAGGGGTTGACAGTCTAGTAAGGAAGTTAGCCAGCTCTCCTGGGGTCATTACACCTATAAGGCTGCCAGAACTTTAAACTTCCTGAAAGCAGAAATTGTTGTCTGTTTTGTTCATCGATGAACCTGAGCATTTACAAATGGGCCTGGTAGTTAGCAAATACTTGTTGAGTGAAAGAACAAATATAGATACTCTATGCTAATATTATAAACTGTAGAATTTATTATACTACAGATATCACTGAGTTTATTCCTGGGAGCAGTGAGGGTAAACATTGAGGAAAGCATATCCCAGCCACCAGTTTAGTTCCACTGAAGGGAGGGTTTAGCAACTTGCCTGGGGTTTTAATATTTTAACAAGCCTTATGATTCTCACTTCTAAGAGATTATATGCTCTGAGCATCATATGCCTTAATAGATAAATGAAAATTTAACCTTGTTATTGCTATTTAAAATCTACCTCTATTAAAACTCTGCTTTTATTTTTCCCAGTTTCAAACCAAATGTAGACTTGAAAATTAGTCATGCAGTAACCACCAGCGACACATCTGCATAGCGTGCTGAAGGAAGGAGGCAACAGAGACACAAAATACGCCTTGGCATATGTCAGTGTGTCCACAGCGCAATACTTTGCTAAAAGAAAACATTCCAAAACATGATTATGCTGTGCATGTTCATTTTAAGAAGGGAACAAACATGGGAGGCAAAAGGGGTCGTGTAAAGCTTTTTTTTTTTTTTTTCCTTTTTCTTTTTCCTACTATCTTCTCTTCTGGGAGAATGCAAAGCACAGTCCATCATGGGCAAAGTCAAATCATAATAGTGACTCATCATAGGGCACGATTATGCACAGAAGTGCAGAATATTGTTCCGAACATTTGCATTATATTTAAGGAGTAGAGGCAATGGATTTAGAACGGTATGTGCTAAGGAAGTCCAAAAATTAATTTCCAAATAGAAAAATGGCACACACATTCCATAACAATGGAGGTTTACCTTGCATAAAAGAACTTCAGACATGCATTAGCAATGCCTGCGGATTGGGAGATTAAAAGGACCCTGTAAATTACTATTACGTGGCACAAAATTCTGCGGATAGCATGTGAATAGTCATTTTCTGGCTGTACACTTTCAAAAATAACTCATGCAGTGGGCCAGAAAAACTGCTCATCAGCGAATTGTGTCTCAGTTAGCTATACTCAAGAATGTTCCGAAGTTTTGAAAAATATCGCTGTACACTGAGTTTATTTAATTATTCCTCTGACATGTTTATTTAATTGAGCTCCACCCCCATCTCTCTTCTTTTTCACACATAGAGTGCCACATTTTTTCTCCCTTTTTCTTGGTTTGACCACAAGATTAAACATCTAATTCATGTCTCCCTAAGAAATTTAAAGTGCTGTCCATTTACGATTTCTAATATATATAAAAATGATTTGACAGCAAAAGATAAGACAACTTTATGAAAAACCCTGTGTTTTTTTCCTTAAAAAAATAGCTTGACATTAATAATGTAAAAAATTGAACATATTTAGATCACGTTTACGGTGAGTCAGAAGAGTGGAACCAGTTACAGTGCTTCACCTGCCAGATTTGCTTCATCAGATACAAAGTCAAACAATTCATGGTTTTTGTCAATTTCAATGAAACTTAAGGACATGGCCTGAATAGCAACCTGAATAGGGTTATCAGATTTAGCCAATAAAAAAGCAGGATGCCCAGTTAAATCTGAATTTCAGATTAACAAAGAATTTTTTTTTTTAGTATAAGTATGTCGCAAGTACTGCTTGAGAGACACTTATCCTGAAAAACTACTCATTGTTTATATACGAAATCCCAAATTAACTAGACGCCCTGCGATTTATCTGACAACTCAGAACTCAAACACACAATGGAAGAGATGGTTCTCAATAATATTGATCAGATTATTCCTTTGCAGAAGGATGAAGATATCACACGTGAGAGGATTTATAGTATGACTAGGCCAGTACTAAGGTAGATTAATGGAAACAAGGCTAAGTTTTCTATGGAGAGACTGTCTATGGCTCTCAGTTTGTTACAGTGGAAGCTTGCATGCAATATACCTCAACGAGTGGAAATTGTTTGATTATGAAGTTATTTTATTCAACAAATTCTTATTGTCTACCCTTTGTCAAGCACTGCAAAAACAGCTTGTGGTGTTTCCTATGAAAAAAATTGAGAACTGAGCTACAGGCATGGGCTCCATAAACTGACAAGGTGGTGGTATTCAGTTCATGTCATTTATAAGTAAACACTTCACCCTCTTTCCTGTCTCTTCATTCCTGAATTTGCTCTGTAAAACCCACTGTATGATGTAACAGCCCATCTGCTCGGAAATGTGGGATGTGATAAAGTTTCTGTATCTCACCAGCGTTCTTTTTAGTCTTTGTATTTCCAGAACTCCGATAGACAGCACCGCCTTGTTTGTTTCTTCGTTAACCCCCATTCTAGATGATTCTGATCTGACTGTTGCACATGTATGAGCTTGCCTCACAAACAGAATAAAACTTCAAAGATTATTTTGCTTTCCTTTAACAACTTGTGGTATTTACTTTGCTAAATGAAGCATAAGTCCAGAGGAAGGTTTTTAATTTGCTGGAAAATTTACTCAGAAACTGTCAAGGTAATTGATAAGTCAGTTAATACTTCAAATTATTCCTGTAAGAAGGACAAAAAGGAATCGTGGATAATCAAGAGAGACTTTCCTTTTGTTATTCACTTTGAATCTTGAATTCAAAGGGAACCACACACATTCTTTGTAAGTTGGCTTCTTAGAGCAGTCTGGAATACAGGAAGTAAAATGAAAAATTGCATTGTATCCATTAAATGAGTCAATATATAATGATTCATATTGATCGTTTTTAATTTTAATGACCTCAGCCATGATTTAAATACCCAAAGGAAACAGCTTTTACCACCAAGAAGAGTTATCTTGTATCCACAGCAATAACCTACTGCTGTTGGCAGAAGTGATCTAGAAGGTCTTTTGTGCAGAACTCTCATTAATAGGCTATGCTTAGTGACTGTCCTATAAATTGGCAAATGCACATTTTTTTTTCCATTTGGTCCTCATCATCATATCTTCACGTATTTATTTTGTCCTGCTTCTAATAAATATTGAATTTTATTGAAAAAATAGTTCCTTTTTTAATGCTTTCTGGAGGGCAAATTTCATTCTATTCATTGTCCTTTTGCCCAAACAGCTCTTTAATGTTAAGATCATCAATAAACTGACTTCACATTTCATAAATCATTAGTTAATTGAATCTAAATTAATTTTTTGTGAGAGGGACCAAAAACCACCTATGTTGATTAAGACTAAGTTAAGTGGAGAGCAACTTGAAACTTAGGGGAAACATTTTGGGGGAAGCTCTGGACCCAAACACAAATCCAAAGGAGATAAATCCTTTGCTGTGGTTTTAAGTAGTGTGGCGCCTGAGCAACGTGATAAATGTGCTGACATTTACAGAGGCCCCAATTAGAGCCAAGATATCTTAATGCACTCTTTGGCATCTCCAAGCACACACACTCTATATGAAGGACTCTGAGATTTATGGTGTGAAAGCAGGCTACCATATGCGCCACGGCTCTTTCTTACTGAGCACTTTCCTCCAACATTTGTACAGACATGCTTTTTTGTTTTGATCATTCTTAACTATTTGTGGATGATGTACTTTTTTTCCCAAAAGTTTCCCATTGATTCTCTTCTCAGTTGCATATTCCAATATCTATTTGAAACAGAGCCGAAAGAAGTATTTGTGCCTATTCTGCTACTCATAACAGGAGTTCTTATATATAAGATTATATATAACCTGCCTATGATATTTTTCCCCATAACACTGAAAATATTTTTGTGTGAGGATGGGTTGGGAATATGGGAAAAGCAAGTTTTTTTGTTTATGTTCTGGATAATATTTTTACTGTACAGTAACTTTCACTAAGGGATATACTGCTTAAAGGAGAAGAAAGATTAAATCACATAATGAATAGCTTTTGAGAACCACTAAGATGTGTGATAGCTGTTCCAGTTAAAAGGCACTCTTAAATGCAAAATGATTGAAAACCTAGAGATTACTTCTGAATTAAGGCCTTTAGAATTTGATATGGCAACCAATTATATATACCAATCACTATTTTGCATTTTAGGTGTTAAAAATATTAATGAAGGAAAGCCATTTCAATATGGATGTAGCTTAACGTTTTTTGAAAGTCTTAACTTTTTAAAGTGATTAAAATCTTTTTGAATTGAAAGTAATTTTCCTTAAAACTATCCCTGGTATGCTGAACTCTTTGGATTAGATTGCATATCTCTTTTAAATTCAGATGGTTGTCACGTATTTAAATTTAACACAATATGCTAATTTAAAAAATCTTTGATGATTGGTTTCACAAGGACTCCTAGCATGATACTTTATGATATTTTCATGATTTTATGATATATTATTTCTCAAAGTTATGCTTATAATGATAACTACATTGATAGTTATTTTTCATTATATATTGAACTGTAAAATTCATGACACACATTGATAGTTATTTTTCATTATATATTGAACTGTAAAATTCATGACATTTGGGAAGTGAGTAAAACATGAAAAATTTATGAAAGTCACAGATAGAATTAATATTGCATAAATAAGCCAGTCATATTTGATAAGCTTAAATTTTGTTCTTTTGATTGGGTTGATATTTCATCACATTATATTAATTCTATATCCATATTCACTGTAATTCATTACTTACTTACATGTCATATGGTGTTAATATTTATTTTTGTGATATAATCCAAAATTAGTGCTTTAAAATGAGCATGCACAGACATATAGACCAATGGAACAGAATAGAGAGCCCAGAAATGAACCCACAGACTTTTGGTCAACTAATCTTCGACAAAGGAGGCAAGAATGTACAATGGAATAAAGACAGTCTCTTCAGCAAATGGTGTTGGGAAAACTGGACAGCAGCATGTAAAACAATGAAGCTAGAACACTCCCTTACACCATATACAAAAATCAATTCAAAATGGATCAAAGACTTAAACATAAGACAAGATACAATAAACCTCCTAGAAGAAAACATAGGCAAAACATTATCTGACAAACATTTCAAAAATTTTCTCCTAGTAGAAATAAAATCAAGAATAAACAAATGGGACCTAATGAAACTTACAAGCTTCTGCACAGCAAAGGAAACCATAAGTAAAACAAGAAGACAACCTACGGAATGGGAGAAAATTTTTCCAAATGAAACCAACAAAGGCTTGATCTCCAGAATATATAAGCAGCTCATACGACTCAATAAGAAAAAAATAAGCAACCCAATCCAAAAATGGGCAGAAGACCTAAACAAGCAATTCTCCAAGGAAGACATACAAATGATCAAAAGGCACATGAAAAAATGGTCAATATCACTAGTTATCAGAGAAATGTAAATCAAAACTACAATGAGGCATCACCTCACACCAGTCAGAATGGCCGTCATTCAAAAATCCACAAATGACAAATGCTGGAGAGGCTGTGGAGAAAGGAGAACCCTCCTACACTGCTGGTGGGAATGCAGTTTGGTGCAGCCACTATGGAAAACAGTGTGGAGATTCCTCAAAAGACTAGGAATAGACTTACCATATGACCCAGGAATCCCACTCCTGGGCTTGTATCCAGAAATCTACTTCAGGATGACACCTGCACCCCAATGTTCATAGCAGCACTATTTACAATAGCCAAAACATGGAAACAGCCTAAATGTCCATCAACAGGTGACTGGATAAAGAAGATGTGGTATATTTATACAATGGAATGCAACTCAGCCATAAAAATTGACAACATAATGCCATTTGCAGCAACATGGATGCTTCTGGAGAATGTCATTCTAAGTGAAGTAAGCCAGAAAGGGGAAGAAAAATACAATATGAGATCGCTTATATGTGGAATCTAAACAAACAAAAACAAAAACAAACAAACAAACAAAAACAAAGCGTAAATACAGGACAGAAATAGACTCATAGACAGAGAATACAGACTTGTGGTTGCCAGTGGGGCAGAGGGTGGGAAGGGATAGACTGGGATTTCAAAATTGTAGAATAGATAAACAAGATTATACTGTATAGCACAGGGAAATATACACAAAATGTTATGGTAGCTCACAGAGAAAAAAATGTGACAATGAGTGTGTATATGTCCATGAATGACTGAAAAATTGTGCTGAACACTGGAATTTGACACAACATTGTTAAATGATTATAAATCAATAAAAAATGTTAAAAAAATAAAAAAAATAAAAAGGAAAGGGAAGAATCAGAACTACTTTGTAAAACTGTTTTGACTGTCAGTTTTGACCAAGCTAAATATATGCATATCCCATAACCCAACAATTCCACTCCTAGAAACATGCCTAATAGAAATATTTGCACTTACAGTAAAAAAAATAAAAAATAAAAAAATAAAATAAAATGAGCATGCAAAAATAGGCCAAAGGGAATCTATTACACACATTTTAAAAAATATTTTTGTAGATAAAATTTAAAGTACAAAGTATTTTAATATACCATTATTTTAGGTCACATGTTTAACACATATTTAAATATGTTTTCTTAATTCTAGTAGATATTCATGTTCACAGAAGACATTATTTGATATTATTAAAAAGTGGACTAAAAATTTAGGAATATTGCTATGCAAATTAGTGTAGAATCTTCCTAGGCTTTAACTTTTTCTCCAAGGTTTTATACTTGTCTTATCTACACCAAAAACCAACAGCAATTCTTTTAGAAATTCATTTTAATCCAGTTTTCTCTAATTATTCCATTATTTTCAGTAAAATGATTTTTTAATAATTATATTCAATCTGTTCATGTATAAATTAGTTAATGTATATAATTAATATAACAGACATGAATAGAATAAGCAGGTTCAAGGAAAACACATTTGACCTGGGAGCTAAAACTCAAATGGAGAGGGTAGCAATGTGTAAGCAAACTATCATAGGATGTTTTATAGGAGGAAGTAAAGAGAAAGAAGCAAATTGGTTAAGTAGAGTTCTGTGAGAAGAGCTTCTTTTGGGGAAAAAAAAAAAAGAAGAAGAAAATAAAAATGTCATTTTCCAAGAATAAATACGTAATATTTCGGGTATTTCTTTTCGGATGTATATGGTTATACTTAGCTGATATTTATCGTGTTTATTGTTTATTCTGCCAGGCAGTAGGCTAAATAATTTATCTTACTTAAATATCAAGACAACTAAATACTGTTCAGGAATGCTGGTTTGAAACCTAGTCAAATAGTAGCTGAAGTTATAGTTGAATAATGCTTATTCCCTAGAGCAAAGGAAAATGTTTTCAGACTGGAGTATTTCTCAGTAACCCTCATATCTCCAAAAAGTCATTAAACTTAGACTTATCATATCAAATAAAAAATCATTTTATTTATTAGTATCATAATATATTACCATTATCATAAGATTGTATCAAATTATTATTAATGCTATAAGGAAAGATTGACAATGACTTCAATATATCTATGCTAGTCAATAAAATTTTTATTAGAAAAAGTAAATATTGTAGAAAGTTGGAAATGCATAGAAAAACATAAAGAACAATATAAAAAGGGTTACTTATAATCTCATCATCCAGTTATAATAATGGTTGCAATTTTGTCATTTCCATGTATGTGAGTGTGTGTGTTAACAAAACATATTGTCTGAGGCAGACAGTTTTGTTACATCACAGTTACCATTGTTTGATGTGGTATGAGAACCTAGGTTAGTACTGTATGGTGTTTAAAAGCTCAGGCTTCTGGAATTTAAATGCCTGATGAATGACATTTTTGTTCCATCTGTTGCTAGCTGAGTGGCCCCGGCATGTCAAAGGGTCTCCTAAGCCTTAGACTCCTCATTACCAACATGAGAATAATAGAGTAATGGTAATATCTGGCTTATAGATTTAAATGGGAGAGATCCCTATGAAGTACTTGGTTCAGGAAATATTACATTTTCTCATTTGTTACTTAGCCATCATTTTTACATATTTTACTTAAACGAACCCACTGGTGATTCACAGAAAATTCTTTTATACGTTCTGGGGGGATGTATACATATTGCTATGCTAATTTTCAAAAAGACTCATGATTTTTCAACTTTTGTTATAGTTATTTGCATAAGTCAATTAAATCATGAAAGGGGAAATTTCACAGTAAAGAACAATCAGAAGTCACTACCAACTGAAATAAGAAAATGGTGTATAAAAAATTAAATTATAAACCCTCCATTTAAGTGGACTGACTTCCTTCTATGTTACATTTATTCTTTTGAAATGAATATACATTGTTCATTAGGATAAAAGAGATTGTAACTTGAGAATCTATAATGTGAATTTCCAGAATGTGATCAAGGTTTTCAACTGGTTACTAAGCCTGTGTTGATAGAAAATTTAACAGATTAATGGGGCATAACACATTGTTTAAAATTGTCATTCCTGGTCAAACACAGTGGTTAATATTTTACTGTCTTACATGTTTTTTCTGTTCACGCTTATTGAGTCCCTTAAATCCCACCATTCAAAGAAATTAATTAACCGAAAGAGTTTCTATTTGCGAGAAAGTCACTTCTGGGAATTAATTGCATCTACAGTAAAATCTGTCATTTTTTATACTGACTAGTATTACTGAGCAAGGATGAGTCATACAATATCCATTATTTTTTAAGTGTTTGTAAAATGTATTATAGAACCAGGAACTTCTGTTTTTCTCAAAAATCACACAGTGAAATCCTCTTGGTGGGTTACAGGTTGAGTCTGTGAGAATCAGGACAAATGATGATTTTCAATTTCTCTTCCTTGTGTTAGATCATAATTGAGCATTTGATCTTCAAAGACATCTTTCTCTTTCTACCTTCTTCTGAATTTCTCAGTCCTCTGGGCCCATTACTTCTTTCAAGTGTCCCTCTTCTCAAGTGTTTTGAAATAAGAAAGCTCTAGAAGCACCATTAGAAAGTATTGGAAAGTTTAATACTCTCAACATTATTGATTAATGTTCAAGGATCCAAACAGTATCTTTCACTTGTTTACAAAATTTGTGGCTTGGAAGGCTGATGTGGGATTATTCTGATCAAAAGTTCAAAAATCTTTGAAGCAGTAATGGGCAGCAAAGTGATCCCTGATAAAGCAGATGATTATGAGCAAGACTCTAGCTTTGATTAATAATCTTCTAAACTATGTGCCTCTTGAAAGCTAAGATATTCTATTTTTCTTTGTATTCTGAATATATGTCTAACCCATAATATTTTATGGAATATTTGTTAAATCTGTTCATGAGAAAATATATTCATTTTGTAATCCAAATTTTCACTGAAATAAGGAATCCTTTTAATATTTTGACAAACCTGTATCCAGTGAGACTTAGAGTCATGAATATCACCATTCCACAATTTGTACATTCTACCTCTGGGTGCTAGATTGCCTTTCTTCACAATTTTCTGGGAGATCTTAAGCAAGGA